>NC_026002.2:63699802-63834330 GCF_000442705.2 Elaeis guineensis
AATTTTCATCAATAGTTTACAAATCATTTGTTCTATCAAATGATACTATCAAATCAGAATTTTAGTGAAATTATGATTTTGCCCTTGAAGAGCATAAGAACTTTTTCATTTTAAAATTATTTGTATCCCTTCAATCTGCTTTGTAATCATCAAAATCAATCTAGGAGCAACAACACCGCTTGGAGGTTCCTAGCCATCACCATGTCGATTTGCCTTTTGTTCGCGACCGTAGATCTTACTTTCTCTTCCTCCCTCTTCATAGAGATGAGGTCCTTTGTGCTTTTAGTGTAGTTCGGCCTTCATTTTTCGTCAGGGTAGCCCGCCGCTGTTCCTTCACATTTCCCTCCTTCTTCTCTTTTTTTTTTTTTAGGCAAGGGTTCTCCATAGCTTTTTATGGAGTCGCGGTAGCATAGAAGGATCGTCGAGAAGGTTTTCTTCTTTCTTGCCGGGTCTCGAATGGTCGGACCTTAATTGGTGTCGAGATGAGGTTCTTCTCCTATTTCTGATGTGATCGGTTTTAGCTCAGGTTAGGATAGGGTTCTCCTTCTGTTCCTAACGGGGTTGTGGGGGCACATATGGGCGTTGTATGGCCTCTCCCCCCATCCGGTCTACAAACAACCAGGCCTTCGACCTTGCTCATGTTAGGGCGAGGTTCTCCTCCTGTCCCTAACATGGCTGTGGGGGCGCATATGGGTGCTGTATGGCCTCTCCCCCTATCCGATCTACAAATAACCGGGCCTTCGACCTTGCTCATGTTAGGACGAGGTTCTCCTCCTGTCCCTAACATGACTGTGGGGGTGCATATGGGTGCTGTATGGCCTCTCCCCCCATCCGGTCTACAAATAACCAGGCCTTCGACCTTGCGCATGTTAGGGCGAGGTTCTCCTCCTGTCCCTAACATGGCTGTGGGGGTGCATATGGGCGCTGTATATTCTCTCCCCCCATCCAGTCTACAAATAATCGGGCCTTCGACCTTGCTCATGTTAGGGCGAGGTTCTCCTCCTATCCCTAACATGGCTGTGGGGGCGCATATGGGTGCTGTATGGCCTCTCCCCCCATCCGGTCTACAAATAACTGGGCCTTCGACCTTGCCCACATTGGGGTTTGTTTTTGTTGTCCGATGGGGTCGTCCCCTGTCGTTACAAGTCTATGCCAAAAAGGGAAAGATGTGCAAGTCTGAAAGAAATCTTGATTTAAAGCAGGATCGTTCGCAATACATTTACAAGTTTTCAAACCCTAGGGCTGTGGAAGGTCTGCTTCCTGTCAAGGTCCTCCAGAGATGGAGTTGATGATCCCAATTGGAGGCCGATCTCCGGGCTGCTCTTCCCTCCTTGGCGGCTCAGGCTGCAGCAGGGCCCTTGGCCGATCTTCTTTACCCTAAGGCCGGCACCGAATGAACCTATCGAGTCGACCTCATCGGATGAGCTCCTCGATCTCATCTCGAAGCTGGATGCATTCCTCCGTGTCATGGTCGTAGTCACGATGGTAGAGGCAGAACTTGTTAGGATTGTACTTCCCGGGGTGCGTGCGCATTCTCTCTGGCCTTGGGAGCTACTCTCTGACCTCCATCAGCACCTGGGTTTTCGATGCGTTGAGGGGGGCATAGCTGCGAAATCTTCCTGGGGGAGAGCCCCGCCGAGCCCGACGCTCCGGGCTTCCCTGCTTGCATGCTCGGGGAGGAGTCTGGATGCGATTGTGCCTGGGAGGAGTTCGAGAACGTGATCGAGCTTCTCTTGGCCCTTTTTCGACTGCGGGCTTACTCGAGTCTCCCGTCTGCCACTCTCTCGCGGTCTCCTCATCCTTCATTTTGAAGGCTTCTTCCGCTCGAGCGTACCCTTCGGCCCGAGCCAACAGGTCAGCAAAATCTTTGGGGTACTTCTTTTTCAGGAAGAATAAAATATCATCCTTCTGAAGGCCGCCTTTCAGGGCGGCCATCGCTACCGATTGGTCCAAATTCTGGACCTCCAATGCGGCGACATTGAAATGGTTGATGTAGGCCCGAATGGACTCCCCCTTCCTCTGTTTGATGTTGATGAGGGACTCCAAACCCTTCTGGGGACGCCGGTTGCTAACAAAATGAGCCACAAACTGGTGGCTCATCTGATCAAAGGAAAAGATGGTATCCGGCTTCAGCGTCGAGTACCAATTTTTCGCCGCTCCCTTCAAGATGGATGGGAAGGCTCGGCATAGAATGGCGTCGGGTGCGCCATGAAGCAGCATCATTATCCCAAAGGCCTCCAGGTGGTCAACCAGGTTCAAAGTCCCATCATAGCTTTCAAATTGAGGGAGTTTGAAGTTCGGTGGGATCGGTTCCTGCATGATCATTTAAGAAAAGGGAGGGTCAATACAAAAGTCCTCACCATAAGTGGGGGGAGCGTGGTGGAGTTCTTTGATCTGCCGGTTCATCTCCTGGAGCCTCCGATCCAGGAAATCCTCTCGACTACGGGTCTCAAGGGTCTTCTGACAGAATAGAGGTAGAGATCTTCCAGGGGTGGAATCGTGATCTGACGAGGGGCTCTCCACCCTCGGATTCGCTTTTCTGAGAAAGACGGGGTGGCTGGCCCAAGTGGCCCATCCTACCATCGGATTTTGGAGTTCTAGTGACGCTCTCTCCAGTCGCACTGATGCCTGCTGCTGCTACTGCTGTTGTATGGCCTGCACAGCTTCAGTGAGGCCTCTGACCTGCTGCACCAGTAGGTCGAATTGCTCCGTGCCAACCATCGATGCTGGAGGAGGGGGAGGAGGCTGGGAAACAGGAGGTGAGGTCGGAGCCTGAGATCTGGCCGCGGAGGCTGTGGATCACCGTGTGGATGCTTTGTGGGGAGGCATCGGGCGAAGACCTAGTGGGGGAAGGAGGAGAGGATGTCGAAAAAGATGAACGGAGGTGGTCCCGTTGAGCGCTCCTTTAAGAACAAGGGTACTGCGAAGACACAGCCCCTTCTTCTAGCGCCAATTCTGTTGGTGCAAAAATCCATTTGCGTTGGAGAGCTGGAGTCGAGGGAGTCACGGTCACCGTCGGGACCTACAAAAGAAGTCCAAACTGGAGTTGGGGTTGCTCCGACAAGACCCTCCGACTCTCAAGTCAGTTCTCTGCCTCAACAAGAATGGAGTGCTCGAATAAAAATTTTAGCAGAGTTTTGGGATAGAAATTAGAGCTTAGAGAATAACGTATCTGGGGTCCCCCCTTTTATAGGCGGAGGGCGCAATGGACTGATAGCGATGTTTGTAGCTGTCTGGCCGTGGGCCGCTAGGGGTCAGGAGGAGTTTGTTGTGAAGAGTAGTGGAGTGGAATCGTGGCCATCACCAGGACCTGCCACGTGGAGTCTGTTGCGGGGAGTGGAGTGGCATCCGTTGTCGTGACTTGCCAGAGGGTGGAGGAACCGTGCGGTATCTGTCATAGGAAGTGGAGCAGAATCGTGGCCATTATTATGGTCTGCCAGGGAGTGATGGAGCCGTGCGGAATCTGTTGCAGGAACTGGAGCAGAGTCGTGGCCATTACTGCAGCCTGCCAGGGAGTGATGGAGCCACGCGAAATCCATTGCAGGAAGTGGAGCAGAGTCGTGGCCGTTAGTGCGGCCTGCCAGGGGGTCCAGGCCTGTCGGCCGAAGCTCGATTGGGGTGTCTGCCAGAGAGAGGTGGCTAGCTACCCATCTGAGAGGAGCTCAGATGCTGCAAATCCTATTGGGTGCCTTGGGCGTTAAGGCGGCAGGCGAGGACCACTTGCCGTAGGAGCTCGGTCAGAGGCTTCCCGCAGGCGTAGCCTGATTTCGCACAGACTTTGGCAGATGGCCGACCGGCGGTGGATATCGGATGGTGCTAGAGAGGTTCGTCCATCAGAGGGGTCCAGCTACTGGATTCTATGAGCACGGCATTTGCCCTCTTATAGAAGTTCGATCAGAGTCTGGTCTCCGTAGAAGCCCGGATGGGGATCATTTGTCGAGGAGTCACGGCCAAGGCCTGTCCGCAACAGAAATCCGAAAGGAATTCATCCATAATGGAAGCTCGGGTGAAGGCTTACGGTGGAAATCTGGCATGGACCGCTCGTGGTAGAAATTTGAAGTAGATCGTTTGTAGAGAAAACTCGGAGTGGGTCACTTGCAGTAGGAGCTTGGAGTCCGGCTCCCGTAGGAGTCCGAACGAAGTCTTCCTGCAGTCGAAGTTGGGGATGAAGTCTGGCTCCCGTAGGAGTTCGGACGAAGTCTTCCTACAGCCGGAGTTGGGGATGAGGTCCGGCTCCCGTAGGAGTCCGAGCGAAGTCTACCTGCAATTGAAGTCGGGGGCGAAGTCCGGCTCCCATAGGAGTTCGGGTGAAGTCTACCTACAATTGAAGTCGAAGGTGAAGTCCGACTCCCATTGGAGTCTGGACGAAGTCTTCCTACAGCCGGAGTCGGAGACAAAGTATGGCTCCCGTAGGAGTCTAAGCGAAGTCCACCTGCAATTGAAGTCGGGGGCGAAGTCCGGCTCCCGTAGGAGTCCGGACGAAGTCTACCTGCAATTGAAGTCGGGGGCGAAGTCCGGCTCCCGTAGGAGTCCGGACAAAGTCTTCCTGCAGCTGGAGTCGGAAATGAAGTATGGCTCCCATAGGAGTTCGGGCGAAGTCCACCTGCAATTGAAGTTGGGGGCAAAGTCCGGCTCCCGTAGGAGTCCAGATGAAGTCTACCTGCAATTGAAGTCGGGGGCGAAGTCCAGCTCCCGTAGGAGTTCGGACGAAGTCTTCCTGCAGCTGGAGTCGGGGATGAAGTATGGCTCCCGTAGGAGTCCGGGCGAAGTCCACCTGCAATTGAAGTCGGGGGCGAAGTCTGGCTCCCGTAGGAGTCCGAACGAAGTCTACCTGCAATTGAAGTCGGGGGCGAAGTCCGACTCCCGTAGAAGTCCGGGCGAAGTCTACCTGTAATTGAAGTCGGAGGTGAAGTTCGGCTCCCGTAGGAGTACGGACGAAGTCTTCCTGTAGCCAGAGTCAGAGACGAAGTATGGCTCCCATAGGAGTCCGGGCGAAGTCCACCTGCAATTGAAGTCGGGGGCGAAGTCCAGCTCCCGTAGGAGTCCGGACGAAGTCTTCCTACAGCCGGAGTCGGGGATGAAGTCCGACTCTCGTAGGAGTTCGGGCGAAGTCTAGAAGGTGGTCGATCACCGTGAAAACTTGTGTGGAGTCCGTCCGTCGTGAAGAATTCGGTCGATGCTGGTGGGGGCTTATCTGTCGGCAAAACTTGGGAGTGTTGCGGAGGCTCGGCCGCCAGAGAGGTTCGGAGAGATGTCGCCGAAGGTCGAAAGTCGGTAGAATCCCCGGAGGGTCACTCCTGTCATGAACTTCGACTGGGGGGTATTTTACACCCAACAGATACCAATAAATTGATCAGATAAGCTAACAGAACTAATTAAATAATCACATCTCAATTACTTACCTTAGACACCAATAGGTCAATAGATCCAAATAGTTTAACTCAAACGAATCGAACTAAAACTAATGAGCTAAATTAAATTCTTAGGTTAATCGATTCTACATGTGAGATTCAATTGATTTGATCAACAATAATTTCATGATCATATAACTTAATTGATCTAACCCTAATCAATATTTGACTCAGTTTGATCAATTACTTAATCAATTTAGATCCATATGATTCAAATCAAAAATCCTAGATGTAATCCTATTATATTACCTAATTTTTGATTTTTCTATAACCAAAATCCTCATGCACAAACATAAATTTCAGATTTCAAAATCAAATTTTGGATCTAAATTCTTTACATGTAAGGTAAGTTTTAAATCATGAAAATAATTTTCAAATTTAACATACAAACATATATCTCATATATGCATGTAAAATTTAAATCTAAATAAAATTCATATCAATACACAATATCATATATCTCATATACTAATCATGAATCATATTGAAAATAATTTTATAATCTAAACATGCAATCATATATCTCATACATGAATCATGAATCAGATCATATAAAATTTTAAGTTTATGCATGCATCTACATATCATATGAACATGAACTAGAAACGGTTCTAGATCAAAATTCAGATCTATGCATGCTTTAACATATCAACTATATGTTCTAAAATTAAATCTAAAATTAAATTTTAAATTTAAAAATTTATCTATACATCGTATGTATCAAAAAAAAATCAGATTTTGAAATTTTTTTCAAAATATGAACGTCAATTTCATGCATATGAAACCCATGCCTCTGATTCTACTGTTGGAATTCGTATGTAGGGGCATGCATGTGTGTTTCAAAATTTTAATTTTTAAACACCATAGTAAAAAAATAAATTAAAACACTTTTAATCTATATCATACATGCATAAAAACATAAACCACAAGGATCTACTTCACATGTTAAAATTGTACATATGCTAAAATTTAACATGTGACCGAATCACATACCTGTTTTGTAATTCTTTTCTTCAAATCTGGATCTGAAAGAGAAAAAAAAAAATTAGCTACACAAGTATCTGGTCTCTATGGGTATCCACTCGAGATCAGCCTGGAATAGTCCTCTTCAAGTTGAATTTTTTTTTCTAAGAAAATTTAACCTGCTGAATCTAAATGAAGCCTGAATCATGATCAACTCTTGATCTCTTTTGTTGATCTTCTTCTTCTCTTTTTCTCATACCTTTCTACCCTTTCTTGTGCTACTACTAAGCACCAGGAACCAGCACCAAAGTGGATGCCCAACAGCCTTGGGCATGGAGAAGAAGTGGGATGCCCAAGAGCAAGGACGTGTGGATGTCCAAGGGGAGAAGAGAAAGGGAGGAGAAGTGAGGGCATGGAGCTCTCTTTGGTAGGTGTGGGCTGCTGGTTGGGATGCCTAGGAACCTTAGGGGAGGTCCCTTTAAATAGATAAAAGATTGAATCCTATTCAATCTCATAATACAAGTCCTATTTGCATTAGGTTTCCTAATAACTTAAGTTATTCAACTTCCATTAGGAATCTTTTTAGGCACCAACTCTTGGAGCCCTTGCACCTACATAAACACACCCCATAGTGCACCCATGGGATGCCCCAATTGGAATCTACATGCCCTCTAAAGGTGAGACACATCCAACTTGATCAAATCAAGGTGGCACCCCAACTAAACTATCAAAAAAATTAATTAGGGACTTGCACCCTTAATTCATATGATCCAAAACCTTATACACCCAACAATTAGTGTCCATGAATCTAATTCATGTAGGTTATTAGTAGGTAATTAAGTTTGAATTATCTTATCAAATAAAAAATCTAAATATAAAGAGAAAATTGGGTCCATTCATGTACTAGAAAGGTTATCTTGAACCCAATTGAATTTTTCTAAACTCAATTGACACTTTATAAGTTCAATTGCTAATTCTAGGCCTAATCTCTTTGTTGTGTGACCCCATAGGTTCAATTTTATCTGATAGCGAGATATACAATGATCTCTCTCAAAATATCATTCAAACTTTTTTCAATAAATCGGAACAATTCTACTCTAACTCATCAAGGATTGTCAATCTAGAACAATCCTAGTGAGCTCTCACAATCCACCAGTGACACCTAGCAGTATGTAGTGGCAACCCAGTAGAATCGAAAATAAACCTCAAGGTGTAGTTAATGTATGATTTAGTCCCTCTATCATGAGTTCCAACTAGATGGCAGGTCATAGATAAATCATCAAACCTCAACGTCAGTCATATGATAGATTCGATCAGCTCAAGTCCAATTGTGATTTCTATAGAAACTCCTTTCCATCTATCATACTATTGTGGCTATAGATTCTTAGACTTAGCTTCTCAAATTTCATAGAACTACTCCTCTCTTTCAAGGTCAATAGATCCCATCTTGATGTACACCCTACTCCTACAATAGATCAACTATCACCAACATCCACTACAAAGGCTTATTGAGATCCATATTTATGTGTCAGTCAAACTCCAGCAACCTCACTATGAGCAGGAGTACAATCTCAAGTTAAAAGACTATTCACATAATTACAGCATCGAGACAATCACTGATGATTGAATAGAAATTTAAGTGATCTCTCATATGGTCACGCTCAGTACTAGTTATTCTCTAATAACTATCTGCACTCGTCGTCTAGTATCTCTATACCGTAGACTAGAGACTCATCTATTCTGAAGGAAGCGATCTGTGTGTCGGTCTATCCAGATCGATCATCGTTCTCATGATGATTCTATGATCAAGAGCATTTAGAAATTAAATATATATCTCTAATTCTCAACACTTTGAAAATATGTATTGAAAGTTAATTTCATGGACGATTCAAGGACACATCACACTTGAATGAAGAATAAATTTATCCTTTTATTGATCAAATCAATGTATAAAGTATAAAATTATGTCCCAGATTTATTACAATATGTCAGCTATATTGGCTTCTAGGACATACATCTAACACTTTCAATATTGAAAATAACATACTAAAATTTTATCAAAATCGAAATATGACCAACCATCCGATCTTCTGACAAAATAGCTTCAAAAATCACTTTTTCTTCTTCCCTATTGCCGATGAGCTTTTGTTTCACACCACATCCCATGCCCCATGTGCTGTTGCTTGTTTTTTCATGCACACACCACCCAAAGGCTCTCTTTCCCATATTAAATAGGCCCTTAATATGAGTCCTCAAAGGACTTCTTTTCCTTTTCTTATTTATTTTGGTTTGATGGATCCCACCACAAGTGGGCTTGACACCATCAACAAATCTTTCCCTCATGCTTATATGGAAAGGACTAACAAACCAGCATTAGCTCTACAATCTGCAAGCTTCTCTATAGATAATGACTTAGCCAATATATCTGAAGCATACTCATATGTGTGAATCTTCTCCAGCTATAACAACTTTATCTCCAAAGCATTCCATATCTAATGATACCTCACATCAACATGCTTCAATCTTGAATAAAAAGTCAGATTCTTGCTAAGATGAATTGTACTCAAACTATCATAATACAAACCAAATATTTTCTCTTGCCTCATATCAAGTTTCTAAAGGAACTTTTTCATCTATAATAACTCCTTGCTGACTTCTGTCATTGCAATATACTCTACCTCTATAGTCGATAAAGCAACACATTTCTGCAGTTTAGACTGCCATAAGATAGCTCCCCCTGAAAAAGTCAAGTATATCAATGTGGACTTCTTAGAATCAATATCACCTATCATGTTTACATCTGTATATACATCCAGCATAGGTTTATCAGTATCAAAACACAGACATACTTTAGAAGTACCTCTGAGATGCCTGAAAATCCATTTTTATTACAAACTAATGCTCTTTTCCAAGATTAGAGAGAAATCGACTGACAACACCTACAGCATGAGCAATATCTAGCCTAGTGCACACCATGGCATATATAAAACTAATAACTGCAGATGCATAAGAGATCTTCTGCATCTCCCCCTTCTCTTCCTCACTAGCAGGATACCGTTTGGAGCTCAATCTGAAATGACTTACAAGTGGAGAGCTAACTGATTTGGAATTTCTCATCTAAAACCTCTCTAACACTTTCTCTATATATCTCTCTTGAAATAGCCACATTCTTCCATTCTTTCTATCATGGGTAATCCTCATACCAAGTATCTACTTTACTGGTCTCAAGTTTTTCATCGTAAAGTACTTTCTTAATTTCATCTTCAAGCTCTGAATCCTCTTGGCATCATGATCAATAATCAGCATGTCATCAACATATAACAGGAGAATGATGAAATTATCATCACTAAACCTCTTCACAAATACACAATGGTTAGAAGTGGTTCTACTGTACCCATGATCTACCATGAAGAAATCAAATTTCTAGTACCACTGTCGAGGAGTTTGTTTCAAACTATACAAGCTCTTCTTCAGTCTGCATATCAAGTTTTTCTTACTTTTAGCTATGAGCCCCTCTGACTGCTCTATATAAATTTTTTGTTCAACATTACTATGAAAAAATACTGTCTTCATATTAAGCTGCTCAATCTCTAAATTCTGACTGGCTGCCATATCAAGAATAACTTAGATCAAAGACATCCTGACCATGGATGAAAAAATCTCTTCAAAGTCAATACCCATCTTACTGAAGTCCTTCACAATCAGTCTTGCCTTGTACCTCGGTTGTGAGTTGTGTTCTTCTGTCTTGAGTCTGAACAGCCATTATTTTTGAGTCCTCTCTTCCCCTTGGGTAGCTTCACCAAGTCAAAAGTATGATTCTCATGCAATGACTTCACTCTTCTTGCATGGCTTCAAACCACTTTCTCTTCTGTGCATGCGACATAGTCTCCTAAAAATATTCTAACTCTCCCTTATTAGTCACCATCACATACTCATGCAAAAAATATCTATGAGAAGACTGACGCTCTTTGATATGGCATCTGATGCACTGTCATTTACTATATAGGAGCTTACTCACTATGCTCATCTGATACACTGTCACCTTGTGTATGCTCATCATTCATTATATCATCATCCTCTATAGTCTATCCATCATCAATATCTGCTCTAGCTTGAGATACAGGAGGTGAATTAATAAATAACTCTTTAGTAGACTCTGGCTTATCTACTTTTTTTATGTCTTTAATAGTCTGATCCTCAAAAAATACTACATCTTGGCTTCTGACCAGCTTCTTCTTTACTAGATCTTATAGCTTATATCCAAACTGCTCATGTCCATACTCAAGAAAAATACACTCCTTTGACTTATTGTTAAGCTTTGACTACTCATCTCTAAGAACATGAACAAAGACTCTGCATCCAAATACTCTAAAATGGTGATAAAAAACTAATTTTTTTATCCATACCTTCTTAAGAACATCACCGTCAAGAGAATATGAAGGAGAGAGATTAATTAAGTCAACCATAGCCCTCATAGCTTCACCTTAGAAAGAGCTAAACAACTTCAAATGAGAAAGTATGCATCGAACTCTTTCAAGAATGGTACAGTTCATCCTCTCTACCACTCCATTCTACTGAGGTGTTGGGTTTCGACCACGTAGCGGAAAGTAATTTTTAAAAATTTTAAAATCATACAAATCAGTAGTTCTATCACATAAAATTATAGAGCCGGAATCCAAACCCTAGAATCACCTTGTCGATATCGATCAAAGCAAAATCAAGCATGCATAGAGATAGAATTTTATACTTTCACCAAAATAAAAAAATAGTATGTTGGTGTTCTCCATGAGACTCCAAGGTAGAAGTCCTCCAATGACGATCCACACAAAAGTTGTCCAAGGTCCTTCCCAATCGGTGCACTACCGTGCCTTATCTTCTCAAGAACACTGTCGGCTTCGAACTTATGCCACGATTGCACCAAAGTCTAGTTGCTTTCGATCTACCACCAGAATGATACTAAGAAGACACTCTTTAGATGTCACATAATTTAGGATTTAATTTTTGGCTCCAACATATAGAAAAATCAAATCCTAGGGCACTCTAGCAACACTTGCTGAAAATCTCACCACCCTTCTTACAAATTTTGCTGCCCAAATTTCTCTCTTTTTTTCTTCAAAATTTTTCTAAAATTGCTTCTATATTTACCACATCCCTTCTCTCTAATTTTAACCAAAAATATCAGTAAGAAACCATGTGGGTCATCCCCTATAAATAAGGGACCAAGGGACGTCACAATGGATGAAGGGGCCCCAACCTTTGGCGCTCCAACTTCTCATGCACAGAATAAATTCATCGAGTGAATTTTTGGTGATTGAGATACTTGCAATAGAAGGATTCTTCCTTCTCTATGTGTCACAAAAAATCTATTTAATGTTGGCATCAAAACATAGGAGATCTAGTTGAAAAATTATGGCAACACGTAAAAATTAAGAGCCTTCATTAAGAAGGACTCTTCCTTTCACATGCCAAAATAAAGGGGGTGGCATTAATTTTTTGTGTGGGTTCTAGTGGGTGTAGAAGAGTCTTTCTCCACTTAAAATTGGTCTAAGTTGGATAAAGATCCAATCCAAATTGACCCAATCCCATTAGGTCAAAGGGCAACTGTCTAGGTCAGCTCAAACACTTTGAACCAAACCAATTTGAGAACTTGAGTTAATACAATATGCTAGCATATCAAATTAACCCATAGAATTTATATTAAACTCTAATTAGATCAGACCAAAGTTAAATCTTAAAGTGTGTGACCCATTGGGTTACAAATCTAGCCAGTAGTGGATCAAACTTTCGACGTAATCCTAATTCGATGAAATTAGGTCACCCGAAGAGTTCCAATCAACTTGGACTCTTTCAAATTGACTCCAGAATTAAATTTTTTTAATTTTGATGAATCCATAAGTTTGTAAGAACCTGATCTAGGATTTCAGGATTAGATCTTGAAACTTTTTCAAGATCATACAGCGGAAGACTAAAATAAATCAAAATTTATTTTCTAAAATTAGAGAATTTTTAGATCTAAGATCCTATTACATGATTATTACATAGCATTAAATCAGAAATTAAAATATATAAATATAGCATAAACTACATGTTGATCATATCAACATGTTTCTATACTCATCTAATGTATGTATTAAACAATAGATCAGATCTATTACCTAGCAAGTTAGATGCTCTAACCTCACTGATCCGGGCTTAAGGATGATGTTGCAAGCCGTACACGTGTCCGGCCTCTAGGAGTCATTCACACGAGCCCACGAATCTCGATCAGAAGTCCTACTTCAGAAAATCAACACAGTATGCTAGTACTGCGCTGATCCTTCTTTAATGGTTGATCAGGTGCCTCCTTCTTCTTGATTTGGACTCTTCCAAAGATGGAAAGTAAAAGAAGGAGTTTCAGATTTGAGACGCTCTCAGGAAACTCAAGATGGAGGGAGAAAAGATATGAAAACAAAAAAACCCTAGAAGAAGACCCTCTTCTTCTTCACATTTTTCTCTCTAGACACCTTAACTTGCATCTTTTATATCTCCACGACCCAAAGGTCTTTCTCTCTGATTTTTGGATGGCACAAAGGGCTCTCAAATTTATGTCTTCTCCAAAAATTTCATGAAGAAACTTATTTCATACAGAGAGATATGATAGAGTCCTTGTCTAGGTCAAATACCTAGTCAAGGCTTATCCAAACATGGTAAGTTAAGGGGCGCCCAACTCTTGAGCACCTCCTCCATATTTTCATGCATGGATTACCAGCAAAGGGTGCATAATGTGTACCCTAAAAGCTACAAAAATTCCAAAAAAATTTGGATAAATTCGATGCAAAATTGAAAGAGTTTTGGATTTCTAAAACTCTATCTCATAGAATTCGAAATCCAAACTTATTCCTTTTTTGATTTGATCCAAACCACCTTCCATGTAAGAAAGAAGAGAGGAGACCTTTTGTGAACGTGGGAGAGACTTGGGAGAGGGCTTTTGTCACACAAAATAAGTAGAGATTGGTGTTGAATAATAGAGAGGGCGTGGGGAAGGCTTATGTGGCGCAAGGTGGAATCCTAGTCTTACTAGGATTCTATCTTATGACTTGTTTTAATTTGGTTTCCCAAACCAAATCAAACTAAAATTAGATCAACCTAATTAAAATAGGTCTTAACCTAATTAAGAACCTAATTTAATCAGATTAAATTAGATTTAAATCTGATTTAATCTTCTAATCAAATTAGAAATTAGATTGACCCAAGTCCTAGTTGAACTAGGACTAGTTTTTCCTTGCACTTGGCTTATCCAATAAACCAATTGGACTTGATCCAATCAAGTCCAAACTAAATCTAATTAAATCATATTTAATTAGACTTAATCTCAGCCCATTGGATTAATCAAATTAAGCCAGTTAGCAATAAAATTGCTAATCGATCCTCCTACAATACTTGCACTGGGTTAAATGTCAATCGTATTGATCATTTAACCCTAGAATGATTCTTAATCATTAATCAACCATCCGATTGGATCATGAACTCTAATGTGTGTGACCTCATAGGTCTGAACCTAAGTCGATAGCATAGAAACAAATTTTTGTACCAATCAAAGTGACCATCTAGCAATGGTACCCGACGATCGGATAGGTCGAATGTATAGAACAACATCCTTAGAACCCATGCAGATATAGTTTTCATATAATTCATCCTCTTGACCAAAATGATCATAGGACACCCCAGAGTTCAACTGTCAACTCTGATCAGGTTGTCCACGTTGTATTTCAAAATATCAAATCCATCTAATGGATTACCCTGGCCAAGGTTTTGCTAAATTGAAATACAGCGACTCATTCTTCTCCAACTCTTGGAGTGGTCAATCCCATCTCGATCACACTCTGACTTCGCAAGTACTTGACTGTGCCCAAAAGCCTTCCATCTCTGAACTAGAAATTCAGTTAGTCCAGTACCAAAGCACAGTGAGTTGCTTGCAAGTCACTGAGGCGATCTCAAGTCTAAGGGACACTTATACCTATATCCCATCAGAGACATTCTCGACAGTAGAATGCTTTGGAGTTGGTCACGTTCAATGATGATGTACCCTTACATCTCACCTGTATGCCATACCAGTGTCTCCACACTCCTTGGCTAAGAGGACAACCAACCCATATGGCCTACAGCGACCTATGCTCGATAGAAGCTGTCGTCCTTATTAACAGCCTATCATTTGGTCGTGAACAGTTTTAAGGACTAATCGATAAATCCTCTCTTTATCGAACTTAAATAGTCCTAAGGACTTCATCATAACAATGGAGTTCATTAGAAGATGAAAGCTTATGATGAAGATGCCAAATATATTTTATTTATTAACAAATCAATTACAATACTTGGTTGCTCAACCATCAACAGCTTGACGTTGACCTTTTGGGACATATTTCCCAACAACTCCCACTTGTCCTAAAGCCACTCGACATAGTATCTAATACCCATCTTCGACTTATGGTTGTCGAACTCCTTTATTGCCAGGGCTTTAGTGAAGGGATCGGCCAGGTTTTCCTTTCCGTCGATCTTCTGAAGGTCGACGTCACCTCGATCTATGATCTCTCGGACCAGGTGGAAGCGGCGCAAGATGTGCTTCGTCTGCTGATGTGCTTTGGGTTCCTTTGCCTGAGCTATGGCACCAATACTGTCGTAGTAGAGCAGGATTGGACCATCGAGGGAGGGTGCTACTCCGAGCTCGTTGATGAATTTCTTCAGCCACACAGCTTCCTTCGCGGCATCCGATGCTGTGATGTACTCCACTTCACAAACAGAGTCTGCCACAGTATGCTGCTTGAAACTCTTCCAGCAGATGGCTCCACCATTCAGAGTAAAGATATAACCCGACATGCTCCTGCTGTCATCATGGTCAGATTGGAAGCTAGAGTCTGTGGACCCCATAAGTTTCAAATCTGACTCGCCATAAACCAACCATTGGTCCTTAGTATTTCTCAAATACTTAAGGATGGCTTTAACCACTTTTCAGTGATTTTCTCCAGGATCAGATTGGTATCTACTCACTACTCCTAGTGAGTATTCCACATCTGGTCTTGTACATGTCATGGCGTACATGATAGATCCCACGACTGAAGCATACGGGACTCTACTCATACGCTCTCTCTCTTCAGGAGTTGTCGGACAATCCTTCTTAGAGAGAGAAATTCCTTGGCCTATCGGTAGATAGCCCTTCTTGGAATTCTCTATGCTGAACCTCTTCAGCACAGTGTCTATGTACATGGACTGGGATAACCCAAGCATCCTTTTAGATCTATCCCTATAGATCTTCATCCCTAAGATGTAGGATGCTTCACCCAAGTCCTTCATGGAGAACTGTGATGACAACCAAACTTTTATTTTCTGTAGTACGGGGATGTCATTCTCGATTAAGAGAATGTCATCCACGTACAAGACAAGGAATACCACAACTGGACCATTTGCCCATTTATAGATGCAGGGCTCTTCTCCATTCTTAATGAAGTCATATATTTTGATCACCTTATCAAAATGCATGTTCCAACTCCGAGAAGCTTGCTTCAGTCCATTAATGGATCTCTAAAGCTTGCACACCTTGGACTCATCTGTGGATGTAAACCCCTCAGGTTGTATCATATACACCTCTTCGGTCAGCTCTCCATTCAGGAAAGCTGTCTTTACATCCATCTGTCAGATCTCATAATCCAGATGGACAGCTATTGCAAGCATTATCCGAATGGATTTGAGCATTGCCACAGGGAAAAATATCTCGACATAGTCAATACCATAACGTTGACGATACCCCTTGGCAACCAGACGGGCTTTATAGGTCTCCACCTTTCCATCTGCGCCCCTTTTCCTTTTGAAGACCCATTTACACCCAATGGGTTTAACCCCTTCAGGTGGGTCAACCAATGTCCATACATCGTTGACCTTCATGGACTCCATTTTGGATTTCATGGCTTCAAGCCATTTCTCGAAATCAGGTCTCTGCATTGCATTCATATAGGTGATCGGATCCTCATTATTCTCATCAAGTTTGATGGGATCACCATCCCGGACCAAGAAACCGTAGTATCTGTCCGGCTAACATGGTACTCTATCGGATCGTCTTAATGGTGCAAGTACATTAGGCTCTGAATCTGATCTAATCATATCTGACTCAGGTTCAGCTATTGGTGTCGGTCCTTCTACCTGTTGAACTTCATCAAGTTCAACCTTAGAGGCAACGGTTCCTTCCCCAAGAAACTCCTTTTCTAAAAAGATTGCCTTAAGGCTGACGAACACCTTTTGTTCATCAGTATGGTAGAATAAATATCCTTTTGTCTCTTTGGGGTACCCAGTGAATGAGCATTTGTCAGACCTAGGTCCAAGTTTGTCTGTGACTAATCGTTTGACATAGGCCGGGCACCCCCAGACCCTAAGGTGTGAAAATGCTGGCTTACGTCCCATCCATATCTCATATGGAGTCTTAATTACAGACTTACTTGAAATCCTATTTAACAGATAACAGGCCGATTCGAGTGCATATCCCCAGAAGGATATCGGCAAGCTAGCAAAACCCATCATGGATCAGACCATGTCTAACAGAGTCCGATTCTTCCTTTCAAACACACCATTATGTTGTGGTGTTTCTGGAGGAGTCCATTGGGAGAGAATCTCATTCTCCTAGATATGTGAGAAACTCACTAGAAAGGTATTCTCCTCCTCGATCAGATCGAAGAGTTTTAATACTCTTTCCAGTTTGTTTTTCTACTTCACTTAGGAATCGCTTGAACATTTCAAATGAATCCGACTTATGTTTCATCAGATAGACATATCCATATCAGGATAGGTCATCCATGAAAATTATGAAGTAGAAATATCCACCTCTAGCACTGGTGCTCATGGGCCCGCATACATCAGTATGTACTAGGCCCAAGAGCTCAGTAGCTCTCTCTCACCTTTTTCAGTAAAAGGTGACTTGGTCATTTTACCAAGAAGACAGGACTCACAGGTTGGAAGTGATTCACAATCACTGACTTCGAAGATTCCCTCTTGAGTCAACCTGTTTATTCTATTCTTGTTTATATGACCTAGTCTACAGTGCCATAAGTAGATATCTGACACACTATCTAATCTAGGGTGTTTGCCAGTTGAATAGACTCTTATCAGGCTTGTTCTTTTTGGTCTGGCTCTACACTGATGTCCCAGCCTGAACTTGCACCTTCTTCACTTTCTTCTTCTTGTTCTTCTTTTCTTTCTCAAAGGATCGAGAACCAGAAGACGAACCTCCCACTAAGTTCACCGACTCCTTGTGAAGTTGGTGATCCTTCTCAAAGTTCTGAAGCAACCCCAGTAACCCGTGGTAGTTCTCTTCAGGCTTTGTCATTCTATAATGAGTGAGGAATGGGAGATAAAACTTGGGCAGTGAGTTCAGTATTGCATCTTTTCCAAGCTGCTCATGCAAGGGAAAGCCGAGCTTGCTCAATCGTTCCATCAGTTCGATCATGTACAATACATGATCAGTGACAGAGGCACCATCCTGTATTTTGGCGTTGAAGATGGCACAACTAGTCTTGTGCCTCTCCACATCATCGGGTGTGCCAAAGGCATCCTTCAACACTTGAAGCATGTCCTTTGGCTGAGCTGTCTCGAATCTACGACTGAACTCGTCGCTCATGGCAGCTAGCATGATACAGCACACTGTGGTCCGATCACTGAGCCACTTCTCGTAAGTGTCTCTGACTGTTCGACATGCATTGACAGCTGGCTCCTCAGGTGCAGGATCCATTATCACATATAGGATCCGTTCATGCTCCAGGACTATCTTCAACTTTCGATACCAGCTACCGAAGTTGGATCCCACCAACTTATCATTGTCCAACAATGATCGGAGCGATAGGGAAGTGGCCATATTTGCACAAAGGAGAACCATAATCTAATTAGTAATTGATTCATTAAACCTAAAGATTTGGACTTTAATCAAAAGGTTTCTCCCACTATTTTATTCGAATTGGTAGCCTCGACCTCCAATTCGAGGAATTACCCTAATTCCTTAGCGGGTACTAGAATCCACTTAGACTACACACAAGCCCAACTTTGGTTGGCCAACCCATGTACATCTAAGGGTAGGTTCATAACCAATTATTTTTCTAAACAATTTCTAGTAATTTTAATTTTGCCCCAAAAACCTAATCAGTAGGCTTTGGCCTCCACTGTAAGGATCCGATTAGGTCCAACCATTAACATGATCATACTTGGTGTATCTAACCAACGAATGATTAAGCCCAACTTTGGTTGGCTCACCTAACTACCATTAGAGAGACACTTCCAAGTCGTCATATGATGAGTGATAATTTCATTAGTCAACAAGCACCAGGCCTTTGGGTCTGCAATGATTATTGAGTTAATGGACTCATTATCAAACACCTTAATGGGAGGCTATGACTCAGTTATCTCCATAACTTTATCATTTTAAGGACCTAATAATTTTAAAGGATTTAAATAATATAGAGGATGAGGTCAGATGAACCAGCTTATCATGATCCTCCCACTGGCTTCACCAAATCAGCTTAAGGGAGACCATTAAAAGGGCTGGTCTAGGAGCACCTAAATCAGTCACACTGATTTACCTAGCTGACATGGGTCAGCTCGAATAGTCAAGTGATCCGATCAAAACATAATTTCACCAAGAGGTCAGGTAAGTTCGATCAGTGGGAGGGTCTACCAAAGCTTGCCTTAGACACCATCAGAAATGGCCAGGTAAGCGGGCTCCCAATTAAAAACCACTGGTCTGGTTTACCTTAGACACCAACTGATTTAATTAGTTTTGATTAGATCAACCTAACAGTTCATGCTAGACCGCTTAGCCAAGAATCAAGTCCATTTGGTTTTCGTTAAAGACATGGACTTGACCAACTATAACTATTGTAATTGATCTAGAGAATCTTTGACCTAATCTAAGACAATAATTGATTAGATTTAGTTAATTCTCTAATTAAGTCCATCTTTAATCTAACCATAGGTCTAACCCAATTAATGGACCTAATTTTCATTAACCCATTAACCCAATGTGTTATGATTTGTGTCTTAGGTTCTTCAAATCACAATCCTAGAACCTAATCAAACAACTTCTTAATTCATAATTAAGTTTTGGGCTGAGGGTTGGGTTCGGCTTTTCAAAAAATAATTTTTATATTTGTAAAATAATTTTACAATATGATTCTACCAACCATATTGCATGTTTGATTCATAATCAAGATACAAGTGAAATAAACATGAAACTACTTTAGATCTAATCTAAACAGGTTCATGTAATTGAAACAATTTCAACTTTAAACAATTTCTTTGCACAAAAATTATTAACAAAGAGATTTTATTTCAGATTTAAATATCTTTTAAATCTAATAAATCATAAATTTAATCTATATCATATCTAACAAATTTATGATTAAAGATAGATTTACACAAACTAGGACAACCTTTGCACTGTAAGGGGTAAATCTTACAGCAGGACAACCTTGCAGTTTGTGATTGATCTAAAATTTTAATTTCAGATTTAATAATTAGATTATAAATTAAATCTAATCTAATAAATAATCTAAGCATGTACAAATAATCATGTAATAAAGAACCTAGGCTCTGATACCAATTGTAGGAACCTGATCTAGGGTTTCAGGGTTAGATCTTGAAACTTTTTCAAGATCATACAGCGGAAGACTAAAATAAATCAAAATTTATTTTCTAAAATTAGAGAATCTCTAGATCTAAGATCTTATTACATAATTATTATATAGTATTAAATCAAAAATTAAAATATATAAATATAGCATAAACTACATGTTGATCATATCAACATGTTTCTATACTCATCTAATGTATGTATTAAACAATAGATCAGATCTATTACCTTGCAAGTTAGATGCTCTAACCTCGCTGATCCGGGCTTAAGGATGATGTTGCAAGCCGCACATGCGTCCGGCCTCTAGGAGTCATCCACACGAGCCCACGAATCTCGATCAGAAGTTCTGCTTCAGGAAATCAACACAGTATGCTAGTACTGCGCTGATCCTTCTTTGATGGTTGATCAGGTGCCTCCTTCTTCTTGATTTAGACTCTTCCAAAGATGGAAAGTAAAAGGAGGAGTTTTAGATCTGAGACACTCTCAGGAAACTCAAGATGGAGGGAGGAAAGATATGAAAACAAAAAAACTCTAGAAGAAGACCCTCTTCTTCTTCACATTTTTCTCTCTAGATATCTTAACTTGCATCTTTTATATCTCCACGATCTAAAGGTCTTTCTATTTGATTTTTGGATGACACAAAGGTCTCTCAAATATCTATCTTCTTTAAAAATTTCATGAAGAAACTCATTTCATACAGAGAGATATGATAGAGTCCTTGTCTAGGTCAAATACCTAGTCAAGGCTTATCCAAACATGGCAAGTTAAGGGGCGCCCAACTCTTGAGCACCTCTTCCATATTTTCATGCATGGATTACCAGAAAAGGGTGCATAATGTGTACCCTAAAAGCCACAAAAATTTCAAAAAAATTTAAATAAATTTGGTGCAAAATTGAAAGAGTTTTGGATTTCTAAAACTCTATCTCATAGAATTCGAAATCCAAACTTATTCCTTTTTGATTTGATCCAAACCACCTTCCATGTAAGAAAGAAGAGAGAAGACCTTTTGTGAACGTGGGAGAGACCTGGGATAGGGCTTTTGTCACATAAAATAAGTAGAGATTGGCATTGAATAATAGAGAGGGCGTGGGGAAGGCTTATGTGGCGCAAGGTGGAATCCTAGTCTTACTAGGATTCTATCTTATGACTTGTTTTAATTTGGTTTTTCAAACCAAATCAAACCAAAATTAGATCAACCTAATTAAAATAGGTCTTAACCTAATTAAGAATCTAATTTAATCAGATTAAATTAGATTTAAATCTGATTTAATCTTCTAATCAAATTAGAAATTAGATTGACCCAAGTCCTAGTTGAACTAGGACTAGTTTTTCCTTGCACTTGGCTTATCAATAAACCAATTGGACTTGATCCAATCAAGCCCAAACTAAATTTAATTAAATTATATTTAATTAGACTTAATCTCAGCCCATTGGCTTAATCAAATTAAGTCAATTAGCAATCAAATTGCTAATCGATCCTCCTACAATACTTGCACTGGGTTAAATGTCAATCGTATTGATCATTTAACCCTAGAACGATTCTTAATCGTTGATCAACCATCTGATCGGATCATGAACTCTAATGTGTGTGACCTCATAGGTCTGAACCTAAGCTGATAGTACAGAAATAAATTTCTGTACCAATCGAAGTGACCATCTAGCAATGGTACCCGACGATCGGATAGGTCGAATGTATAGAACAGCATCCTTAGAACCCATGCGGATATAGTTTTCATATAATTCATCCCCTTGACCAAAATGATCATAGGACACCCCAGAGTTCAACTGTCAACTCTGATCAGGTTGTCCACATTGTATTTCAAAATATCAAATCCATCTAATGGATTACCCTGGCCAAGGTTTTGCTAAATTGAAATACAGCGACTCATTCTTCTCCAACTCTTGGAGTGGTCAATCCCATCTCGATCACACTCTGACTTCGCAAGTACTTGACTGTGCCCAGAAGCCTTCCATCTCTAAATTAAAAATTCAGTTAGTCCAGTACCAAAGCACGGTGAGTTGCTTGCAAGTCACTGAGGCGATCTCAAGTCTAAGGGACACTTATACCTATATCCCATCAGAGACATTCTCGACAGCAGAATGCTTTGGAGTTGGTCACGTTCAATGATGATGTACCCTTATATCTCACCTGTATTCCATACCAGTGTCTCCACACTCCTTGGTTAAGATGACAACCAACCCATATGGCCTACAGCGACCTATGCTCGATAGAAGCTGTCGTCCTTATTAACAGCCTATCATTTGGTCGTGAACAGTTTTAAGGACTAATCGATAAATCCTCTCTTTATCGAACTTAAATAGTCCTAAGGACTTCATCATAACAACGGAGTTCATTAGAAGATGAAAGCTTATGATGAAGATGCCAAATATATTTTATTTATTAACAAATCAATTACAATACGTGGTTGCTCAACCATCAACAGCTTGACGATTGGCTTTTTGGGACATATTTCTCAACAAAGTTAAGATTGATATCTAGCAATATATCATGACTATCTGAAAGATTTAAAATTTTAAATGAAAATAATTAATTAATCTAATTAATTAACATATGTTTACCCTACACCAGGATCTAAATATGATATACAGCATGCATGGATTTAAATTTAAAATTCAAATTTGAATAGTAAATAATTTATTGTTCTGTGTTCAGAACACAATATCTTTGTGCAGGTAGTCGATCACCATAATTTGATCACCGTTGGGAGAGTCTGATCATCATGATGCAGCCACACAGTACGTCTAGCCTCTGTAGATCATCCACATGAGGCTCCTGGTCTGATCAGCTCCTCACGAGTGCTAGCTCGTTGTAGAGCCCTTTCAACGGCCGATGCTGATCGAACTCCTTTGATCGATGTCTGTCGATTCTTTGGGTGCTTTGGATCATCAGCAGATGTGCTTGAGAGGATGTTGAAGATTTCTCTAAAATTTGGTGGGCTCACGACACTCGTAGCTCACCTTCTCACTTCCCAAACCCCAGGCTAAAACCCTAGGGATCTCACTGGAAACCCTGCGCCCACTTGTTTTTTCTTTTCTTTCTTTTTCTCTCGAAAGGATATGGACTTCTTACTTATGCACAAGGCTTCCTCACACCCCACTCTTTTTCTCCAAAAAATTTTACGCATGTTCCACCTTTCTCCTCCTTTTAAAACAATGTCGAACGTGTCTTATCCACATGAGAGGATAAAGATAAGTGGTTGCACATTTGAATTCAAATCAAATTTGAATTCAAATGCAAAACCAACTCATCCCTATCCACTTGGGCATGAGAAGAGATGGGGCATGAGTTGATTTGTGTGTGGAGAGTTTACACGAGAAACACTTTCTCGTGTAAAATATGGGGCGTACAAGATAAGAGCATGGTGCATGGATTAGTTGATTGCTCATTAAAATTCAAACTTTCTTTTGAATTTGAATGGCCAACCAACTTATTTTTATCCAGATAATTGGCGCACAAGGGTGGGCGTGGGATGCCTTCTGCGTGGAGAAAATTTATGAGAAGTTGCTTCTTGTGAATTCAAATATGCGCAGAAGAAGTGAGGTTGCGCAGGGAGAAAGGTCAAGGTGGTTTGAACCTAATTAAGCCAACCTAATCTAAATAGGTTAAGCACAATTAGACTAAATTAAATATAACTTAATTAGGCTTAATTAGGCTCAATAAAATCCTAATCAAATCAGAAATTGATTAAGCCCAACCTCTGATCAAATCAGGGATCAAACTATCTTGACGATTAGGTCAACTCTTAACCTAATCGGGTCAAATCTAATTGAATCCAATTCAATTGGACTTGATCCAAAAATAATTACTCAATCAAATTGAGTTAATTAGTGATCAAATCACTAATTAAAACTCTCATAAATATTGAGTCCAAATTCGATGGGCAATCGGATATCAAAGTTCATCAATATGAAACCTTGATCGAAGAGTCCCAAACCAGTGGGACTCTTGACCCCGGTACCCAAAATGTGTGGGACTTGTGATCAGAGAATCCTGATTCTTGATCATAGAGTTCCAGACATGTAGGACTCATAGTCCATGAATATTAAGACTCTTCATCAGCCATCAGATCAGATAGGAACCTCTAATGTGTGTGACCCCGCAGGTTCGAACCTAAGCCGGTAGCACAGGAACTAATTTTTTTTCTAATCGAAATGACCATCTAGCAATGGTACCCAATATCCAGATAGGTCGAATAGTCATAATCACAACACTCAGAACCTACGTGAATATGGTTACTGTATAATTCATCCCTTTTGGCCCCTGTGTTTATGACGACTCAGGGTTAAACTGTCAACTCTGATTAGATCATCTGAGTCGTGCTCAACTCAATCAGTCCTGTGACTCCTCACCACAACAGTCAAAGACACTTGGTGGCGAATAGATTTAAGGACTAAATGACAAATTCTGCTTTGTCGAGTCTAAATAGTCCTAAGGATTTCATCACAACACAGGAGTTCATTAGAAGATGATAATTTATGATGAAAAATATCAAAATAATTTTTATTTATTTATAATTTATGTACTAATACAACAAAGAGCACAACCGTCAATAGGCTGACGATTGGCTTTGGGATACTATTTCCAACAATCTCCTACTTGGTCTAAAGCCAATCGGTACAGTATCTAATATCCATCTTCGACTTGAAGTCGTCGAACTCCTTCACTGCAATGGCTTTAGTGAATGGGTCAGCCAGGTTCTCCTTTCTGTCGATCTTTTGAAGGTCGACGTCACCTCGATCCACGATTTCCCGAATGAGATGGTAGCGGTGCAGAATATGCTTCGTCCGCTGGTGTGCCTTCGGTTCCTTCACCTGAGCAATGGCTCCAGAGCTGTCATAGTAGAGCAGAACTAGACCAACAAGGGAGGGTGCTACTTCGAGCTCGGTGATGAATTTTCTCAGCCACGCCGCTTCTTTGGCAGCATCTGATGCAGCGACATACTCCATCTCACAAACTGAATCAGCCACTGTGTGTTGCTTGAAACTTTTCCAGCAGACAGCCCCACCATTAAGGATAAAAATAAATCCTGACACACTCTTGCTGTCATTGTGATCAGACTGAAAACTAGAGTCTGTAAACCCTATAAGTCTCAAGTCTGATTCACCATAAACAAGACACTGGTCCTTAGTATTTCTTAAATACTTCAGGATGGTTTTAACAATCTTCCAGTGATTCTCCCCTGGATCAGATTGGTATCTACTCACTACCCCTAGGAGTATGCCACATCTGGTCGTGTACATGTCATGACGTACATGATAGATCCCACTACCGAAGCATGTGGAATTCTATCCATACGCTCTCTCTTGAGGTGTTGTCGGACAATCCCTCTTTGAGAGAGAAATTTTATGGCCTATCAGAAGATAGCCTTTCTTGGAATTCTCCATACTGAACCTTTTCAGCATAGTATCAATGTACGTGGATTGGGATAAGCCAAGCAACTTTTTAGATCTATCCCTATAGATCCTCATCCCTAGGATGTAGGAAGCTTCTCCCAGATCCTTCATGGAGAATTGTGATGACAGCCAAATCTTTATTCCCTGTAATACAGGGATATCATTCCCGATTAAGAGAATGTCATCCACATATAATACAAGAAATACCACTACTGGACCATTAGCCCATTTATAAATGCAGGGCTCTTCTCCATTCTTAACGAAGCCATACGTCTTGATCGTCCTATCAAAATGTATGTTCCAACCCTGGGATGCCTGTTTAAGTCCATAAATGGACCTCTATAGCCTGCACACCTTAGACTTATCTGTGGATGTGAATCCTTCAGGTTGTATCATATACACCTCTTCGTCCAGCTCTCCATTTAGGAAAGCTGTCTTCACATCCATCTGCCAGATTTCATAGTCCAGATGGATAGCTATCGCAAGCATAATTCGAATGGATTTGAGCATTGCCACAGGAGAAAATATCTCGTCATAGTCTATACCATAACGTTGATGATATCCCTTGGCAACCAGATGGACTTCATAGGTTTCCACCTTTCCATCTGCACCCCTCTTCATCTTGAAGACCCACTTACACCCTATGGGTTTTACTCCTTCGGGTGGATCAACAATGTCCATACATCATTGACCTTCATGGACTCTATTTCGGATTTCATGGCCTCTAGCCATTTCTGAGAGTCAGGTCTCTGCATTGCATCCATGTAGGTGATCGGATCCTCATCGTTTTCATCAAGTTCGATAGGATCTTCATCCCGGACCAAAAAATCATAGTATATGTCCGGTTGACATGGTACTCTACTAGATCGCCTTAAGGGTGCATCAACAATGGGCTCCGAATTTGGTCTAACCAAATCCGGTTCAGGTTCAGCTATTTGTGTCGATTTTTTCACCTGCCGAACTTCCTCAAGTTCGACCTTAGAGGCAACAGTCCCTTCACCAAGGAACTTCTTTTCTAAAAAGATTGCCTTAAGGCTGACAAATACCTTTTGCTCATCAGCTAGGTAGAAATAATACCCTTTGGTCTCTTTTGGGTACCCTATGAAATTACACTTGTCAAACCTAGGTCCAAGCTTGTCCGTAATTAAACGTTTAACATAAGCCGGACACCCCCAACCCTAAGGTACGAGAGTACTGGCTTACGTCCTATCCATAACTCATATGGCATTTTGGTTACAGACTTACTCGGAATCCTATTTAGAAGGTAACAAGCCGATTTGAGTGCATATCCCCAGAGGGAGATCGGCAGACCAGCAAACCCCATCATGGATCGGACCATGTCCAACAAGGTCTGATTCCTCCTTTCAGACACACCATTATGTTGTGGTGTTCCAAGAGGAGTCCACTGAGAGAGAATCCTATTCTCCCCAAGATATGTCAGAAACTCATTGGAAAGGTATTCACCTCCTCGATCAGATCGAAGAGTTTTAATACACTTTTCAGTTTGCTTTTCTACCTCATTTCAGAATAGTTTGAATATTTCAAATGACTCCGACTTATGCTTCATTAAATAGACATACTCATACCTCGATAGGTCATCTGTGAAGGTTATGAAGTAGAAATATCCACCTCTTGCACTTGAGCTCATGGGTCAACATACATCAGAATGTACCAGACCCAAGAGTTCACTGGCTCGCTCACCTTTTCCAGTAAAAGGTGACTTGGTCATCTTCCCAAGTAGACAGGACTCACAGGTTGGAAGTGATTCACAATCACCAACTTCAAGAATTCCTTCTTGAGCCAACCTGTTTATCCTGTTCTTATTGATATGACCTAGCCTACAGTACCAAAGGTAGACTTCTGACACATTATCTATTCTAGGGTGTTTATCGGAGGTTTGAACCATATTAATAGGTTGTGATAGAAAGTAAATTCCATTATTTAGTTGTCCAACAAATATTGTAACACCATTCAAAATGATATTGCAAACATTTTTTTTTATTAAAAAATTATAATCGTACATGGCCAAAAGGCCTACAGAAATAATACTTAACAAAAAGCTTAGACAATAGTGACATTCACTCAGAATTACATTACGAGAATTGATTACAAGGTTTATGATTCCTAAAACTAGAACTGGATCTTTACTGCCATCTCCAATGATCAGGAACCTCTCGCCTTCATCAAATCTCCTACTGACCTACAGACCCTGCATTGAATTGCAAATATGATAAGGGCTTTCGGTATCCAATACCCAGGCAGTAGTATCACAAATGAAAAAGTTGCAAGGTGTTATCATATAATTACCTTGCTTCTTCTTCAGCCTGTTTGGGTCCAGGGAGGCAATGTATAGAGGACAGTTCCTCTTCCAGTGCCCCTGCTTCTTGCAAAAGAAGCACTCCGTCTGGCTCTGATCGGGCTTGCACTTCTTGGTCTGACCCTGTGCAGACGTCCCAGCATGCGGCTGCACCTTCTTATTCTTCTTCTTCTTGTTCTTCTTCCCTTTCTTAAAGGGTCGACGACCAGAAGAAAACCCTCCCACAACATTCACCGACTCCTTATGGAGCTGGTGGTCCTTCTCAAAGTTCTGCAGCAATCCCAATAAGCCGTGGTAGTTCACTGCAGGCTTTGTCATTCAAAAATGAGTGAGGAAGAGGAGGAAGGACTTGGGCAAAGAATTAAGGATCGCATCCTTACCGAGTTACTCGTGCAGGGGATAGCCCAATTTACTTAGGCACTCAATCATTTCGATCATGTACAATACATGATCAGTGACTGAGGCCCCATCCCTCATCTGAGCATTGAAAATGGCACAACTAGTTTTGTGCCTTTCAACATCGTCAGGTGTGCCAAAGGAGTCGTTCAACATTTGAAGCATCTCCTGTGGTTGGGTGTTCTCAAACCTACGGCTGAACTCATCATTCATTGCCGCCAGCATTATACACCGAATGGTGGTACAATCATTGAGCCACTTCTGGTAAGTATCTCGAACCGTCCCTCTAGTATTCGGGGCTGGCTCCTCGGTGCCGGATCCATTACTACATAAAGGATCCGCTCATGCTCAAGGATGATTTTTAATTTTCGATACCAGCTATCAAAATTTGGTCCCATGAGCTTGTCATTATCTAATAATGACCGGAGTGACAGGGTAGTGGCCATAGCTGCATAAAGGAAAATCAGACCTTAATTAATACACAAATTATTAATACTAAAGACTTGGACTTTAGTCTAAAGTTTCTCCCAGTATTTTTACGAACTGGTAGCCTCAACCTCCAATTCGAAGAATTACTTTAATTCCTTAGTGGGTACTAGAATCCACACAGACTACACACGAGCCCAACTTTGGTTGGTCAACCCATGTGCATCTATGGGTAGGTTCATAACCAGTTATTTCTCTAAACAACTTCTAGTAATTGATTTTGCCCCAGAACCTAATCAGTAGGCTTTGGCCTCCACTGAAAAGATCTGGTTAGGTCCAACCATTAACATGACTTGATTTGGTGAATTGGATCAAAAAATGATCAGGCCTGACTTTGGCCGGCCAACCTGACCACCATCAGAAAGACTCAAACCAAATTATCATATTATAAATGATAATTCTATTAGTCAATAAGCACCAGACCTTTGGGCCTCCAATGATTATTAAACTAATGGACTCATTATCACTCACTTAATGGGAGGCTATGACTTAGTTATCACTATAACTTAATCATTTTTAGGACCTAATAATTTTTGAAGATTTTATTAAATGATAGATGAGAAGAAAATATCCAGCCAATTTCAATCCTCCCACTGACTTCACTAAGTCAGATTAAAAAAGATTTAATTAAAGCTGACATTAGGAGCACCTAAATCAGTCAAACTGATTTACCTAATGACATGGGTGAGCCCTAATCACCAAGTGATCTAATCAAAACCTAACTCACCAGGTTGGTCAGGTAAGTGAGATCAGTGGTGGGGATATGCCATTAACTCGTCAGAGATCGAATCAATGCGAGTAGCTCCCACTTAAGAACCACTGGTCAAACTGCCGAACTTACCTTAGACACCAACCGGTTCATTAGTTTTAATTTGATCAACTTAGTAAATTAGGTTCCATCGCGTAGCCATGAATTAAGTCCATCTTGGTCTAGTTAAAGACATGGACCCATTCAACTACAACTATTGGAGTTGAGTCTATAGTGTCCTTGACCTAATCTAATTCAACTTTTGATTAGATTTGATCAATTACTCTAATTTAGTCCATTTCTTTAAGCTAACCTTATGTCTAACCCAAT
Organism: Elaeis guineensis; assembly: GCF_000442705.2. Lineage (NCBI taxonomy): Eukaryota > Viridiplantae > Streptophyta > Magnoliopsida > Arecales > Arecaceae > Elaeis > Elaeis guineensis. Next base: position 63,729,508 of record NC_026002.2, read on the forward strand.
TATGGATCTAATCCATCTAACCCATTGACCCACAAGTTTATGCAATTGTCTTAGGTCTTAATTCACAATTCTAGACCAACTTGACAACACTTAATTCTTTTAATTAAGTATTTGGGTTGATGGCTCAGGGTTTGGCTTTTCGAAAATAATTTTTAAATTTGAAAGATTTTATTTTCTATTCACCAAATATGTTGACTCATTTCACAAATAGATCAGCACATTTCATAAATAGCAATTCTATTGCTAATTACATAATAGAAAATAACTCAATCAAAATAAATCATGAATACTCCTTGAGATCTAATCTAACACATTCATGATAAATTTTACAATTGAACCTTTACAATTAAGTCCTTTCGCTGCTTCATCTGCATGGGATATAATTGCAATGGCATCCCTACCGTCATAGGAGACCTCATCGAATGGGAAGAGAGGGCCTTTAAATCCTACTTTTCTCCTATGACCGGACGGCCATGGCAACCAACCCAATTCGATTACTTGCTACTTGGATCAAGTATATCTAAATATACCAATCTCAAAATTTAAATTTTAAATTTCAAATTTCAAATTTTAAATTTTGAATTTCAAATTTCAAACAAATTTCAAATTTCAAATTTCAAATTTCAAATTTTTGAATTTCAAATTTTGAATTTTAAATTTTGAATTTCAAATTTGAAATTTCAACCAAATTTCAAATTTTAAATTTCAAATTTTAAATTTTAAATTTTTGAATTTTAAATTTTAAATTTTAAATTTCAAAATTTAAACTTTTAGATTACAACTTAATCTATGCATGCAAATTCATATCAAAATACCCTTCAGTGGTAAGTTTTCGTATAATTTAATCCTTCAGTCAAACAATATCTCAGATGAGTTGTGGATATGAAAATATATCAAATTTAATCACTTATTATTATGTATCTCGATCAGAAGGTGATGATTCAGTTGATGATATATTAAATTTTTTTTTTTAATTATCATCCTGCTTTGGCCAAAGACTTTCGAATCAACGACCTATGAGATCATATAGGATATTCGCTCCCCTTATTAGGAGTGACTGATCCCTTATCGATCACTCACAACCTCCATGCACTCTTCACCATATCCAGAACATCCCACACAAGGATCAGAGAATCAAATTAGGTAGTGAACCAAAATATGGATCCAAGTACACAAAGTACCATGATGACCTTAGCTCTAAGGATTACATACACAACTCCCACTAGAGAAACATCAGTTGACATGTAAATAAGACTCCATCTGATATTCTCTCGCAGGTCAATTCAGTGAACTCATTCTTTAATTAGCATCCATATCTTTGTATTAGTGTCACCACACAAATGGTTGTGAGATCAACCACCCTCATTTCTGAGCATACATGGGATATGCCAGTCTTACCGGTATCATTGATCTCCAACTCAATGTACCAACGACTAGGAATATTTTAAATTAAGACTATCAAGAAATTAGATCTCACTGACGTGATCTCATCACGGCCCTAAAATTATTGTCCAAACATATGGGATACATTATAATCTTGAAATAAATAAAATGCAGCATATAATGAAACAAAAATATCTTATTTTATTAATCATAAAAGTCAATTATATAAGTCTGAAAGATAAATTATAATAAATATCCTATCGCATCCCATATGCGATTGGCTTGTAGGATATTATTCTTTCAATCATCCATTTGTACTTAAAACCAATCGCCCTTATACTTGATACCTATGCTATCAAGATGGCGGTCAAACTACGGTATTGACAAGGCCTTAGTGAATGAGTCTATTATATTTTTCTTCACGTCAACTTGCTCTACGATCACATCGCGTCTTTTGACAATCTCCCAAATAAGGTGAAACCGTCTTAGGATGTGCTTGGATTTATGATGAGACTTTGGTTCTTTGGCTTGAGCAACTATCCCAGTATTATCACAATAAAGAAGCACTAGTTGTTCAATCTTCAGAACCACACCCAACTCTATGATGAATTTTTTCATATAGACAGCCTCCTTAGCAGCCTCACTTGCAGCAATATACTCAGCCTCAGTGATCGAGTCAACAACAGTTTGCTGTTTGAAACTTTTTCAACTTACTGCACCACCATACAGAGTGAACACATACCCAGATATAGATTTGTTATTATTCGAATCAGATTGAAAACTAGAGTCGGTATAATATTTTAATTTTAAATCAGATTCATCATATATTAGAAAAATATCTCTAGTCCTTCTCAAGTACTTGAATATATTTTTCACAGCTTTCCAATGATCCTTCCTGGGATCAACTTGAAATCTGCTTACTATGCCTAAAGCATAAGCAACATCAGGTCTAGTACATAACATAGCTTACATTATTGATCCTACTGTCGAAGCATAAGGAATAAAATTTATTCTATTTTTCTCTTTAGGTGTCTTAGGAGACATCTTCTTAGAGAGTTGTATGCCATGACCTATGGGCAAGTAACCTCTTTTATTTTCCTCCATGTTAAACCTCTTCAACACAAGGTCAATGTACCTAGACTGGAACAAGCCAAGCATCCTATTCGATCTATCCCTATAGATCTTTATACCAAATATAAAGGATGCCTCACCCAAGTCTTTCATGAAAAACTTTTGTTATAGCCAAATCTTGACAGATTGCAACATCGGGATATCATTTTCAATGAGCAGTATGTCATCTACATACAAGATCAAGAAGATAATAGCACTCTCACTATTTTTCTTGTACACACAAGGTTCATCCACATTTTTGATGAAGCCAAACAATTTCACTGTCTTATTAAAATAGATGTTCCAGCTCCTTGATGCTTACTTTAAGCCATAAATGGATCTATTCAGCTTGCATACCTGATTTGCTCTCTCACTTGAAATAAATCCCTCTAGCTGAGTCATATAGACTTCTTCCTTAAGATTTTTATTGAGAAAGGCAGTCTTGACATTCATTTGCCAGATCTCATAGTCATGGTATGCCACAATAGCAAGCATTATCCGAATAGACTTTAGCATGGCTACTGACGAAAAGGTTTCTTCATAATCAACACCTTATTTTTGTCTGAAATCTTTTACCACCAGCCTAGCCTTATAGGTCCCTACCTGGCCATCTGCTCCAATCTTCTTTTTGAAGACCCATTTCCAGCCTATGAGGGTCATACCCTCAAGTGCGTCAACCAAAGTCCATACTCGGTTGACATACATGGTCCATTTCGGATTTCATAGCATTGAGCCACTTGTCAGAGTCACTACTCATGACAGCTTTCGAATAGGTCGTTGGATCATCATTCTCAATGATGTGAGTTGTATTGTCATTCTCAATGACAAATCCATATCTAAGTGGTACATTACGCACTCTACTCGACCTTCAAAAAGGAGGTGTGTGTAGTGGTTGTGCCTCAACAATGGGCATATCTGGTTGAGAATTATTTAGTGAATCCTAGATAGATTATAGATTTTGAACTTCTTCAAGTTCAACAGACCTCCCACTGCCTCCTTCTTGGATAAACTCTTTCTCCAAAAAAATGGCATGCCTACCAACAAATATCTTTTGTTGAGTAGGATTATAAAAGTAGTATCCTATACTCTCCTTGGGATAATCTATAAATCTGTATTTTTCTAATCTAACATCCAGCTTATTTCTATCAATATTTTTCACATAAGCTGGACAACCCCAAATTTTAAGATGCTTAAGATTGGATCTTTTTCTTTTCCATATTTTATATGGAGTGCTAGAAACATATTTTGAAGGCACTTTATTTAAGATATATGCTACAGCCTTGAGGGCATATCTCCAAAAGGATATCGAAAGATCCGTGAAACACATCATGGACCACACCATATCTAATAAGGTGTGAGTTCTCCTTTCTGTATTTTTATTTAATTGTGGAGTATAAAGAGGTATCCATTAAGAGAGTATTCCATTTTATTTCAAATGATCAAGAAACTCACTAGACAAGTATTCTCCTCCTTGATGAAATTGAAAAGCTTTAAAATTTTTATCAATTTATTTTTCATGCTAAAATTTTTATGATTTTATGCACGCATGATTTTACAAAAAGTGTATGCAGCAGAATTTTAAAATTTTTTAGATTAAATCTAATTTAATCTAAGCATGTATAAGATCATATCTTCAAATCATAACCAGAATCATCATATGTGAGATAAGATTCAGATACAGAAATCAAATAGAAAAAAATAAATTTAAAACATGCCTGAACATGAATCAATCTTCAACGTGAACAGATAATCATAGATGTCTTCGAAGGTCTCTTGTAGCGCACAAGCGTCCAATCTCTACAGATATCCACATGAGATTCTGATCTGATCAAAAATCTTTTAATATCACTAGGGTGCTAGCTCCCTTACAGAGAATATATCTTTATGATTGAAAATTTTCATTTCTCCTGAAACACTCTTAGAGAACAAGAAGATATAGGAGGATCTTGATCTCTACGTTAGAGAGCATGAGAAGAATCCTTTCTTCTCTTTTCTTCCTAAAATTTATGCACCAATCTCTACAATAGAGATATAAAAATTTTGTCCAACTTTTGACAAAGAGAAGAGGAGACATCCATATCTAAACATGGATAAGAGGGAGAGATAGAGATGTCCTAACAACCAACCCTTGACTGTTGTAAGAAAGAAGAGATCATAAACTACTCACCTCACGCCCAACCCACACATGCCGTCCCTCTCTTTTTCAATTTTGGTTTTCCATGGTAAACATCTGATTTTGGGCATCTAAAACCTGCTGGTAATCCCTTGTTTGCCATGCCATATGCAGCCCTTTAAATAGGTGATGGATGAAGTCAAATTAGATTAGGAGATAGAGTCCTTGAAACCTTGGACTCTAGCAATATTTGTACGCCGCCCATAACCAATCTCATGCCCATGTTTCTCATGAGAATAAGGGGATTTTAAGACCTTCTTACACAATAAAAAGAGGAGTAAATATGGCATGGAAATTAGGTGGGGGTTGGACATATGTGGCACACAAATTCTAAGTGGCGTGGGACTCCTTTTGGCACATGGATTGGAAGTTATATAGGACTCAATTAAATGGCTGTTTTGGATCAAATAAAATTTTAATTAATTCTAACCATATTAGGATCAGATTAGACTCAAAAAAATGAGAATCCAAATCTGATTTGGAGCTCAATTAATTTAGATTGAATGTCTCCTAATTGGAGGAGTCCTAGTCCAATTGGACTCTTTCTTGGTGCTAAATTTTAATCCTAATCCCATTAGGATTTGGTGCAGTATGAAAATAAAGATTTCTACTCCAATTAGGAATACATACATCTTAGTCTGATTAAAAATTGGGTCAAATCTAAATCTTAATTTAATTGGGGCTAATCATCCAATCCTTTTGGGTTATCCTATAACCTTATAGGGTTGATCAAGTCAAACTCAAAATGAGTCCAATTAAATCTAATCAAATTAGACTTGATGCAAGCCTCATTGCTCAATCAAATTGAGCTAATTAGCAATCCTATATCTAATTAATCCTCCTATAACTCACTAACTCTTTAGTAAGTTATATAAAATACAATATTTGTATTGGATTAATTATCAATCAAATTGATAATCAAATTCTGTTACGATTCATAATTGTAATTCAAACATCTGATCAGTCAAAAGTCTCTTTTGTGTGTGACCTCGTAGGTTCTATTCTGTCTGATAGTGAGATATATTGTGATCTCTATCACAATATTATTGAAACTCTTTTCAATGGGTTGGAACAATTTTAACTCAACCCACCAGGGATCATTGATCATTAAGATAATCCTCATGAGTCTCACAATCCATCAGTGACACCTAGTAGTATGTAGTGACAATCCAACAGAATAAAAGATGAACCTCTAGATATAGTTAATGCATAATACAGTCCCTCTATCATAAGTCTCAACTAGAGGGCAGATCACGGATAAATCGTCAAACCTCAATATCGATCATATGATAGATTCAATCAGCTCGAGTCCATATGTGATTCTATAAAAATTCTTTTTCATCAATCACACTGCTATGGCCATAGATTTAAGGACTCAACCTCTTAAATCCCATAGGACTACTATCTTTTGCTAGGATCAATGGATCCCATCTTGATGCACACCCTACTTCTACAGTAGATCAACTATCGCCAACATCCATTACAAGAGATTCTTGAGACCCATATTGGTATGTCAGTCAAACTCCAGCAGTCTCACTGAAAGCAGTAGTATTATCTCAGATCAAAAGATCAGTCATACAATCACAGCATCGAGAAAGTCACTAATGAGTGAGCAGACATCCATGTGACTTTTCATGTTGGTCACGCTCAGTGCTAGTTGTTCTCTAACAATCACCTGCATTCTCGTTCCAGTGTTTCTATACTGCATACTCGAGACTCATCTGTTCGAAGGAAGTGATCCATACACTGGTCTATCCGGATCAATCACCATCCCCATGATGATCTTATGATCAGGAGCAATTTAGGATTCAATCATTAATGACACATGCTTCAAATTCTCAACTCTTTGAGAATATATATCATCATCTTGTTAATCCCTTGGATGATTCATGGACTTATAAATATGAATGGTAATATAATTGCCCAATAAGTATAAAATCATATCCTAGAGATATGAAATATATCAGCCAAGATTGGCTTCTAGGGCATACATCCAACAATCTTCCACTTGCACTAAAGCCAATCTGCCAAGTACCAAGCCTCATCTTCATAAGATAGGCTTTAGTCTTAGGCAAGCTGAGTGATTTATTAGTGGGTCAACCAAATCACATATGGAGTTTGCTCTTTACACCTCTATGTATTTCTACTTGAGGTATTCATGTTTTCTGCTACTCTATGTGCTTGGATATCTGGTGAGACCTAAGCTCCTTAGCAAGGGCTATGGTGCCATTGTCTTTGCAGTATAGTATCATGACATCTGATGGCATGACAACTAATTATGTAACTAACATTAAAATCAGAATGCATCCTATACATCTACAGTGTACTCAGCTTCCATCGATCAATTATTTGAAATCCTTCCAAAAATATCGACATAGGAACACACCCATGATGTAGACATTCTACCATCAACATCAGACATAAAATCTGAATTGGTGTATTCTCCGACTCCTAGCTTTGATCCTTTTCTAAATTAAGAACATATCCTCAGTTCTTCTTAAAAGCTTAAGATCATTTTCACAGCAATCCAGTTCTGACAGTCTGGATATAATTGGTATCTACTCGTGACATTCACGATATTATTTACATCAATTCAAGTACATTATGGCATATGACTATGCCCAAGAGGGTAGCAGACCCCTCTCTGAGATTTCTATGCTGAACTCTTTCAGCATCCAGTCTCTGTACTTTATCTATGAAAATATAAGCATCCAATTATATCTATCTCTATAGATCTTTAGGATGCTCGTATTATGTCTTTCATGGAGAAATCTATATTCAACCATATTTTAACTGATGTCAATTTTGGATACTCCCACTGACCCTTTTGAAACCCATAATTTCTCTTTTCTGATCAAACAATTTGATCATATCATCAAAATGACTTGTTCCAACTCCAAGATTATTTTGGACTTTATGATCTCCTATCACAAGAAGTGAAATCCATAGGCTATTCCATACAAAAATCTTCAAAAGATCTCTTCTCAGAAAAGCTATTTCACATCCTTCCTTGGAGTTGTGTCTCACATCACCTCATTGTAGGCTTTGGGATCATCTCTATGCTCTCCATCTCTCATGAGAAAATAACTTTCTCTACATCCTCTGTTAAGCATAACCAAGTACCTTTCAAGAAGATAGGAGATCTTACTATATGTACGAGGTGAAAGAGGAATATACGTCTACTGGCTCATGATGAATAGATTTTTAAGGTCTCAAGATTCGCTACTCTTCAGAGATACTCTTTTTGAACTTAACTTTTGTGGGGATAATTCAGTGCAGGGGTAAAATGGTAATTTTAAATTTTTTTCAAAATTACTATTTTACAGTAAAAATTATTAATTAATCTAATTAATTAATAATAATTTACCCTATACTAGAATCTAAATATGATATATAGCATGCATGCATTTAAATTTGAAATTCAAATTTGAACAGTAAATACTTTACTATAATGTGTTCAGAACATAATACCTTTGTGCGGGTAGTAGATCGCCGTAATTTGATCACCGTCAAAAGAGTCTAATCATCACGATACAGCCACACAGTGTGTCTGGCCTCTGTGGATCATCCACATGAAGCTCCCGGTCTGATCGACTTCACACGAGTGCTAGCTCGTTGTAGAGCCCTTTCGACGGTCGATGCTGATCGAACTCCTTCGATCGATGTCTATCAATTCTTTAGATGCTCCAGATCATCAGCAAACGTGCTTGAGAGGATGTTAAAGATTTTTCTAAAATTTGGTGGGCTCACGATACTCGTAGCTCACCTTCTCACTTTCTGAACTCCAGGCTGAAACCCTGAAAAACTCACTGAAACCCTGCGCACACTTTTTCTTTCTTTTCTTTCTTTTTCTCTCGGAAGGATATAGACCTTCACCTTGCACACAAGGATTCCTCACACCCAGATTTTCTCTTCAAAAATTTTCTTGCACATGCCTCACTCTTCTCCTCCTTTTAAAACAACAACCAAGGTCTTATCCACGTGAGAGGATAAAGATGAGTAATTGCACATTTGAATTCAAATCAAATTTTGAATTCAAATGAAAACTAATTTATCCCTATCCACTAAGGGCGTGAGAAGAGGAGGGCGTGGCATAATTTGTATGTGAGTGATTTCATGAGAAACATTTTCTCGTATAATAAATAGGACGTTAAAAGAGGATAAGGTCAAGGTGCTAAGATTGGTTGCTCATTCAAATTCAAACTTTGTTTTGAATTTGAATGGGCAACCAATCATCTTTATCCACTCATTTGGCACATTAAAGTAGGGCGTGAGGAGGGCTTTGCATGAGAAAAAATTCATGAGAACTTCCTTCTCGTGAATTCAAATGGGCGCAGTGGAAGTGAGGTGGCGCAGGGAGAGTGGGTCAAGGTGGTTTCATTATTTAAACCAACATATTTGAACCAAATAAGTTAGGCCCAATTAGACTAATTTAAATCCAACTAAATTAGGCTCAATAAAATTTTAATCAAATCAGGAATTGATTAAGCCCAATCCCTGATCAAATCAGGGACCAAACCATCTCGACGATTAGGTCAACTCTTAACCTAATCGGGTCAAACCCAACTGAATCCAATTCAATTGGACTTGATCCAAAAATAATTACTCATTCAAATTGAGTTAATTAGTGATTAAATCACTAATTAAATCTCTCATAAATATTGAGTCCAAATCCGATGGGTAATCGGGCATCAGAATTCATCGATATGTAACCCTGATCGAAGAGTCCCAAACCAATGAGACTCTTGACCCCGGTACCCAAAATGTGTGGGACTCATGATCAGAGAATCCTGATTCTCGATCACAGAGTCTCAGACATGTAGGACTCATAGTCCATGAGCATTAGGACTCTTCATCAGCCATCAGATCAGATGGAACCGCTAATGTGTGTGACCCCGCAGGTTCGAACCTAAGCCGGTAGCACAGGAACCAATTCCTGTACTAATCGAAGTGACCATCTAGCAATGGTACCCTATGATCAGATAGATCAAATAGTCACAATCGTAACACTCAGAACCTACATGAATATGGTTACTGTATAATTCATTCTTTTGACCTCTGTGTTTAGGATGACTCAAGGTTAAACTATCAACCCTGATTAGATCATCCGAATCATGCTCAACACAAACAGTCCTGTGACTCCTCACAAGGACTACCCTGGCCAAGATTTTGCTAAATTAAAATATGACTATACAGAGCTCCTAAACTGGAGTGGTCAATCCCATCTTGACACACGCACCGACAAGTCAAGTACTTGACTACACCCAGCAGCCTTCCGTCACTGAATTAGAAATTCAGGTAGTCTAGTGCCTAAGTGTAGTGAGTTACTTGCAAGTCACCGTGGCGGTCTCAGGTCGGAGGGACATTTATACCCATATTCCATCGGAGAAAATCTTGACAGCAGAAATAGCTCCAGAGTCGGTCATGTTTAGTGCAGATGTACCCTTACATCTTACCTGTATGCCATACCAGTGTCTCCACACTCATTGGTTAAGAGGACAACCAACCTATATGGCACACAATGACCTATGCTTGATAAACGTTGTCATCCTTGGTAATAACGTATCATTTGGTCATGAACAGATTTAAGGACTAAATGATAAATCCTCCTTTATCGAGTCTAAATAGTCCTAAAGAGTTCACCACAACATAGGAGTTCATTAGAAGATGAAACATTTTGTGATGAAAAATACCAAAATAATTTTTATTAATTCATAATTCATGTACATATACAAAAATGAGCACAACCATCAGCAGGCTGACGATTTACTTTGGGACACTATTCCCAACAATCTTCCACTTGGCCTAAAGCTAATCGATGCAGTATCTAATACCCATCTTCAACTTGTAGTCATCAAACTCTTTCACCGCAATGGCTTTAGTGAATAGGTCGGCCAGGTTCTCCTTTCCGTCGATCTTCAGATGGTCAATGTCACCTCGATCCATAATTTTTCGGATGAGATGTAGCGGGGCAGAATATGCTTCGTCCGCTGGTATGCCTTGGGTTCCTTCGCCTGAGCAATGGCTCCAGAGCTGTCACAGTAGAGCAGAACTGGACCAACAAGGGAGGGTGCTACTTCGAGCTCGATGATGAATTTTCTTAGCCACACCACTTCTTTGGCAGCATCTGATGCAGCGACATACTCTGCCTCGCAAACTGAATCAGCCACTGTGTGTTGCTCGAAACTCTTCCAGCAGATAGCCCCACCATTAAGGGTAAAAATAAATCCCGACACACTTTTACTGTCATCGTGATCAGACTGGAAACTAGAGTCTGTAAACCCTATAAGTCTCAAGTCTAATTCACCATAAACAAGCCATTGGTCCTTAGTATTTCTTAAATAGTTCAGGATGGTTTTAGCAACCTTCCAGTGATTCTCCCCTGGATCAGATTGGTATCTACTCACTACCCCTAGTGAGTATGCCACATCTGGTCGTGTACATGTCATGGCGTACATGATAGATCTCACTATCGAAGCATATGGAATCCTACCCATACACTCTCTCTCTTGAGGTGTTGTCAGACAATCCCTCTTCGAGAGAGAAATTCCATGGCCTATCGGTAGATAGCCTTTCTTGAAATTCTCTATGCTGAACCTCTTCAGCATAGTATCTATGTACGTAGACTGGGATAAACCAAGCAACCTTTTAGATCTATCCCTATAGATCCTCATCCCCAGGATGCAGGAAGCTTTTCCCAAATCCTTCATGGAGAACTGTGATGACAGCTAAATCTTTATTCCCTATAATGCAGGGACATCATTCCCGATTAAGAGAATATCATCCACATACAATACAAGAAATACCACTACTGGATCATTAGCCCACTTATAAATGCAGGACTCTTCTCTGTTCTTAATGAAGTCATACATCTTGATCATCCTATCAAAACGTATGTTTCAACTCCGGGATGCCTGCTTAAGTCCATAAATGGACCTCTGTAGTCTGCACACCATAGACTCATCAGTGGATGTGAATCCTTCAGATTGTATCATATACACCTCTTCATCCAGCACTCTATTTAGGAAAGCTGTCTTCACATCCATCTGCCAGATTTCATAGTCCAGATGGGCAGTTATCGCAAGCATAATCTGAATGGATTTGAGCATTGCCATAGGAGAAAACGTCTCGTCATAGTCTATACCATAACGTTGACGATATCCCTTGGCAACCAGACGGGCTTTATAGGTTTCCACCTTTCCATCTGCACCCCTCTTCCTCTTGAAGACCCACTTACACCCTATGGGTTTTACTCCTTCGGATGGGTCAACCAATGTCCACACATCGTTGACCTTCATGGACTTCATTTCGGATTTCATGGCCTCTAGCCATTTCTCAGAGTCGGGTCTTTGCATTGCATCTATGTAGGTGATCGGATCCTCATCATTTTCATCAAGTTTGATAGGATCATCATCCCGGATCAAGAAACAATAGTATCTGTCTGGTTGACATGGTACTCTACCAGATCGCCTTATGGGTGCTTGAACAATGGGCTCTAGATCTGATATAATCAAATCCGATTCAAGTTCAGCAATTTGTGTCGGTTTTTTCACTTGTCGAACTTCATCAAGTTCGACCTTAGAGGCAACAGTCCCTTCACCAAGGAACTCTTTTTCCAAAAAGATTACCTTAAGGCTGACAAACACCTTTTGCTCATCAGTCAGGTAGAAATAATACCCTTTGGTCTCTTTTGGGTATCCTATAAAATTACACTTGTCAGACCTAGGTCCTAGCTTATCCGTAATTAAACATTTTACATAAGCCGGACACCCCCAAACCCTAAGGTGCGAGAGTACTGGCTTACGTCCTATCCATATCTCATATGGCGTTTTGGTTACAGACTTACTCGGAACTCTATTTAGAAGGTAACAAGCCAATTCGAGTGCATATCCCCAAAGGAAGATCGACAGACTAGCAAACCCCATCATGGATCGAACCATGTCCAACAAGGTCCGATTCCTCCTTTCAGACACACCATTATGCTGTGGTGTTCCAGGAGGTGTCCACTGAGAGAGAATCCCATTCTCCCCAAGATATGTCAGAAAATCACTGAAAAAGTATTCACCTCTCGATCAGATCGAAGAGTTTTAATATACTTTTCAGTTTATTTTTCTACCTCATTTTGGAATAGTTTGAACATTTCAAACGACTCCGACTTATGCTTCATTAAATAGACATACCCATACCTCGATAGATCGTTTGTGAAGGTTATGAAGTAGAAATATCCACATCTTGCACTTGAGCTCATGGGTCCACATACATCAGAATGTACCAGACCCAAGAGTTCACTGGCTCGCTCACCTTTTCCAGTAAAAGGTGACTTGATCATTTTACTAAGAAGACAGGACTCACAGATTGGAAGTGATTCACAATCACCTACTTCAAGAATTCCTTCTTGAGCCAACCTGTTTATCCTGTTCTTATTGATATGACCTAGCCTACAGTATCAAAGGTAGACTTCTGACATATTATCTATTCTAGGGCATTTATCAGAGGTTTGAACCACATTAACAGGTTGTGATAGAAAGTAAATTCCATTATTAAGTTGTCCAACAAACATTATAACACCATTCAAAATGATATTGCAAATATTTTTTTTTATTAAAAATTGATAACCATACATGGCCAAAAGGTCTACAGAAATAATATTTAATAAAAAGCTTAGACAATAGTGACATTCACTCAGAATTATATTTCGAGAATTGATTACAAGGTTCATGATTCTTAATGCTAGAACTAGAACTTTGCTTCCATCTCCAACATTCAAGAACCTCTCACCTTCATCAAATCTCCTACTAACCTGCAGACCCTGCATCGAATTGCAAATATGATAAGGACTTCTGGTATCCAATACCCAGGTAGTAGTATCACAAATGGAAAAGTTGCAAGGTGTTATCATATAAGTACCTTGCTTCTTCTTTGGCCTGTTCGGGTCCAGTGAGGCAATGTATAGAGGATAGTTTCTCTTCCAGTGCCCCTGCTTCTTGCAAAAGAAGCACTCCGCCTGGATCTGATCGGGCTTGCGCTTCTTGGTCTGACACTGTGCAGACGTCCCAGCATGCAGCTGCACCTTCTTATTCTTCTTCTTCTTGTTCTTCTTCCCTTTCTTAAAGGATCGACGACCAGAAGAAGACCCTCCTACAACATTCACCGACTCCTTATGGAGCTGGTGGTCCTTCTTAAAGTTCTGCAGGAACCCCAACAAGCCGTGGTAGTTCACTGCAGGCTTTGTCATTCGAAAATGAGTAAGGAAGGGAAGGAAGGACTTGGGCAGAGAATTAAAGATCGCATCCTTACCGAGCTGCTCATGCAGGGGAAAATCCAGCTTACTTAGGCGCTCAATCATTTCGATCATGTACAGTACATGATCAGTGACTGAGGCTCCATCCCTCATCTGAGCATTGAAAATGGCACAACTAGTTTTGTGCCTTTCAACGTCGTCAGGCATGCCAAAAGAGTCGTTCAACATTTGAAGCATCTCCTGTGGCTGGGCATTCTCAAACTTGCAGCTGAACTCATCATTCATTGCCGCCAGCATTATGCACTGGACAGTGGTGTGGTCGTTGAGCCACTTATGGTAAGTATCTCAGACCGTCCCTCTAGCATTCAGGGCTGGCTCCTCAAGTGCCGGATCCGTTACTACATAAAGGATCCGCTCATGCTCAAGGAAGATTTTTAATTTTCGATACTAGCTATTGAAATTAGGTCCCAGGAGCTTGTCCATTATCTAATAATGACCGGAGCGATAGGGTAGTGGCCATAGCTGCATAAAGAAAAACCAGACCTATTTTAGTACATAAACTATTAATACTAAAGACTTGGACTTTAGTCTAAAGTTTCTCCCAGTATTTTTATGAATTGGTAGCCTCAACCTCCAATTCAAGGAATTACTTTAATTCCTTAGTGGGTACTAGAATCCACACAGACTACACACGAGCCCAACTTTGGTTGGTCAACCCATGTGCATCTATGGATAGGTTCATAACTAGTTGTTTCTCTAAATAACTTCTAATAATTGATTTTGCCCCAAAACCTAATCAGTAGGCTTTGTCCTCCACTGAAAAGATCTGGTTAGGTCCAACCATTAACATGATTTGACTTGGTGAATCGGACCAATAAATAATCAGGCCCGACTTTGACTGGCCAACCTGACCACCATCAGAAAGACTCAAACCAAATTATCATATTATGAATGATAATTCCATTAGTCATAAGCACCAGGCCTTTGGGCCTCCAATGATTATTAAACTAATAGACTCATTATCACTCACTTAATGGGAGGCTATGATTTAGTTATCAATATAACTTAATCATTTTTAGAGACCTAATAATTTTTGAAGATTTTATTAAAGAATCAAAGAGAAGAAAATATCCAGCTAATTTCAATCCTCCCACTGACTTCACCAAGTCAGATTAAAAATGATTTAATTAAAGCCGGCATTAGGAGCACCTAAATCAGTCACACTGATTTACCTAATGACATGGGTGAGTCCTAATCACCAAGTGATCTAATCAAAACCTAATTCACCAGGTTGGCCAGGTAAGTGAGATCAGTGGTGGGGATAAGCCATTAACTCGTCAGAGATTGAATCACTGCGAGTAGCTCCCGCTTAAAAACCACTGGTCAAACTGCCAAACTTACCTTAGACACCAACCGGTTCATTAGTTTTAATTTGATCAACTTAGTAAATAGGGTTCCACCGCATAGCCATGAATTAAGTCTATCTTAGTCTAGTTAAAGATATGGACCCATTCAACTATAACTATTGGAGTTGAGTCTAGAGTATCCTTGACCTAATCTAATTCAACTTTTGATTAGATTTGACCAATTACTCTAATTTAGTCCATTTCTTTAAGCTAACCTTAGGTCTAACCCAATTATGGACCTAATCCATCTAACCCATTGACCCACAAGTTTATGCAATTGTCTTAGGTCTTAATTCATAATTCTAGACCTACTAGACAACACTTAATTCTTTTAATTAAGTATTTGGGCTGATGGGTCAGAGTTTGGCATTTCAAAAAAAAATTTCAAATTTGAAAGGTTTTATTTTCTGTTCACCAAATATGTTGACTCATTTCACAAATAGATCAGCACATTTCATAAATAGCAATCCTATTGCTAATTACATAACAGAAAATAACTTAATCAAAAAAAATCATGAATATTCCTTTAGATCTAATCTAACATATTCATGATAAATTTTACAATTGAACCTTTATAATTAATTCTTTTTACTGCTTCATCTGCATGAGATATAATTGCAGCGGCACCCCTACCGCCATAGGAGCCCCTATCGAATGGAAGGAGAGGGCCTTTAAACCCTATTTTTCTCCTATGACCGGACGGCCATGGCAACCAACCCAATTCGATTACTTGCTACTTAAATCAAGTATATCTAAATATACCAATTTCAAAATTTAAATTTTAAATTTCAAATTTCAAATTTCAAATTTTAAATTTTGAATTTCAAATTTCAAACAAATTTCAAATTTCAAATTTTAAATTTTTGAATTTTAAATTTTGAATTTCAAATTTTGAATTTCAAATTTTGAATTTTATATTTTGAATTTCAAATTTGAATTTTCAACCAAATTTTAAATTTTTGAATTTCAAATTTTTGAATTTTGAATTTCGAACAACTTTCAAAATTTAAATTTCAAATTTTAAATTTCAAATTTTAAATTTAAACTTTTAGATTACAACTTAATCTATGCATACAAATATATATATCATATCTAAGAACCCGCTCTGATACCATTTGTGGGGATAATTCAGTGCAGGGGTAAAATGATAATTTTAAATTTTTTTCAAAATCATTATTTTACAGTAAAAATTATTAATTAATCTAATTAATTAATAAAAATTTATCCTACACTAAGATCTAAATATGATATATAGCATGTATGCATTTAAATTTGAAATTCAAATTTGAACAGTAAACACTTTACTGTAATGTGTTCAGAACACAATACCTTTGTGCGGGTAGTAGATCGCCGCAATCCAATCACCGTCGGGAGAGTCTGATTGTCACGATACAGCCACACAGTATGTCTGACCTCTGCAGATCATCCATATGAAGCTTCCAATCTGATCGACTTCACACGAGTGCTAGCTTATTGTAGAGCCCTTTCGATAGTCGATACTGATCGAACTCCTTTGATCGATGTCTGTCGATTCTTTGGATGCTCTCGATCATCAGTAGATGTGCTTGAAAGGATGTTGAAGATCTTCCTAAAATTTGGTGGGCTCACGACACTCGTAGCTCACCTTCTCACTTCCCGAACTCCAGGCTGAAACCCTGAAGAACTCACTGAAACCTTGCGCACATTTTTTCTTTCTTTTCTTTCTTTTTCTCTCAGAAGGATATGGACCTTCACCTTGCACACAAGGATTCCTCACACCCAGATTTTCTCTCCAAAAATTTTCTTGCACACGCCCCACTCTTCTCCTCCTTTTAAAACAACAACCAAGGTCTTATCCACGTGAGAGGATAAAGATGAGTAATTGCACATTTGAATTCAAATCAAATTTTGAATTCAAATGGAAACTAATTTATCCCTATCCACTAAGGGCATGAGAAGAGGAGGGCGTGGCTTAATTTGTGCGTGAGTGATTTCATGAGAAACATTTTCTCGTGTAATAAAGCGGGCATTAAAAGAGGATAAGGTCAAGATGCTAAGATTGGTTGCTCATTCAAATTCAAACTTTGTTTTAAATTTGAATGGCCAACCAATCATCCTTATCCACTCATTTGGCGTATTAAAGTAGGGCGTGAGGAGGGCTTTGCATGAGAAAAAATTCATGAGAACTTCCTTCTCGTGAATTCAAATGGGCGTAGTGGAAGTGAGGTGGCGTAGGGAGAATGGGTCAAGGTGGTTTCATTATTTAAACCAACCTATTTGAACCAAATAAGTTAGGCCCAATTAGACTAATTTAAACCCAACTAAATTAGGCTTAATTAGGCTCAATAAAATCCTAATCAAATCAGGAATTAATTAAGCCCAACCCCTGATCAAATCAGGGACCAAACCATCTCGACGATTAGGTCAACTCTTAACCTAATCGGGTCAAACCCAACTGAATCCAATTCAATTGGACTTGATCCAAAAATAATTACTCAATCAAATTGAGTAAATTAGTGATTAAATCACTAATTAAATCTCTCATAAATATTGAGTCCAAATCTGATGGGTAATCGGGCATCAGAATTCATCGATATATAACCCTGATCGAAGAGTCCCAGACCAGTGGGACTCTTGACCCCGATACCCAAAATATGTGGGACTCGTGATCAGAGAATACTGATTCTCGATCACAGAGTCTCAGACACGTAGGACTCATAGTCCATGAGTATTAAGACTCTTCATCAGCCATCAGATCAGATAGGAACCTCTAATGTGTATGACCCCACAGGTTCGAACCTAAGCCGGTAGCACAGGAACCAATTCCTGTACTAATCGAAGTGACCATCTAGCAATGGTACCCGACGATCAGATAGGTCGAATAGTCGCAATTGCAATACTCAAAACCTACGTGAATATGGTTACTGTATAATTTATCCTTTTGATCTCTGTGTTTAGGATGACTCAGGATTAAACTGTCAACCCTGATTAGATCATCCGAATCGTGCTCAACTCCAATAGTCCTGTGACTCCTCACAAGGACTACCCTGGCCAAGATTTTGCTAACTTGAAATATGACTGTACACAGCTCCTAAACTGGAGTGGTCAATCCCATCTTGACACATGCACTGACAAGTCAAGTACTTGACTACACCCAGCAGCCTTCTGTCACTGAATTAGAAATTCAGGTAGTCCAGTACCTAAGTGCAGTGAGTTGCTTGCAAGTCACCGTGGCAGTCTCAGATCGGAGGGATATTTGTACCCATATTCTATCGGAGCAAATCTTAACAGCAGAAATAGCTCCGAAGTCGGTCACATTCAATGCAGATGTACCCTTATATCTCACCTGTATGCCATACCAGTGTCTCCACACTCATTGGTTAAGAGGACAACCAACCTATATGGCATACAATGACCTATGCTTGATAAACGTTGTCATCCTTAATAACAACGTATCATTTGGTTGCAAACAGATTTAAGGACTAAATGACAAATCGTCCTTTGTCGAGTCTAAATAGTCTTAAAGACTTCACCACAACATAGTAGTTCATTAGAAGATGAAACATTTTGTGATGAAAAATATCAAAATAATTTTTATTAATTCATAATTCATGTACACATACAAAAATGAGCACAACCATCAACAGGCTGACGATTGGCTTTGGGACACTATTCCCAACAACTTTCCTCCCACTGCTTTATCTTAGTTAAATAATTTTTTAAGAAGATAGCATGTCGGGTCATAATCATATTACAATTCTTTCAAAAAGTAATATCTCAAACTCTTTTAGGATGAGCTTTATAGACCTATTCTCTAACATATCCACCTGCTGTCCAAGACATAGGCAGGACATCCTTGAATCTTAAAATAATTATGTTGGAGCATGATCCCGATTCCTCCCACGGACCTTGGGTGCAGGGAAACCAGCAACGAACAAATCTGAAGACTTCTAGACTCGATCAAAGGCCCTTTATGAAATCAGTCTGGTTGTTGTCTTCTTCGTCAGCCTTTTGTTCCAGATAAAGAACACCTCTAAGATCACCTCTAAAAAATTCAAGATCTGGTACCCAATCAGATCAGGCCTGGACCGAGGTCTTCCAGTTTCCAGATCTCAAATCGGGGTATTCTAAATAGGGAAGAAGGTAGATAGAACTAGACCTTACAGATCTGTCCTACTGCAGCCTTTCCTGTAGATCTGTTGATGGAGATCTCACCCGCACCTCAAACGACCTCAGATCAACTCCAGATCTGAGAGAAACTTGTACCAACCTCTTCTCAAGAGATTCCAGGTCCTGGACCTAATGTTTGGATGGCTGCAAGAGAGAGAGAGAGAAAAGAGTTGGTGGCACAAAGGGGGAGGGGCTAGCGCCTCCCCTGCTTCTCCTGCCTTTTTGGGACCTGGCGGCAAGAAACCCTAGGGTTTCTTGCTCCTGGGGCATGGAGAATAGCTGGAGAGAGAGGGAGAAGAGAGAGAGAGACTTGGGAGAAAGAGTTTTCTATTCCTTAGCTTAATCAAACCTATACAATGCATGTATATATAAACACAGGGTCAAGTGACCCAAACCCAAAACTCCCTTGACCAACTCTATGGGAGATTAGGTTAACCCAAGCCCATGTACACCTATGACTCGACCTAATCTCACCTATCTTGGGCCCAGACCTAGCCCATAAAGAGTTGGTCCCTTGAAGCCCACATAACCTAGACCTCAAGAACCCGAAAGGCCCACAGCCTTTCAACCTAGGGCCCAACTAGCCCTAGAGCCTCCATGAAGCCCTCATGAATGATGGACCTTGGCCTTAGCCTTGGTCCCCTGGGCCTTGGGCACACCACCTGAATCACAACAATCTCCACCTTGGTGTCCTAAGGCCTCAACCAGCTCCACTCTGTCTATCAGTCGAATCAGCTCAACACATCTCTGAAAGCTGTCCCGTGGAAGTACCTTCGTAAGTGCATCAGCTGGATTCTCCTTGGTGTGTACCTTTACCAGCTCCACCTTGCCATCCTCCACAAGCTCCCTGATCCGATGATATCGAATGTCAATGTGCTTTATCCTTGCATGATAGACTGAGTTCTGTGCTAATAGAAGTGCACTCTGGCTATCACAGTGCACTCTAATGGCCTCCTGAGTAAGACCCATCTCCGTCAACAAACCCTTCAGCCAAATTACCTCCTTAGCTGCTTCTATCAGCCCGATGTATTCCACCTCTGTAGTGGATAGGGCCGTGATAGGCTGCAAACTCGATCTCCAAGAAATAGGACCTCCATACAGGCTAAAGATGAAGCCTGTCGTAGACCTTCGAGTATCCACATCTCCATCGAAGTCTGCATCTACATGACCACCAATCAGCCCCTGAGCCTCCCTGGACATGTCAGAGTATCCCACTGCACCTCCTCGCTATCTGTAGTAGATACCAACTCCAACTGAACCTGTCAGGTATCTGAATATCCACTTCAGAGCTCTCCAGTGCTCCCTACCAGGCTGCACCATGAACCTGCTAACCTGACTCACTGCATGAGCGATGTCTGGCTTACAACAGACCATCGCATACATCAAGCTCCCAACTCCTAAAGCATAAGGAACCATCTCCATCTCCTGAGCCTCCACCTCAGTCTGTGGTGCCATGGTCTTTGAGAGTCTGAAGTGACCGGCAAGTGGCAGCTCCGTCGGCTTTGCTCCCTTCATCCCGAACCTCTCTAAAACCTTCCGTATGTAGCCCCCCTGAGATAGATGCGGCACTCTCCAGGCTCGATCTCTAAAAATCTCCATGCCTAGGATCTTCCTTGCAGGGCCCAAATCCTTCATCTCAAACTCTCGAGATAAGGATGCCTTCAGATCCTGCACAACCTTCCTACTCTTGCATGCTATAAGCATGTCATCCACATACAAGAGTAGGAACACCCTAGAAAGTCTAATGCTGTGCACATAGGAGTCGAACCGCTTGTACCATTGCCTCGACGACTGCTTCAGCCCGTACAGCGACTTCTGCAACAAACAAACCTTTTCCTCTGATCCTGGATCCCTGAAATCGGATGGCTGCTCCATGTAAATCCTCTCCTCCAAATGCCCATGGAGGAATACCGTCTTAACATCCATCTACTCCAGCTCTAAATCCTGAGCTGCTATAATGCTCAGCAACACTCTGATAGAAGTATGTCTGACGACGGGAGAGAAGACCTCGCTGAAGTCGATGCCTTCCTTCTGAGAGTATCCCTTGGCCACTACCTCGCTTTGAATCTGATACTTCCCTGCTCTGAAGGCCCTTCCTTGCGACTGTAGACCCATTTGCAGCCAATGGGCCTCTTCCCCTATGGCAACTACACCAATCGCCACGTCTGGATCTGGTGGAGAGACTGCATCTCCTCGGACATCGCCTGGACCCACCGCTTTCTGTCCTGGCTCTCAATAGCCTCCTGATACGTATATGGGTCTCCATTCGCTGTCACCAAGGCATATGACAGTGTCTCCTCGAAGCCATATCGGTCCGATTGCCTGATGGTCCTCTTGGGCTTGTGTAGGGCAACACCGATATCAGTTCTCGATCCAGCTCGCTCCTGCTGGACCTCTCCGCCTTGATCATCCATCCGAGTCTTCTCCACCTGTAGAGACACCTTAGGTAGGTTCTCCACCTGAATGTCATGTCCTCCCGTAGTACCTGCAAGAGGCAAAATCAAAGAGGTAAGCTGTCCAGCAGTGCCCTGTTGGACCTCCTCCTACTCCTGCTGCTCCTCCATGCCTGCTCACCTCCATAGGACTGACTCCTCATCAAAAGTCACATCCTGACTAATGATAACCTTCTTTTCCAAGGGATCCCACAGCCTGTATCCCTTAACTCCTTGTGGATAGCCTAGAAACACCGTCTTGCATGATCTGGCATCTAGCTTGCTCCGCTCACCAGCTCCAATGTGCACATAGGCCGTGCACCCAAATACCCGTAGATGGCCCAGCCCAACTATCCTCCCAGACCACACCTCCTCTGGAAGTCTGCCATCCAACCTAGTGTGAGGTGACCGATTGACCAAGTAACCCGTTGCATCAACTGTGTCAACCCAGAACACCTTTGGAAGCCCTGCCTGCAGCCTCGTGCATCGTGCCTTTTCCAGAAGTATTTTGTTCATCCTCTCGACCACCCCATTCTGCTGTGGAGTCCCCTTAACTGAGAAGTATCTCTTGATCCCACACTCCTCGCAGTAGTCCTGAAACTCTCTGCTGGTGTACTCCCCGCCATTATCTGACCTCAAACACTTCACACTCCTCCCCTGCTCCTTCTCCACCTCAGCTCTCCAGATCTTGAACTTGGTGAAGACCTCTGACTTCTCTCTCATGAAGTAAATCCAGAGTTTTCTTGAGAAATCATCAATCAGGGTCATGAAGTATCTGGTCCCATTCCTAACTGAAACTGGGGTTGGTCCCCACACATCCGTGTGTACTAACTCCTGAGGGGCTGCACTGCAGGTTGTACTGATGTTGAACTGAACTCTCCTCTACTTTTCCATCTGGCAAGGCTCACAGATCTCTCCTATAGCACCATCCTCCAGATCAGAGATGAGTCCTCTCCTGCTCAACTCCCTCAGCCCCTTGTCACCCATGTGGCCTAGGCGGTAGTGCCACATCCTGTAAGCCCCCTGCTGGTCCTGTGCTGCAACTGCTGCATCAGACTCTTCGGTCACCACAGATCCCTCCATGTGATAGAGGTTATTGTCCAACCTCCTGCCTCTCATCACCACCATAGCTCCATTGGAGATGTTCAATACTTCGCTTCTAGCCCTACTGCTGAAGCTGTATCCACTGTGCTCCAAGTAGCCTAGTGACACCAGATTCTTTTCCAGCTCCGGGACATGCTTTACATTTGTCATTATCCTCACAATCCCATCAAACATCCTCACCCTGACTGTCCCTATCCCAGCCACCTTGCAAGGATGATTGTCGCCTAGAGTCACTGATCCCTCATCTGTATTGGTGTATGTCGCAAACCAAGACCTGTGTGGTGTGTAGTGATGTGAGCACGCAGAGTCTAGTGTCCACTCCTCTATGTAATGTCTGTGACCATCTGATACCACAAGTAGATCATCCTCCACCTGCTGCCCAGCAACTGCACTCACTGATTCTGAGCCACTTCTTTCTCCCTTCTTGCTCTTCCATAATGGACATTTTCACTTGAAGTGCCCGAACTCATTGCACTTGAAGCATTTCATCTCTTTCTTTCCCTTCTGGGACTTGGACCGCCCCCTGGACTTGCTCTGCCTCTGCCTCTACCTGTCCTCTCCCCTACTGCCAAACCCTCTTGGGGAGCCCGATCTCTGGTCAACTTTTTTCTTTGCTCATTAGACCTCAGCACCGAGACCATGTCCTCATATTCCAGAGTCTCCTTGCCGTAGAGCAGTGTAGTCACCAAAGAGTCATAGATCCTGACAGCGAACACAAAAACAATAGAAACTTGTCATCCTCATCCAGCTTCACCCCGATATTCATCAACTCCATGCACAACTAGTCGAACCTCTAAATGTGGCCAATCACATCAGATCCCTCCTGCATCCGAAGACTGTACAACCTCTTCTTCAGTATTAGCTTGTTGCACATATTCTTCCCCATATACATGGTGTGCAACTTCGACCAAAGGCCCTTCAGGGTCTTTTCTTCCAGCACCGAATACAATGCCACATCCGTCAAACATCCTCTGATCACCGAGCATGCTTTCTTCTCCAACGATGCCCACTGTCTATCTGTCATTCCCTCAGGCTTCTTATCCAAAGTCTGATCCAGATCTGCTTGCACCAGAAGATCCTCCACTCGGATTTTTCACATGAAAAATTTTTTTTTGCCATCAAACTTCTCAAAATCGACCTTCATATTGCTGCCCATGATTGGATCCAAACCAAACAAGCAATATAAAATCAAGAAGTGTAGAATATACCTTGATGGTACCTTGCTGAAAATTTTTAGCACTTGGGATCTTCAACTTCTCATGCTTGGAACCGCTTCCTCACCACCGTGGCTCTAATACCAACTATTGGAGCATGATCCTGACTCCTTCCACAGACCTTGGGTGTAGCAGAACCAGCAACGAACAAATCTGGAGACTTCTGGACTCGATCAATGGCCCTTTACGAAATCAGCCTGGTTGCTGTCTTCTTCGTCAGCCTTTTGTTCTAGATAAAGAACACCTCTAAGATCACCTCTAAAAAATCCAAGATCTAGTACCCAACTAGATCAGGCCTGGACTGAGGTCTTTCAATTTGTAGATCTCAAATCAGGATATTCTAGATAGGGAAGAAGGTAGATAGAACTAGACTTTGTAGATCTGTCCTATTGCAACCTTTCCTGTAGATCTGTTGATGGAGATCTCACCTGTGCCTCAAACGACCTCAGATCAACTCCAGATCTGAGAGAAACTTGTACCAACCTCTTCTCAAGAGATTCCAAGTCTTAGACCTGATGTTTGGATGGCTACAATAGAGGGAGAGAGAAAAGAGTTGGCAGCACAAAGGGGGAGGGGCTAGCGCCTCCCCCGCTTCTCCTGTCTTTTTGGGACCTGACAGCAAGAAACCCTAGGGTTTCTTGCTCCTGGGGCATGGAGAATAGCTGAAGAGAGAGGGAGAAGAGAGAGAGAGACTTGGGAGAAAAAGTTTTCTATTCCTTGGCTTAATCAAACCTATACAATGCATATATATATAAACGCAGGGTCAAGTAACCCAAACCCAAAACTCCCTTGACCAACTCGATGAAAGATTAGGTTAATCCAAGCCTATGTACACCCATGACTCGACCTAATCTCAATTATCCTGGACCCAGACCTAGCCCATAAAGAGTTGGTCTACTCACTACCCCTAGTGAGTATGCCACATTTGGTCGTGTACATGTCATGGCGTACATGATAGATCCCACTGCCGAAGCATATGGATCCTACCCATACGCTCTCTCTCTTAAGGTGTTGTCGGACAATCCCTCCTCGAGAGAGAAATTCCATGGCCTATCGGTAGATAGCCTTTTTTAGAATTCTCCATGCTGAACCTCTTCAGCATAGTATCTATGTACGTAGACTGGGATAAACCAAGCAACCTTTTAGATCTATCCCTATAGATCCTTATCCCTAGGATGTAGGAAGCTTCTCCCAAATCCTTCATGGAGAACTGTGACGACAGCCAAATCTTTATTCCCTGTAATGCAGGGACATCATTTCCGATTAAGAAAATATCATCCACATACAATACAAGAAATACCACTACTGGACCATTAGCCCACTTATAAATGCAGGGCTCTTCTCCGTTCTTAACGAAGCCATACGTCTTGATCATCCTATCAAAATGTATGTTCCAACTCCGGGATGCCTGCTTAAGTCCATAAATGGACCTCTGTAGTCTGCACACCTTAGACTCATCAGTAGATGTGAATCCTTCAGGTTGTATCACATACACCTTTTCATCCAGCTCTCCGTTTAGGAAAGCTGTCTTCACATCCATCTACCAGATTTCATAGTCCAGATTGGCAGCTATTGCAAGCATAATCTGAATGGATTTGAGCATTGCCACAGGAGAAAACGTCTCGTCATAGTCTATACCATAATGTTGACGACATCCTTTGGCAACCAGACGGGCTTTATAGGTTTCCACCTTTCCATCTTTGCCCCTCTTCCTCTTGAAGACCCACTTACACCCTATGGGCTTTACTCTTTTGGATGGGTCAACCAATGTCCACACATCGTTGACCTTCATGGACTCCATTTCGGATTTCATGGCCTCTAGCCATTTCTCAGAGTCGGGTCTCTGCATTGCATCCATGTAGGTGATCGGATCCTCATCATTTTCATCAAGTTCGATAGGATCGTCATCCCAGACCAAGAAACCATAGTATCTGTCTGGTTGACGTGGTACTCTACCAGATCGCCTTAAGGGTGCTTGATCAATGGGCTCCAGATCAGATCTAATCAAATTCGGTTCAGCAACTTGCGTCGGATTTTTCACTTGTCGAATTTCATCAAGTTCGACCTTAGAGGCAACAGTCCCTTCACCAAGGAACTCTTTTTCCAAAAAAATTGCCTTAAGGCTGATAAACACTTTTTGCTCATCAGCTAGGTAGAAGTAATACCCTTTGATCTCTTTTGGGTACCTTATAAAATTACACTTGTCAGACCTAGGTCCAAGCTTGTCCGTAATTAAACGTTTAACATAAGCCGGACACCCCCAAACCCTAAGGTGCGAGAGTACTGGCTTACGTCCTATCCATATGTCATATGGCATTTTAGTTACAAACTTACTCGGAACCCTATTTAGAAAGTAACAAGCCGATTCGAGCACATATCTCCAAAGGAAGATCGGCAGACCAGCAAACCCCATCATGGATCGAATCATATCCAACAAGGTACGATTCCTCCTTTTAGACACACCATTATGCTGTGGTGTTCCAGGAGGTGTCCACTGAGAGAGAATCCCATTCTCCCTAAGATATGTTAGAAAATCATTAAAAAGGTATTCACCTCTTCGATCAGATCGAAGAGTTTTAATACACTTTTCAGTTTATTTTTCTACCTCATTTCAAAATAGTTTGAACATTTCAAATGACTCCGATTTATGCTTCATTAAATAGACATACCCATACCTCGATAGGTCGTCTGTGAAGGTTATGAAGTAGAAATATCCACCTCTTGCACTTGAGTTCATGGGTCCACATACATCAAAATGTACCAAACCCAAGAGTTCACTGGCTCGCTCATCTTTTCCAGTAAAAGGTGATTTGGTCATTTTATCAAGAAGACAGGACTCACAGGTTGGAAGTGATTCACAATCACCTACTTCAAGAATTCCTTCTTGAGCCAACCTATTTATCCTGTTCTTATTGATATGACCTAGCCTACAGTGCCAAAGATAGACTTCTGACACATTATCTATTCTAGGGCGTTTACCGAAGGTTTGAACCACATTAACAGGTTGTGATAGAAAGTAAATTTTATTATTAAGTTATCCAACAAATATTGTAATACTATTCAAAATGATATTGTAAATATTTTTTTATTAAAAATTGATAACCGTTCATGGCCAAAAGGCCTACAGAAATAATATTTAATAAAAAGCTTAGACAATAGTGACATTCACTCAGAATTACATTTTGAGAATTGATTACAAGGTTCATGATTCTTAATGTTAGAACTGAAACTTTGCTTCCATCTCCAACGTTCAGGAATCTCTCACCTTCATCAAATCTCCTACTGACCTGCAGATCCTGCATCGAATTATAAATATGATAAGGGCTTCCAGTATCCAACACCCAGGCAGTAGTATCACAAATAGAAAAGTTGCAAGGTGTTATCATATAAGTACCTTGCTTCTTCTTTGGCCTGTTTGGATCCAGGGAAGCAATGTATAGAGGACAGTTCCTCTTCCAGTGCCCCTGCTTCTTGCAAAAGAAGCATTCCGTCTGGCTCTGGTCGGGCTTGTGCTTCTTGGTCTGACCCTGTGCAGACGTCCCAGCATGCAGCTGCACCTTCTTATTCTTCTTCTTCTTGTTCTTCTTCTTCCCTTTCTTAAAGGGTCGACGACCAGAAGAAGACCCTCCCACAACATTCACCGACTCCTTATGGAGCTGGTGATCCTTCTCAAAGTTCTGTAGCAACCCCAACAAACTGTAGTAGTTCACTGCAGGCTTTGTCATCTGAAAATGAGTAAGGAAGGGGAGGAAGGACTTGGGTAATGAATTAAGGATCGTATCCTTACCGAGCTGCTCATGCAGGGGAAAGTCTAGTTTAGTTAGGCGCTCAATCATTTCGATCATGTACAGTACATGATCAGTGACTGAGGCTCCATCCCTCATCTGAGCATTGAAAATGGTACAATTGGTTTTGTACCTTTCAACATCGTCAGGCATGCCAAAGAAGTCGTTCAACATTTGAAGCATCTTCTATGGCTGGGCGTTCTCGAACCTGCGGCTGAACTCATCATTCATTGCCGCCAGCATAATGCACCGAATGGTGGTGCGGTCGTTGAGCCACTTCTGATAAGTGTCTCGGACCATCCCTCTAACATTCAG
Organism: Elaeis guineensis; assembly: GCF_000442705.2. Classification (NCBI taxonomy): domain Eukaryota; kingdom Viridiplantae; phylum Streptophyta; class Magnoliopsida; order Arecales; family Arecaceae; genus Elaeis; species Elaeis guineensis. Next base: position 63,757,820 of record NC_026002.2, read on the forward strand.
GGCTGGCTCCTCAAGTGCCGAATCCGTTACTACATAAAGGATCTGCTCATGCTCAAGGATGATTTTTAATTTTTGATACCAGCTATCGAAATTAGGTCTCATGAGCTTGTCATTATCTAATAATGATCGGAGGGACAGGGTAGTGGCCATAGCTGCATAAAGGAAAACCAGACCTCTATTAGTACATAAATTATAAATACTAAAGACTTGGACTTTAGTCTAAAGTTTCTCCCAGTATTTTTACGAACTGATAGCCTCAATCTTCAATTCGAGGAATTACTTTAATTCCTTAGTGGATACTAGAATTCACACAGACTACACACGAGCCCAACTTTGGTTAGTCAACCCATGTGCATCTATGGGTAGGTTCATAACCAGTTGTTTCTCTAAACAACTTCTAGTAATTGATTTTGCCCCAGAACCTAATCAGTAGGCTTTGGCCTCCACTGAAAAAATCTGGTTAGGTCCAACCATTAACATGACTTGATTTGGTGAATCGGACCAATAAATGATCAGGTCTGACTTTCGTCGGCCAACCTGACCACCATCAGAAAGACTCAAACCAAATTATCATATTATGAATGATAATTTCATTAGTCAATAAGCACCAGGCCTTTGGGCCTCCAATGATTATTAAACTAATGGACTCATTATCACTCACTTAATGGGAGGCTATGACTTAGTTATCAATATAACTTAATCATTTTTAGGGACCTAATAATTTTTGAGGATTTTATTAAAGGATAGATGAGAAGAAAATATCCAACCAATTTCAATCCTCCCACTGACTTCACCAAGTCAGATTAAAAAAAAAGATTTAATTAAAGCTGGCATTAGGAGCACCTAAATCAGTCAAACTGATTTACCTAATGACATGGGTGAGCTCTAATCACCAAGTGATCTAATCAAAACCTAATTCACTAGGTTGGCCAGGTAAGTGAGATCAGTGGTGGGGATAATTCATTAACTCGTCAGAGATCGAATCACTACGAGTAGTTTCCGCTTAAAAACCACTGATCAAAATGTCAAACTTACCTTAGACACCAACCGGTTCATTAGTTTTAATTTGATCAACTTATTAAATAGGGTTCCATCGTGTAGCCATAAATTAAGTCCATCTTGGTCTAGTTAAAGATATGGACCCATTCAACTACAACTATTGGAGTTGAGTCTAGAGTATCCTTGACCTAATCTAATTCAACTTTTGATTAGATTTGATCAATTACTCTAATTTAGTCCATTTCTTTAAGCTAACCTTAGGTCAACCCAATTATGGACCTAATCCATCTAACCCATTGACCCATAAGTTTATGCAATTGTCTTAGGTCTTAATTCACAATTCTAGACCTACTAGACAACACTTAATTCTTTTAATTAAGTATTTGGGCTGATGGGTCAGGGTTTGGCATTTCAAAAATAATTTTCAAATTTGAAAAGTTTTATTTTCTGTTCACCAAATATGTTGACTCATTTCACAAATAGATCAGCACATTTCATAAATAGCAATCCTATTGCTAATTACATAACAGAAAATAACTCAATCAAAATAAATTATGAATATTCCTTTAGATCTAATCTAACACATTCATGATAAATTTCATAATTGAACCTTTACAATTAATTTCTTTCACTGCTTCATCTGCATGGGATATAATTACAGTGGCATCCTTACCGCCATAGGAGATCCCATCGAATGGGAGGAGAGGACCTTTAAACCCTACTTTTCTCCTATGACCGAACGGTCATAGCAACCAACCCAATTCGATTACTTGGTACTTGGATCAAGTATATCTAAATATACCAATTTTAAAATTTAAATTTTAAATTTTAAATTTCAAATTTTAAATTTTGAATTTCAAATTTCAAACAAATTTCAAATTTCAAATTTTTGAATTTTAAATTTTGAATTTCAAATTTTGAATTTTAAATTTTAAATTTCAAATTTGAAATTTCAACCAAATTTCAAATTTCAAATTTCAAATTTTAAATTTCAAATTTTTGAATTTTGAATTTCAAATTTTAAATTTTAAAATTTAAATTTCAAATTTTGAATTTCAAATTTTCAAATTTTAAATTTCGAACAACTTTTAAAATTTAAATTTTGAATTTTAAATTTAAACTTTTAGATTACAACTTAATCTATGCATGCAAATATATATATCATGTCTAAGAACCCGCTCTGATATCATTTGTGGGGAAAATTCAGTGCAGGGGTAAAATAGTAATTTTAAAACTTTTTCAAAATTATGATTTTACAGTGAAAAAATATTAATTAATCTAATTAATTAATATAAATTTATCCTACACTAGGATCTAAATATGATATATAGCATGCATGTATTTAAATTTAAAATTCAAATTCGAACAGTAAACACTTTACTGTAATGTGTTCAGAACACAATACCTTTGTGCAGGTAGTAGATCACCGTAATCTGAACACCGTCGAGAGAGTCTGATCATCATGATGCAGCCACACAGTATATCTGGCCTCTGCAAATCATCCACACGAAACTTTCGATCTGATCGACTCCTCACGAGTGCTAGCTCATTGTAAAGTCCTTTTGACGGTCGATGCTGATCGAACTCCTTCGATCGATGTCTGTCGATTCTTCAGATGCTCTGAATCATTAACAGACATGCTTGAGAGGATGTTGAAGATCTTTCTGAGATTTTGTGGGCTCACGACACTTGTAGCTCACTTTCTCACTTCTCGAACCCCAGGCTAAAACTCTAGGGAACTCACCGGAAACCTTGCACCCACTTTTCCTTCTTTTCTTTCTTTTTCTCTTGGAAAGATATGGACTTCCTTCTCATGCACAAGACTTCTCACGTCCCAGAATTTTTCTCCAAAAATCTTCTTCTTGCACGCCCCACTCTTCTCCTCCTTTTATAACAACGTCAAACGTCTTATCCAAAAGAAAGGATAAAGATGAGTAATTGCACATTTGAATTCCAATCAAATTTTGAATTCAAATGGACACCAACTCATCCCTTATCCACTAAAGGTGCGAGGCATGACTTAAATTGTGCCTGGAGTGATTTCATGAGAAACCTTTTCTCATGTAATAAATGGGGCATAAAAAAAGGGATAAGGTGCAAAGATTGATTGTCCATTCAAATTCAAACTTTATTTTGAATTTAAATGGCCAACCAATCATCCTTATCCATTCATTTGGCACATTAAAGTGGGGCATGGAGAGGGCTTGACATGAGAAAATAATTCATGAGAAGTTCCTTCTCATGAATTCAAATGGGTGCAATGGAAGTGAGGTGGTGCATGGAGATTGGGTCAAGGTGGTTTAATTATTTAAACCAACCTAATTGAACCAAATAAGTTAGGTCCAATTAGACTAATTTAAACCCAACTTAATTAGGCTTAATTACACTCAATAAAATCCTAATCGAATCAAAAATTGACTAAGCCCAACCCCTGATCAAATCAGGGACCAAACCATCTCGACGATTTGATTAACTCTTAACCTAATTGGGTCAAACCCAACTGAATCCAATTCAATTGGACTTGATCCAAAAATAATTACTCAATCAAATTAAGTTAATTAGCAATCAAATCATTAATTAAACCTCTCATAAGTACTGAGTCCAAATCCGATGGGCAATCGGGCATCAGAATTCATCGATATGTAACCCTGATCGAAAAGTCCCAACCGATGGGACTCTTGACCCCGGTATCCATAATGTGTGGAACTCATGATCAGAGAATCCTGATTCTCAATCACTGAGTCTCAAACATATAGGATTCTACACCAGCCATTAGATCAGATAGGAACCTCTAATGTGTGTGACCCCGCAGGTTCGAACCTAAGTCGGTAGCACAGGAACCAATTCCTGTACTAATCGAAGTGACCATCTAGCAATGGTACCTGACATCCAGATAGGTCGAATAGTCGCAATCGCAATACTCAGAACCTACATGAATATGATTACTGTATAATTCATCCTTTTGACCCCTGTGTTTAGGATGACTCAGGGTTAAACTGTCAACCCTGATCAGATCATCCGAATCGTGCTCAACTCAAACAGTCCTGTGACTCCTCACAAGGACTATCCTGGCTAAGGTTTTGCTAAATTGAAACATGACTGTACACAGCTCTTAAACTGGAGTGGTCAATCCCATCTTGACACACGCACCGATAAGTCAAGTACTTGACTACACCCAGCAACCTTCCGTCATTGAATTAAAAATTTAGGTAGTCCAGTGCCTAAGTGCAGTGAGTTGCTTGCAAGTCACCTAGCGGTCTCTAATCGGAGGGATATTTATACCCATATTCCATTGAAGCAAATCTTGACAGTAGAAATAGCTCTAAAGTCGGTCACGTTCAGTGCAGATGTACCCTTACATCTCACCTGTATGCCATACCAGTGTCTCCACACTCATTGGTTAAGAGGACAACCAACCTATATGGCACACAATGACTTATGCTTGATAAACGTTGTCATTCTTGGTAACAACGTATCATTTGGTCATGAATAAATTTAAGGACTAAACGACAAATTCTCCTTTGTCGAGTCTAAATAGTCCTAAGGACTTCACCACAACATAGGAGTTCATTAGAAGATGAAATATTTTGTGATGAAAAATACCAAAATAATTTTTATTAATTCATAATTCATGTACATATACAAAAATGAGCATAACCATCAACAGGCTGATGATTGACTTTGGGACACTATTCCCAACATTATCAATATGAAGGACTTGAGCTTTTTCATCCTTGAAATGGCTCTCTGCTATTTTCAGCATGTTCAGCAGTTCTGACAGGCTGATGTTCAGTTTGTTCATATGATAATTAAAAATAAACTAAGAAAAGAAGTCACAGAGAGACTAGAGGATTAAATCTTGGCTCAGTTCACCATCCATGGCAAATCCCAGCTGTCCTAGATGAGTGATCAAATCAATCATCTTTAAGACATAAGTTTGTATGGAGGTGCCTTCAGTCATACGGGCATGGAACAACTGCTTTGATATCTCATATCGAGCAATTCGACTTTGTTCCCCATATAACTCCTTAAGATTAAGGAGAATAGAGGGAATATCCATGTCCTCATGCTGTCTCTAGAGCTCGTTGCTCATGGAGGCAAGCATGATGCATTTGACAATTACACTGTCATTTTTCTACATCTTATATGCGGCCCTACCTCCTCGGAAGTATCTTTCTCAGGAGAATCTGGAGCAGGTGTATCCAAAATGTAGGAGACTTTCTCTTGAGTGAGAATAATTCTCAAGTTCCTTAACCAGTCAACATAGTTGGATCCAGTCAACTTGTTTGCATTTAGGATACCTTTAAGTGAAAGTGAGGATGCCATGAGTGTAGTTAATCTACAACAACCAGAACATAATAAAAGTGGATGACTCATGATGACAGCATAACTAGACTAGGATTTTTATCTAATTATGTCTCCCACTATTTCATCGAACTTCATCTCACTCAAATATAAAAATCAAAAAATATTCTAATATTTTTTAGTAGGGTTGAGATCTCTATTCCTCACAAACACCTTATGGATAGCACAACAAACATTCATGAGTTCAAGAGTAGGTAACTCTTCACCAATTATACCTCTATAATTTTTAACATTTTTCTTTCTGACTTTTAGATCATGTATAGTCTTGTGGATAGCACAACAAACTATAGTGTTCTAGTTAAGTTGACCCTTCAATCTCATATGGTCATACTTAAACAATGCTGCCCTTGTGGATAGCACAACAAAGTAATACTATTCAAATATGCCATAAGCATCAATTTGTACTTGATCAACATCATGTCAATTTCTATAGTAAGCCTTGTGGATAGTATAACAAGCTCATTTAGATCTTGACATACTCTATCGATCAAGTTTGAAGGAAGGCCCTTGTAATATCTACATCACTAATCAATCTAAGTTCAAAATTCAACAAGATCAAATTGGCCAGGTAAGTAGGTGGGAGGCTTCCCGTAGCTTTCCTAGACACCAACAGAGTTGGCCAGGCTAGCATACGGACCTAATTAAAAAATTATCATTTACACTTTTTTCGACACCAATTGATCTTAAGAATTTAATTTTTGATTAAAAAGTAAATTCCAACATTATAACATAATATAATTAAACGAGAAACTTTAAATTGATCTCGGCACATCTTAACTATAAGTGCATAAAGTGTACACTACAAATTATGCAAATTTGCATGCTTCAACTATTCATAATAGCAATCACATTATCATGTCAAAAATTATATAAAGGTACAATCGAAGTCATAACATATGACTAACAAATTCATATAGTATAACAAACCCTAATCTAATTAGGCATGCATAACACCCTTATTCACTATACATCGATTTAAGTATCAGCTACCATGATAATAAAATTCTAAATTACATAAATTCATAATTTTAATATTTGTAATTTAAAATCATGGTTCACAAAAAGTCAAACATATTTTTGAGTTTGAAGAACTGATGCTAAAAATAATGCTATATTTTTGGCAGGATACAAACAAGAATGATTCCATGCTACTATATTGCACTTATTTCATCGAATCAGAAAAGGATGACTCTGATACCACTGTTGAATTCTGACCATGCAGTGAAGAGTAATTTTTAAAAGTTTTAAATTATATAAATCAATAGTTCTATCACATAAAACTACAAAGCTAAAATCCAAACCCTAGAATCACCTTGCCGATATCGATCAAAGCAAAACCAAACATGCATAGGGATAGAATTTTATACTTTTATCAAAATAAAAAAATAACACATTGGTATTCTCCATGAGACTCCAAGGTAGAAGTCTTCCAATGATGATCCACATAGAAGTTGGTCAAGGTCCTTCCAAACTAGTGTGTAGAAGTCCTCCAATGGTGATCCACACAAAAGTTGGCCAAGGTCCTTCCAAACTGGTGCGCTATCGTAGCCTTATCTTCTCAAGAATACTATTGGCTTCGAACTTGCATCATGATCATGCTAAAGCTCAGTTGCTTTCGATCTTATCACTAGAATGACACCAGGAAGACACTGTTCAGATGACACACAATCTAGGATTTGATTTTTGGCTCCAATATATAGAAAAACCAAACCCTAAGGCACTCTAGCAACACTTGCTAAAAATCTCACCACCCTTCTTACAACTTTTGCCAATCAAATTTCCCTCTTTTCTTTCTCAGAATTTTTTCAAAATTTTTCATATGTTTACCACATCCCTTCTCTTTGATTTTAGTCAAAACTCTCAGTAGGAAACCATGTGGGGCATCCCCTATAAATAGAAGACCAAGGGATGTCACAATGGATGAATGGGTGCCAACCTTTGGCACTCCAAATTCTCACACACAGAATAAATTCATCGAGTGAATTTTTGGTGATTAAGATACTTTCAATAGAAGGACTCTTCCTTCTCTACATTTCATAAAAAATTCATTTAATTTTGGCATCAAAACATAGGAGATCTAGGTGGGAAATTATGCCAATGCATAAAAATTAAGAGCCTTCATTAAGAAGGACTCTTCCTTTCACATGCCAAAAATAAAGGGGGCGGCATTAATTTTTTGCATGGGTTCTAGTGGGTGCAGAGGAGTCCTTCTCTACTTAAAATTGGATCAAGTTGGATAAGGATCCAATCCAATTTGACCCAATCCCATTAGGTCAAAAGGTAACTGGTCTAGGTTAGCTCAAACACTTCGAACCATACCAATTTGAGAACTTGGGTTAATACAATGTACTAGCATACTAAATTAACCTATAGAATTTACATTAAACTCTAATTAGATCAGACCAAAATCAAATCTCAAAGTGTGTGATCCATTGGGCTCCAAATCTAGCCAGCAGTGGATCAAGACTTTCGACGTAACCCTAATCCGATGAGATTAGGTCACTTGAAGAGTCCCAATCAACTTGGACTCTTCCAAATTGACTTCAAAATTAAACTCTTTTAATTTTAATGAATCCATAAGTTAAGATTGACATCTAGTGATGTGTCATGACTATCCAAAAGATTTAAAATTTTGATAAAAAATTATCAAAATATCTTTCAATGGCAAATTTTCGTGTAATTCAATCCTTCAGTCAAACAACATCTCAGATGAGCTGTGGGCAAGAAAATATGTCAAACTCAATCACTTATCATTATATATCTTGATTAGAAGATGATGATTTAGTTGATGATACACTAAAAAAACTTTTCTAATTATCACCCTACTTTGGCCAAAGACTTTCGAATCAACGACCTATGAGATCACATAGGATGTTCGCTCTCCTTATTGGGAGTGACTGATCCCTTATCGATCACTCACAACCTCTATGTACTCTTTCACCATATTCAAAATATCCCACACAAGAATCAGAGAATCAAATAAGGTAGTGAACCAAAACATGGATCCAAGTACACAAGGTTCCATGGTGACCTCAGGTCTAAGGATTACATACACAAATCCCACTAGAGAAATATCAATTGACATGTAAATAAGACTCCATCTAATATTCTCTCGTAGATAAATTCAATGAACTTATTCTCTAATGAGCATCTATATCCTTGTATTAGTATCACTAGATAAGTGGTTGTGAGATCAACCACCCTCATTTCTGAGCATATATAGGATATGCCAGTCTTACCAGTATCATTGATCCCTGACTCAATATACCAATGACTAAAAATATTTTAGGTTAGAGCTATCAAAAAATTAGGTCTCACTGACGTGATCTCATCATGGTCCTAAAATCATTGCCTAAACTTATGGGGTTCATTATAATCTTAAAATAAATAAGATGCAGCATATAATGAAATAAAAATATCTTATTTTATTAATCATAAATGTCAATTACATAAGTCTGGAAGATAAATTACAACAAACATCCTATCGTATCCCATATGCGATTGGTTTGTAGGGCATTATTCTTTCAATCTCTCACTTGCACATAAAGCAAATCGCCCTTATACTTGATACCCATGCTATCAAGATGGCGGTCAAACTACTGCATTGACAAGGTCTTAGTGAATGGATTTACTTGGATTTATGATGAGATTTTGGTTCTTTGGCTTGAGCAATTGCCCTAGTATTATCACAATAAAGAGGCACTGGTTGTTTAATCTCCGAAGCCACACCCAACTTTGTGATGAATATTTTCATCCAGACAGTCTCCTTAGCAGCCTCACTTGTAGCAATATACTCAGTCTCAGTAATCGAGTCAGCAATAATTTACTATTTGAAACTTTTTTAACTTACTACACCACCATAGAGAGTGAACACATACCCAGATATAGATTTACTATCATCTAGATCAAATTGAAAACTAAAATCGGTATAACCTTTCAATTTTAAATCAAATCCATCATATATTAGAAAAATATCTCTAGTCCTTCTCAAGTACTTGAGTATATTTTTCACAGCTTTCTAATGATTCTCCCTGGGATCAGTCTGAAATCTACTTACAATACCTAAGGCATAAGCAACATCAGATCTGGTACATAATATAGCATACATTATTGATCCTACTACCGAAGCATAAGGAATAGAATTTATTCTATTTCTCTCTTCAGATGTCTTAAGAGACATCTTCTTAGAGAGTTGTATGCCATGACCTATGGGCAAGTAATCTCTTTTACTTCCCTCTATGTTGAACCTCTTCAACACAAGGTCAATGTACCTAGACTGGGACAAGCCTAGCATCCTATTCGATCTATCCCTATAAATCTTTATACCAAGTATAAAGGATACCTCACCCAAGTCTTTCATGAAAAACTTTTATGATAGCCAAGTCTTGACCGATTGCAACATCGGGATATCATTTTCAATAAGCAGTATATCATCCACATACAAGATCAAGAAGACAATAGCACTCCCACTATTCTTTTTGCACACAAAAGGTTCATCCATATTTTTGATGAAGCCAAACAATTTGACTGTCTCATCAAAATGGATGTTCCGACTCCTCGATGCTTGCTTTAATCTATAAATGGATCTATTCAGCTTGCAAATCTAATTTGCTCTCTCACTTGAGACAAATCTCTCTGGCTGAGTCATATAGACTTCTTATTCAAAATTTCTATTGAGGAAGGCAGTCTTGATATCCATCTACCAGATCTCATAGTCATGGTATGCCGTAATAGCAAGCATTATCCGAAAAGACTTAAGCATGGCTATCGGCAAAAAGGTTTCTTCATAATCAACATCTTATTTTTGTCTGAAATCTTTTACTACCAGCCTGGCCTTATAGGTTTCTACCTGGCCATCTACTCCAATCTTCTTTTTGAAGACCCATTTGCAGCCTATTGGGGTCACACCCTCAGGCGCGTCAACCAAAGTCCATACTTGGTTGACATACATAGAGTCCATTTCAGATTTTATGACATTGAGCCACTTATCAGAGTCACTACTCATGACAGCATTTGAATAGGTCGTGGGATCATTATTCTCAATGATGTGGGTTATATTGTCATTCTCAATGTTAAACCCATACCTAAGTGGTACATTACACCTCTACTCGATCTTCAAAAATGAGGTGTGTGTAGTAGCTGTGCCTCAATAATGGGTATATCTGGTTGAGAACTGTTTAGTGAATCCAGGATGGGTTGTAGGTTTTGAACTTCCTCATGTTCAACAAACCTCCCACTGCCTCCTTGGATAAACTATTTCTCCAAGAAAACTGCATGCCTACCAACAAACACCTTTTGTTGAGTAGGATTATAGAAGTAGATCCTATACTCTCTTTTGGATAACCTACAAATTTATATTTTTCTAATCTAGTATCCAGCTTATGTCCATCAATATTTTTCACATAAGCTGGGCAACCTCAAATCTTAAGATGCTTGAGATTGGATCTTTTTTTTTTTCATATTTCATATGGAGTGTTAGAAACATATTTTGAAGGTACTTTATTTAAAATATACGCTGCAGCCTTAAGAGCATATCCCCAAAAGGATATCAGAAGATTCGTGAAACACATCATGGACCGCACCATATGTAATAAGGTGTGATTCCTCCTTTCTGCAATTTCATTCAATTGTAGAGTATAAGGAGGTGTCCATTGAGAGAGTATTTCATTTTGTTTCAAATGATCGAGAAATCAGTAGACAAGTATTCTCCTCCTCGATCAGATCGAAGAGTTTTAGTACTTTTACCAATTTATTTTTCAACCATTCTTTGATACTTTTTAAATTTATCAAAGGCTTCGGATTTATATTTCATTAAATACATATATTCAAATCTAGACCTATCATCAGTAAATGTGATGAAGTAAGAGTATCCACCTCTGGCTTAAGTCGACATTGGACCACATACATCAGTATGTACAAGGTCCAATATATCACTTGCACTTTCTCCATGTCCAGTAAATGGAGTCTTGGTCATTTTTTTTATGAGACAAGATTCACAAGTTCCATATGATTCATTATCATAAGGATCAAAAAAATTATCTTTGAATAACTTGTTAATCTTTGACTCATTTATATGGCTAAGTTGGTAGTGCTAGAGATATGTGACATTCATATCCTCTCTTTTTCTTTTCTTCATATTGTCAACATGAAGCACATTATCATTAAGTGAAAGAAATGTAAGACCATTATCAATAAAAGTACTTCCATAATATTCATTAAAAAAATAAATAGAACAATATTGTTCTTTATAATTATTTCAAAATCTTGTTTCAATAACAATGGTATAGAAACAATATTTCTAACAATATCAGAAATATAATAACATATCTTCAGTTTCAAAACTTTGCCCGAAGGCAACTTCAAAATCCTGATTCCAACGGCTTCTGCCTGAATGGACTCTCTACTAGCGTCGAACAACTCGAAGTCACCTTTATTCAGATTTCTTACTTCCTATAGATCCTGCAATGATTTACAAAGGTGTGAACCACAGACGGTATCCAATATCTAAGAATCTGAAAATGAAGTACTTAATGATAAATTAGTTTGTATCATATACAAACTTTTAGCAATATTTGTCGGTTTCACGGTTGTAAGGTAATCCTTGCAATTTCTCTTTCAGTGGCCCTCCTTGCCACAATGATAACAAGTACCTTTGGCGAAGACCGTCTTCACCTTCTTCTTGGAGATGCCAGCCTTAAGGTTCATCTTTTTTTTAGAACCCTTCTTTGCCTTCTTCTTGCTGATCTTATCAATATGAAGGACTTGAGCCTTTTCACCCTTGAAATAGCTCTCTACTATTTTTAGCATGTTCAGCAGTTCTGATAGGCTGATGTTCAGTTTGTTCATATGATAATTAAAAATAAACTAAGAAAAAGAGTCAGAGAGAGACTAGAGGATCAAATCCTGGCCCAATTCACCATCTATGGTAAATCCCAACTGTCCTAGACGAGTGATCAAATCAATCATATTTAGGATATGAGTTTGCACGGAGGTGCCTTTAGTCATATAGACATGAAACAACTACTTTAATATCTTATATCGAGCAGTTCGATTTTGTTCCCTATATAACTCCTTAAGATTAAGGAGAATGAGGGAACGTCCATGTCCTCATGCTGTCTTTGGAGCTCGTTGCTCATGGAGGCAAGCATGATGCATTTGACAGTCACACTGTCATCTTTTCACATCTAATATGCGGTCCTATCTTCCTCGAAAGTATCTTTTCCAAGAGAATCTAGAGCAGGTGTATCCAGAATATAGGAAGCTTTCTCCTGAGTGAGAATAATTTCTAAGTTTCTTAATCAGTCAACATAGTTGGATCCAGTCAACTTGTTTGCATCTAGGATACCTCTAAATGAAAGTGAAGATGCCATGAGTGTAGTTAATCTACAACAACCATAACATAATAAAAGTGGATGACTCATGACGACAGTACAACTAGACTAGAACTTTTATCTAATTATGTCTCCCACTATTTTATCGAACTTCATACCCCTCAAATATGAAAATCGAGAAACATTCTAATATTTCTTAGTGGGGTTGAGATCTCTATTCCTCACAAATACCTTATGGATAGCACAACAAGCATTCATGAGTTCAAAAGTAGATAACTCTTTACCAATTATACCTCTACAATTTTCAACATCTTTCTTTTTGATCTCTAGATCACATATAGTCTTGCGGATAGCACAACAAACTATAGTGTTCTAATTAAGTTGACTTTTCAATCCCATATGGTCATACTTTAACAATGCTGCTCTTGTGGATAGTATAACAAAGCAACACTATTCAAATATGCCATAAGCATCAATATGCACTTGATCAACATCATGTCAATTTCTATAGTAAGCCTTATGGATAGCACAATAAGCTCACTAAGATCTTGACATACTCTATCGATCAAGTTTGAAGGAAGGCCCTTGTAATATCTACATCATTAATCAATCTAAGTCTGAAATTCAACACAACCAAATTAGCCAGGTAAGTAGGTGGGAGGCTCCTTGTGGCTTTTCTAGATACCAACAGAGTTGGCCAGACCAGCATACGAATTTAATTAAAAAATCACCATTCACACTTTCTTCGACATCAATTGATTTTAAGAATTTGACTTTTGATTAAAAAGTGAATCCTGACATTACAACTTAATATAATTAAATGAGAAACTTTAAACTGATCTCGACACATCATAACTATAAGTGCATAAAGTGTACACTATAAATTATGCAAATTTGCATGCTTCAACTATTCATAATACCAATCACATTATCATGCTAAAAATCATATAAGGGTACAATCGAAGTCATAACATAGAACTAACAAATTCATATAGTATAACAAACCCTAATCTAATTAGGTATGCATGACACCCTTATTCACTATACATCGATTTAAGCATCATGCTACCATGATAATAAAATTTTAAATTACATAAATTTATAATTTTAATAATTAAAATTTAGAATCATGGTTCACAAAAATTCAAAAATATTTTTGAGTTTGAAGAATCTATGCTAAAAATAATGCTACATTTTTGGCAGGATACAAACAAGAACGATTCTATGCTACTATATTGCACTTGTTTGATCGAATCAGATAAGGATGGCTCTAATACCAATGTTGGGTTCTGACCACACAATAGAAAGTAATTTTTAAAAATTTTAAAATCATACAAATCAATAGTTCTATCACATAAAACTACGGTGTCGGAATCCAAATCTTAGAATCACCTTGTCGATATCGATCAAAGCAAAACCAAGCATGCATAGGGATAGAATTTTTTACTTTCACCAAAATGAAAGAATGGCATGTTGCTGTTCTCCATAAGACCCCAAGGTAGAAGTCCTCCAACGATGATCCATACAGAAGTTGGCCAAGGTCCTTCCCAATCGATGTGCTGCTGCAGCCTTATCTTCTCAAGAACACTTCCAGCTTCGAACTTGCATCATGATCGCATCAAAGCTCAGTTGCTTTCAATCTTACCACAAGAATGATAACAGAAAAATACTCTTTAGATGTCATACAATCTAAGATTTAATTTTTTGCTTCAACATATGAAAAAATCAAACCCTAGGATAATCTAGCAATACTTGCTGAAAATCTCACCATCCTTCTTACAATTTTTACCGCTCAAATTTTTCTCTTTTTTCCTCAAAATTTTTCTAAAATTTTTCCTATATTTACCACATCCTTCTCTCTAATTTTAGTCAAAAATCTTAGCAGAAAACTATGTGGGGCATCCCCTATAAATAGGGGACCAAGGGACATCACAATGGATGAAAGGGTGCCAACCTTTGGCGCTCCAACTTCTCACGCACAAAATAAATTCACCAAGTGAATTTTTGGTGATTGAGATACTTACAGTAGAAGGACTCTTCCTTCTCTAAATATCATAAAAAATCTATTTAATTTTGGCATCAAAACATAGGATATCTGGTTGGAAAATTATGACAACACATAAAAATTAAGAGCCTTCATTAAGAAGGACTCTTCCTTTCACATGCCAAAAATAATGGGGGTGGCATTAATTTTTTGCATGGGTTCTGGTAGGCACAGAGGAGTCCTTCTCCACTTAAAATTGGTCTAAGGTGGATAAGGATCCAATCCAAATTGATCCAATCCCATTAGGTCAAAAAGCAACTGGTCTAGGTTAGCTCAAACACTTTGAACCAAATCAATTTGGGAACTTGGGTTAATATAATATACTAGCATATCAAATTAACCCATAAAATTTATATTAAACTCTAATTAGATTAGACCAAAGTCAAATCCCAAAGTCTATGACCCATTGAGTTCCAAATCTAGCCAGCAGTGGACTAAGACTTTCGACGTAACCCTAATTCGATGAGATTAGGTCACCCGAAGAGTCTCAATCAACTTGAACTCTTTCAAATTGACTCTAAAATTAAACTTTTTTAATTTTGATAAATTCATAAGTCAAGATTGATATCTAGCAATATATCATGACTATCTAAAAGATTTAAAATTTTGATAAAAAATTATCAAAATATCCTTTAGTGGCAAGTTCCCGTGTAATTCAATCCTTCAATCAAACAACATCCCAAATGAGCTGTGGATATGAAAATATGTCAAATCCAATTACTTATTATTATGTATCTCAATCAGAAGGTGATTATTCAGTTGATAAAATATTAAAAAAAAATTTCTAATTATCATCCTACTTTGGCTAAAGACTTTCGAATCAACGATCTATGAGATCACATAGAATGTTCTCTCTCCTTATTAGGAGTGATTGATCCCTTATCGATCACTCACAACCTTCATGTACTCTTGATCATATTCAGAATACTCCACACAAAGATTAGAGAACCTAGTTAGGTAGTGAACCAAAATATAGATCCAAATACATAAGGTACCATGGTGATCTTAGGTCTAAAGATTACATACACAACTCCCACTAGAGAAACATCAGTTGACATGTAAATAAGACTCCATCTGATTTTCTCTCGTAGGTCAATTCAGTGAACTCATTCTTTAATGAACACCTATATTTTTGTATTAGTGTCACTACACAAGTGGTTGTGAGATCAATTACCTTCATTTCTGAGCATACATAGGATATGATAGTCTTATCGATATCATTGATCTCCAACTCAATGTACCAATGACTAAAAATATTTTAGATTAGGACTATCAAAAAATTAGATCTCACTGGTGTGATCTCATCACGGCCCTAAAACTATTGCCTAAGCCTATGGAGTTCATTATAATCTTAAAATAAATAAGATGCAGCATATAATGAAATAAAAATATCTTATTTTATTAATCATAAATATCAATTTCATAAGTCTGAAAGATAAATTACAATAAATATCCTATCACATCTCATATACGATTGGCTTGGCGGGCATTATTCTTTCACAAGGTGTCTTTTAGATAGTCTTTTTCAATCTAATGCCATACTGTCTGTAATATTTCTCAAATGGACCTCGGTATTCACCATCATTGTCTACTCGATGCATCTCAGTTTTCTTCCCTTCTTCCTTTCAATACTAGCATGGAATTCTTTAAAAACGGTGAATACCCAATCTTTAGATCCCAAAGCAAAAGCCCACAACTTTTGAGAATAATTATCAACAAAAGTAACAAAATATAGTGCACCATCGAGTGTCTTTATGGTTATGGAGCATACATCAATGTCAATTAAATCTAGCATGTATGATCTCTTATGTGATAGGAGCTTATGAAATGAAACTTTATGCTGGTTGTCATATAAATAGTGAGTGCAGGATCTCAAGTGCATACCTTTCAAAGGAAGCAAGTTATGTCTAGATAGAGTATCAAGTCCCTTCTCACTCAGATGGCCAAGTCACCAATGCCTCAAGTCTGTGGAGGTCTCTTAAATTGCATTTACTTTTTTACTGCATACCTTAGTTTGCAATCTAAAAAAGCCAACTTTTTTACCTTTGGATACAACCAAAGAGTCTTTGGTGAGCTTCCATTTTCCTTCACCAAAGCAAATAGAGTAGCCCTCATTGTTTAAGACACAGGCAGGAATCAAGTACAATCAGATATCAAAAATATGCCTCACATTTCTCAACAGTAATCTGCACCTGATGTTAGTCTCCAAGCAAATATGTCTCATGCTAACGGTCTGAGCTACCGCATCATTTTTCATCCTAACATGCTCAAAATCACCTTTAGAGTAGGATGAGAAGAAGTCTCTCCGAGATATAATATGGTATGATACAGCTGAATAAATTATCCAACTGGATTCATGGTATGCGAGATTAATACATTCATCATCACAAGCAATCATGACCTTATCATCAAATACAATTGCAGCCATACTCTATGTCTCTTCTTATTTTTTATCAGTCATATTCTGATCCCTCTTGTACTTTCTACACTCTCTCTAAAAATATTCTGCACCATTATTATAGTAGTAGCAAGTGACACACTTCCTATACTTTGACCGATCTCTAGATTTTTTTCTTATCTTTTCTATCATGGGATTCACCATCCTTTTTACTGTAGGCGGATTTACTTTTGCTTCTCCCCCTCTACTCTATAACCAATGCCTCATAATATGTATCTATCAAATCTTGTTTCTTTTGTCTATTTGCTTCATTCAATATACTACCTTCACCACAGTCAGGATAAGTTTGTCACTAACAGTGGAATTACTCAGTGTTACCATCAATATCTCCCAACTATTTGGTAAGAAACTTAGCAAGATCAATGCCTACACTTCATCGTCAAGAAATAGTTTCATTGTAGCCAACTGATTCAGGACCTCCTGAAAATTATTCAAGTGCTTTGAAGCATATTAGAATATCACCAACTCTGACATTAATTATTGTGATATCGCTCATTCTGATACCAATTATTGGGGATGTCTGGCTAGGACACCACCTCTACAGTATCTTTCTGATACCATGCATTGCAGTAGGAAGAAAGAAAAAATAAAATAGGAAACACACAATCAAGTACGTGGAACAGGCCAAGTGCTACCTCCATAGGGCATGCAAACTTTATTAGGAGAAAAAAATAATACAAGAGGAGAACACTCACTCTTAACTCTCTGTATACACAGCTCTCTCAATTAGAAGCTACCCTTACAAAAGCTCTCTTAAAATTCTCCAAAGAGACCCTCTCACAGACCTGCCAGTACCAAGATCCTCGACACCCCTAGATGCTTTCTGTGGAAGCTGCTACATCATGCCTCACCACAGCTGCTCTGTCTGATGCTCTGCTCTACCTCTAATCTTCTGTTGATGCTCTGCAGTGTCTGCTCTGCCTGCTGCACACCCTCAATGCACATCGGACTCTCTCCTGATGGCTGTCAAGATCTTTTCTCAACTCTGATATCTTCTTTACATGATCAGGATGTCATTAGCTTTCCAATGCAATAAATGGCTCGTCAATCGGAGCTATATAGACTTCAAAAATTTCAAAACATTATCTTCATAGCATACCGAGGCTGAAGAAAATTCTATAAGCATCTGTAGCCATCCGATCGTGATCGGCTCACACCAGAGCTGTCCAATCATGCACTATAGCCTCAGATCAAGTCTGATCATGTCTGGAGTCATCCTCAACTATCCGATCACGAACGGCTCACTCCAAAGTCATCAGATCATGCAAAATTGCCCATGGACCATGCATGGACCATGTGATCAGTCCATGCAGCCTCTATGGACCACCCAGCACCCTACGGTCCATGGTGGATTGCGTAGGGTGCCGACTTAGGCGCCCGTATGTGTGCTGGGCCGGCCTGTGCACCGTGCGTGCTCGAGGGCGCCCATGGTGGGCCGCACACTCATAGCCGGCCCGTGTGCCCCCTGCACACTGGGCTGCACACCCATGCATGGCTAGCCCATGCATCTACGAGCCAGCACTCCCTGTGGGCCCGTCTGCCATCATGGGCTCTATCAATCTATCTCTTTATCTTCTTTCATGCATAACTTCTTTATCTGGACTCCGTTTGGACTGTTCTTGGGCTCGTTAGGCTCCGTTCATCATCTTAGACCTCGCTGTGGGCTCAGTGTGGATCGAATATTGAGGTATATTTTATAACAATCTTCATCTCGATTTGATATTCAGTCTCCACCTATCTCTAAAAATCTGTGATCCATCTCACCCCTATGCTTTAGGGCAATCGCCTACTACTCATGGATACATAAACATGGGAGTCAAGCTAGGTCGCTCGATCCCATCTCCATCATATGCTGTGCACCTCACAGCACCTCCTGACCTGAGACTTGCTCGAGGTAGCCTTCGCATGATGTCACTTATCCTTTCGAGTCTCTCATCCCGTGTTCCATCCATCTCCATCTGGAGCTCCACCTCGCACTAGGCTCCCACTGGTATCCTCCATCTAGATGGCTCCTCCTTGCACAAGAGAGCATCGATCAACCCTCCACAGTCGATCTCTACTTTAATTGCATCTGTCTTCTCCATCTTCAATCTTGCTCACCACCGCCGCAATCTCGTGCTGGTACCACATGGGCTCTGATACCAATTATTGGAATATCACCTGCTCTGATATCAATTGTTGTGATATTCATCCTCCATGGGGCATACAAACTTTACTAGGAGCAAGAAACAATACAAGAAGAGAACATCCACTCTCAACTCTCTGTATATACACCTCTCTCAACTAGAAGCTATCCTCATAAAAGCTCTCTCAAAATTCTCTAAGGAGACTCTCTCATAGGCTTGCCAGTACTAGGATTCTCGATATCCCTGAATGCTTCCTGTAGAAACCGCTACATTATGCCTCACCGTAGCTGCTCTGCTTGACGCTCTGTTCTGCCCCCGATCCCCTATCGGTGCTCTGCATTGTCTGCTCTGCTTGCTGCACACCCTCAGCGCACACTGGACTCTCTCTCGATGACTATCAAGGCTTCTTCTCAACTCTGATGTCTCCTCTGCAAGATTAAGACGTCATCAGCTTTCCAACGCAATAAATGGCTCATCAATCAAAGCTATATAGACTCCAGAAACTCCAAAATACTATTTTCATAGCATACCGAGGCCGAATAAAATCCTAGAACCACTCGTGGCCATCCGATCGTGATCGGCTCGCACCAGAGCCATCGGATCGTGCAAAATCGCCCATGGACCGTAAATGGACCGCATGATTGGTCCACGCGGCCTCCATGGACCACCCAGCACCCTGCGGTCAACGGTGGACCATGCAAGGCACTGGACCTAGGCGCCCCCGCGTGCGCTGAGCCGGCCCACTCACCGCATGCACCCGAGTGCGCCCGCACTGGGCCGCACGCTCGCGGCCGGCCCTCACGCCCATTGTGCTGCACCCCCACTTGTGGCTGACTTCGTTTAGACTATTTTTGGGCTCGTTGGACTCCGTTCGTCATCTTGGATCTCGCTGTGGGCTCAATGTGGACCAAATGTTGAGATGTATTTTATAACAAAGCATTCTCTCCATCCTTATATTTCTGGTTCATAAGTCTTTTGACCAGATAGGTCTTATTCTGTGCACTCTTCCACTGATATAGATCCTTCAGTTTCTTCCAAACTTGATAAGCATCTGTCTCTATGGCAACATCATGGATTACATTTACATTAATCCACTGTCTGATCGTAACCCTGGCTTTCCTATTCAATTTTTTTCACTCATCAGCTTTTATATTATCTAGCATTTTTTTCTGTAATTCAATCGACTCAAACAAAACTCGATAATATAATAAATCCTCCATCATTATCTTTCACAAAGAATAATTCGATAAAGTTAATTTAATCATACTAGATTTATCCTCTATTTTAATTAGCACAAACCACATCGACTAGCTAACCTTGGCACTCTAATACCAGTTGTTGGGGTGAAAGGGCCACAAACACAATTATACGCAGGATAAATTCTATATCTTATATGCTAATTAAAATAGACAATAAGTCAACAATATCAAATCTAGTGAATATAAATAATACCAAGTACAAGGACATCAGATTTGGATTGTGAATCTTCCGTTATATAAAATAATGAGATTATTGTAAGTCTTTTCTAAATTAATCAGAGACTATGCAAATATATGTCACAAGAATAACTTTTTGGCTTCATAATAATATTATCATCATCAATAAAATAGATATCAATAATAAATAAGGACAGATTCCATCAAATATATACATGCTTGAAATAATTTATGAAAAAGACCTTCTAAAGATCTGAACCGACTAATTTATAACTCTTAATATCAAAAATAATATATCAAAATTTCATCAAAAACAAAATACTATCAACCATCCAATTTTTTAATAAAATAGCTTCAAAAATTATTTTTTTCTTCTTTTCCGTTGCCACTGAACCTCCGTTTCGCACCACGTCCCATGCTACTTTCCACACCCCACGCGCTGCCGCTTGCTTTTTCACGCACACACCACCCAAAGGCTATCTTGCCCACACTAAATAGGCCCTTTCCTCTAAGGACTCTTCTTCCCTTTCTTTTTTATTTTAGTGTGACAGATCCCACCACAAGTGGGCGTGACAATGTTAATCGATTAAAGAGAGAGAAGGGGGGCCACACCAACGAAAAGTCGACACATCTCAATCTACTCAAGGACATCACTTTGAGTCTGGTCCAAAAAAGGTCAACTCCCTGAGAATGCTCAAATGCATAGCCATTGTCTTTTTTCCTTGTGATCAAACTCGCATATATGCTTCTACATTTCATGCCATTCAATCTATTCCCATCTTCTTAACTTTGCAAGGCACTTTAATCTCTGGGGAAGTTTTATTTATCATGAGCACCGCCACCCTAATCTATCCTTTTTGCCTTTGTCTATGCATTGGCTAGAGAGAGACAACCTCAGTTGGGGTGGGCGAGTGAAAAGACAGAGCAATGAAAAGAGTAGTAAGGCGACATTCTGAAATTGTTTTTTGATTTCTACAACGCACCACATAACATCTTCAGATTAAATTATACCTTCTTAACGTTAATACCAAAGAAGGGAGAGTGTAGTCAGGTATCTGATTATCGCCCAATTAGTTTGGAGAATGGGATGATTAAACTTGTTGGAATATACCGACCGACGACCCCGACGGACGACCCCGATCCCGACCGACTCCGACGGACGACCCCGACGGACGACCCCGACGGACGACTCCGACGGACGACCTCGACCGACCCCGCTCGTGCCGACTTATAATCGGACTGACCGGCCTACCGACCGACCGACCGACCGACCGACCGACCGACTGGCCGACCGACCGACCGGCCGACGGACCGACCGACCGACCGACCGACCGGCCGACCGACCGACCGACCGACCGACTGGCCGACCGACCGATCGACCGAACGCCATCACCGGCCGATTAACGGCCCTTTACCGACGGAGGATATGTCGGTCAGGCAGACCTTTTCCACTCTCCCGACCGACTGAACCAGGAAGTTTGATGGCCGACTCTCGCAACATGCCCGGCTGACCATCGGAGGGGCCCGAATCTCCACCCGGCGCCAAACAGCTGGCCACCGACCTAGGGTCGGTCAACTCCTCCGATCGCCGTACAGCCGCCAGAGCCTGTCAGCCTTGACAGCGACATGCAGCACTGCCGCCTAGGGGCATTATCCCGCCTAGGGCATTGTCAACCCTAGTGATTTGACAGTCCCACGGTGACATGACACTTTTACGGTGACTCTGACAGTCTACAGTGAGTTGACAATTCCTCAATTGTCCGCGCCATTAATGACGGCGCCATACCGTGCTCCACTATAAAACTCGGGGAAGGCAACAGCGCAAGGGATCCCTCCACTTCTTGACTTCGAGACCACAGGCTCGCACCTCTCTCCCTCTCTCCCTCGATTGAGCTCTCTGTCTTCATTTCACTGTTGCCCAGTCACCTCTCTGACTTGACCGTCGGAGGGTCCCCGCCGGAGCCGCCTCCGATCAGTGTGGACTTCTCGTTTTGCAGGTGCACGTTCCCCGACGATCGGATGACGAGGCGATTGGCCACAACAGATTGGCGCGCCAGGTAGGGGGGACGATGATGAAGACAAAAGCCCAACGATCGAGGATCACCGGATCGGCGAGGCGCTCTTTCCATCGGGAAGAGGCCTCCCCGCCACCATCAGCGGTAGAGCCCAGCTCTCCACACCCCACGGTGACCACAGAGGCGCAGATCGCGGCCATCGTACGGCAGATGACCGTACTGACGGACGCGGTCAAGAGCCTCCAGCAACAACCGGCGGCCCGTCTGATGCCCTCCAGGAGCAGCCACCGACGCCCGCACCGATCTCCGTCGCCCCCGCACGAGCGCCCGCAACAGCGCTCCCATGGAGAGGAGGAGGGACGGCCACGGCGCGACGCCCGACAGTCCCAGCAGCTCTCTCCTTCCCTGCTGGAACGGGCGAGGAAGGAGAAGCGACCGCGAACGCCGTCCGCCTCCCTCTCAGAATCTTTCGGAGACTCCACTCCTGGGGTCTCCCAGCACCGACGGACGGACGACTACGAGCGCAGGTTCGAGGAAATCGACCGTCGGCTTGCGCAGTTGCAGGTGGATGGCCAGAAGTCTTCGAACGACGTCAACTTCCAGACCGCCCAACCTCTCTCCCGACTCATCCTCAACGAACCGATCCCCAGTCGGTTCAAGATGCCGCACGTGGAGTCTTACGACGGCTCCACCGACCCAATCGACCATCTGAAAAGCTACAAAACTCTCATGACGATTCAAGGGGCAACCGACACTCTCCTTTGCATCGGCTTCCCTGCCACGCTCCGCAAAGCTGCCAGGGCCTGGTACTTCGATCTTCGATCGGGAAGTATCCACTCCTTCGGGCAGCTCGAGCATTCTTTCGTGATCCATTTCAGCACCAGTCGGAAGCCGCCACGAACCTCGGACAGTCTTTTCTCCCTCAAGCAGAGAGAAAATGAGACTCTACGACACTTCGTGACGTGATTCAACGCGGCCACGCTTGAGGTCCGGGACCTCAATGGAGACATGGCCATCTCGGCCATGAAACGGGGGCTAAGGACATCCGGGTTCACCTACTCCTTGGATAAAACCCTCCCCCGAACATACGCCGAACTGCTGGAGCGCGCGTACAAGTACATGCGCGCGGATGAAGGAGCTTCCGACCGACGCCTGACTTAAGGCACGGGCCGAAAAGAAAAATGGAAGAAAGGTCGGGCCCATGCTGAACCCAGCAGGCCCTCCACCGATTGATGGGTCTTGCCCCGACAATGGAGTCCGAGACCGACGCATCGCAGGTATGACTCCTACACCCCTCTCTCCGCTCCTCGTGCGCAGATCCTGATAGAGATCGAAGGAGCGGAGAATCTACGACGACCTCGGCTTCTGAAGGCAAAAGGCCCCGACCAACACGACCGATCGTCGATCACCGAATCAACGGTTCGATCACCGATCGCCGAACCGACGGCCTTGGCCTCTGAAGGCAAAAGGCCCCGACCAACATGACTCGATCATCGATCGTCGATCCGACGACCAACACGGCCTCTGAAGGCAAAAGGCCCCGACCAATACGGTCGATCGTCGATCGTCGAGTCAACGGCTCGATCATCGATCATCGAACCGACGGCCTCGGCCTCTGAAGGCAAAAGGCCCTGACCAACACGGCCGATCGTCGATCACCGAGTCAACGGCTCGATCACCGATCACCAAACCGATGGCCTCGGCCTCTGAAGGCAAAAGGCCCCAACCAACATGACTCGATCATCGATCGTCAAACCGACGGCCTCGGCCTCTGAAGGCAAAAGGCCCCGACCAACACGGCCGATCATCGATCGCCGAGTCAACGGCTCGATCACCGATCGCCGAACCGACGGCCTCGGCCTCTGAAGGCAAAAGGCCCCGACCAACATGACTCGATCATCGATCGTCAAACCGACGGCCTCGACCTCTGAAGGCAAAAGGCCCCGACCAACATGACCGATCGTCGATCGCCGAATCAACGGCTCGATCATCGATCGCCGAACCGACGGCCTCGGCCTCTGAAGGCAAAAGGCCCCGACCAACACGGTCGATCGCCGATCACCGAGTCAACGGTTCGATCATCGATCACCGAAATCGATGGCCTCAGTCTTTGAAGGCAAAAGGCCCCGACCAACATGGCTCGATTGCCGATCGCCGAATCAACGGCTCGATCGTCGATCGTCGAATCAACGGCTCGATCACCGATCGCCGAAATCGATGGCCTCAGCCTTTGAAGGCAAAAGGCCCCGACCAACATGGCTCGATTGTCGATCGCCGAATCAACGGCTCGATCGTCGATCGCCAAATCAATGGCTCGATCACCGATCGCCGAAATCGACGGCCTCAGCCTTTGAAGGCAAAAGGCCCCGACCAACATGGCTCGATTGTCGATCGTCGAATCAACGGCTCGATCGTCGATCGTCGAATCAACGGCTCGATCACCGATCGTCGAAATCGACGGCCTCAGCCTTTGAAGGCAAAAGGCCCCGACCAACATGGCTCGATTGCCGATCGTCGAATCAACGGCTCGATCGTCGATCGTCGAATCAACGGCTCGATCACCGATCGCCGAAATCGACGGCCTCAGCCTTTGAAGGCAAAAGGCCCCGACCAACATGGCTCGATTGCCGATCGCCGAATCTATGACTCCGTCGTTGGCCTGATCGACGAATCGCCGAACCAATTGCTCAATCTACATCTCGATCGTCGAGGACATATCCGATTCTACGACGGAGATCGAAGGAGCGGAATATCTACGACGGCCCCCACCTCTGAAGGCAAAGGGCTTCGACTAATGCGGCTGGCTAACTTGCCGACTTAGCTTTGACTAAGAAAGGCAAAACGCCAAGACGACCGCAGTCGTATTCGCGACATACCGATCTGGTCACGACCGATCGAAGGATATTCGGCTTGCCACCGTTTATCATACATCCCAACGCATACATCCGACCAAGGGCTGGACAATGGATATTCGACTTGCCATCGTTACCCTATCCGAATACGTCAGATGCTACTCGACTATCAGATTCTGCGGAATGATCGTGTCGACGAGCAACATTCGGAGGTTGGCCGACCTCCGACCCGACGTGCATGCTCGACCTACAGTCGGGACGACCGATATTGGATCGTTCGTTGATGTGATCGCCAGAGTCGGGGCAAGAAAAGACGGAAAACCATTCCTTTCGTCCGAAGCCGTCGCCCACGTGTTCACGCGAGCCAACACGACATCGGGCTCAGGAGTGGGGGGGGCAACTGTTGGGATATACCGACCGACGACCCCGACGGACGACCCCGACCCCGACCGACTCCGACGGACGACCCCGACGACCACGACGGACGACTCCGACGGACGACCCCGACCGACCCCGCTCATGCCGACTTATAATCGGACCAACCGGCCTACCGACCGACCGGCCGACTGACCGACCGACTGACCGACCGACTGGCCGACCGACCGACCGACTGACCGACGGACCGACCGACCGACCGACCGGCCGACCGACCGACCGACTGGCCGACCGACCGATCGACCGAACGCCATCACCGACCGATTAACGGCCCTTTACCGACGGAGGATATATCGGTCAGGCAAACCTTTTCCACTCTCCCGACCGACTGAACCAGGAAGTCTGATGGCCGACTCTCGCAACATGCCCGGCTGACCATCGGAGGGGCCCGAATCTCCACCCGACGCCACACAGCTGGCCACTGACCTAGGGTCGGTCGACTCCTCCGATCGCCATACAGCCGCCAGAGCCTGTCAGCCCTGACAGCGACATGCGGCACTGCCGCCTAGGGGCATTATCCCGCCTAGGGCATTGTCAACCCTAGTGATTTGACAGCCCCACGGCGACATGACACTTTTACGGCGACTCTGACAGTCTACAGTGAGTTGACAATTCCTCAATTGTCCGCGCCATTAATGACGGCGCCATACCGTGCTCCACTATATAACTCGGGGAAGGCAACAGTGCAAGGGATCCCTCCACTTCTCGACTTCGAGACCACAGGCTCGCACCTCTCTCCCTCTCTCCCTCGATTGAGCTCTCTGTCTTCATTTCACTGTTGCCCAGTCGCCTCTCTGACTTGACCGTCGGAGGGTCCCCGCCGGAGCCGCCTCCGGTCAGTGTGGACTTCTCGTTTTGCAGGTGCATGTTCCCCGGCGATCGGACGACGAGGCGATTGGCCGCAACAAAACTCATCTCCAAGGTGCTAGCTCTCCAGCTTTGAATGAAGATTGATAAGCACATCTCAGACTTTTAGACTACTTTTATTCAAGGCCGTTTAATCTTTGAAAGTTTTATTGCTGCCTCTGAAATGGTCTCTTTTTGCCGACATTCCAAAACCCCTGGGATTCTCTGCAAATTGATATCGAAAAAGCCTTTAACAGTATATCATGGGAGTTTTTGTTTTCATTATTACAGCTTCGGAGATTTGGCAGCAGATGGATTTCATGGATACAATCTCTGCTTGTCTCTTCGACTTCGGCATTAGTTATTAATGGCTCCATCGGATCTTGGTTTACTGACAGAAGAGGCTTAAAACAAGGGAATCCACTTTCTCCCTTATTATTCATTTTGGTTACTGATACTCTCATCAAAATTCTGAAAATAGCGAGCTCGAAAGGATTGTTGGGTGGCATTGGTCCTTACAGTATCAGAGGCCATATCCATAGTTTGTATTTTGCTGATGATACATTACTTTTTTGCAAAGCAGACAGAGAAAATGTAAACAATTTGAAATTCATTCTATGTGCCTTTGAACTGGCCATTGGTTTGAGAATCAATTTTCAAAAATCTAAGCTTATTGAATTGGAAATCAGTGACCAAACTGGGAGTGTATTTGGTGCAATGCTTGGTTGTCAGGTTTCTCATTTACCCATTTAATACCTTGGTCTGCCACTTCATCACTCCTCTCCCCGCAAAATGGATTCGTCCTTCGTGATTGAAAAAGTCTCCAAAAGGATATCAGGCTGGAAGAGTAACTCACTATCTTTAGCTGATCGTCTCATACTTACAAATTTTGTACTCAAAGCAATCCCATTATATTGGATCTGTATTTTAGTTCCCAGTAACTACCATTCGACAACTCAATCAGCTATGCCGCAATTTCGTATGGAATGGTCGGGGAACATTTGCTCGGATAAAGCATTTGATCAACTGGAAACAGATTTGCAAACCTAGGAATCTGGGAGGTTTAGGATTGTTAGATCTCTCTACTCGTAACACTGCTCTGTTGCTTAAACGGTGGTGAAAATTCTTTAATGAACAGCCCAAAATTTAGAGAAATCTGATTAGAACTATCTGATGGACTTAGGAGGGGGTAGGAAGCAATTCTATTGTAGAGAAAGAGTAAGAATAGAGGATAGAAAGATTTAAATTCTAAAAACTTTATTTGATTACAAGAAAAGAATTACAAGACATATTTATAGGACTTCATGGAACCTTCTACATACTAACTATTTTTAAAATTTCATGACAAGAAACTTTGACTTTTGTAGAGCCTTCTAGAGAATTCTTCCTACTATATTTGTAGGGCCTTCTAGAAAAATCTTTTTTCTATATTTGCAGGACCTTCTAGAGAATTTCTCCTACTATATTCGTAGGACCTTCTAGAGAAATCTTTCTTCTATATTTATAGAATTTTCTAGAAAAATCTTTATAGGGCCTTCTAGAGAAATCTTTCTTCCATATTTGTAGAGCCTTCTAGAAAAATCAAATTTAATTCCAACATTTCTCTTTAAACTTGAACCTTCATGACTCATAGCATGCCTCTTAGCTTTTCAAAATACCTTGAGAGGTTTTATGAAGATATCGGCTATCTGATCTTTTGTTGAAATGTAGAGAAGTTATATCTCTTTGTCTTTGATACAATCTCAAATGAAGTGAAATCTTGTGTCAATGTGCTTGCTCTGATCATGAAAGATTGAATTTTTTGACAAGTTGTATAGCTGATTTATTGTCAACAAAAATGCTTGTTGGCTCTTCTTATGAAATTTTCATTTCTTGTAGAAGTCTTTGAAGCCATAATGCATGGCAAACATAATTTGCTGCTGCAACATACTCTGCTTCACAAGATAAAAGTGTAACTATTTGTTGCTTCTTTGAAGGCCATGTGAATGCTGCACCTCCAATATAAAAAGCAAATCCACTTGTGCTTTTTCTATCATCAATATCTCTAGCCCAATTGCTATCACAAAATCCAACTAGCTTTATTGGATTAGTAGATGAATAAAAAATACCATAATCTTGTGTACCTTTGATATATCGAAGAATTCTTTTTGCGGCGATTAAGTGATTCATTTTTGGCTTATCCATGTAACGACTTACAACTCCAACACTATAGGCAATATCCGGTCTTGTGCTTGTGAGATATCTTAAGCTTCCAATCAAACTTTTGTAATATGTTGGATTGACAAGATCTTCTTCTCCATCTTTGCTCAATTTGGTGTTATATTCGATTGGGGTGTTGCTAGAATTACACTTCTCCATGTTAAATTTTTTCAAAATCTCCTTTGCATATTTGCTTTGTAAAATAAATATGCCTTCATTTGATTGGTTGACTTCAATGCCTAAAAAGTAAGACATTAGGCCAAGATCCATCGTCTCAAATTCTTTGATCATTGAAGTCTTGAAATCTTCAATCATTGCGAGACTATTCTCTGTGAATATCAAATCATTCACATATAGGCAGACAAATAGAACACCACCAATATTATTAATCTTTATATAAAGAGAATGTTCAAGAAGATATTTTCGAAAACCATTTTCAGCAAAATATTTGTCAATCCTTGTATTCTAGGCTCGTGGAACTTGTTTCAATCCATAAAGAGCTCTTTTGAGTTTGTAGACTTTGTCTTCCTGTCCTTTTTGAATAAAACCCAAAGGTTGTTCTATGTAGACTTCTTTATCCAAATAGCTATTCAAGAAAGCTGATTTTATATCTATTTGAAAAATTTTTCATTTCATTTGAGCCGCTAAGGAAATAAGAAGGCGTACCATCTCTATTCGAACAACTGGAGAAAAAACTTTATCATAATCAATACCATATTATCGTTTGTAGCCTTTCACCACCAAACGAGCTTTATATTTTTCAATTTCTCCTCTTACATTTGTCTTTGTTTTGTACACCTATTTGACTCCAATCGCTTGATGATCTTGGAGCAGATTTATGAGTTCTCAGGTGTCATTCTTCTCGATTGATAAAATTTCTTCATGTATGGTATTTCTTCATTTTTCTTCTTTATTTGCATCATGGAACTCAATTGGATCACAACCTGCAAAAAGGCAAAACATACTATAATTATTAGCATCAAGACGCCTTGTGACGTCAAGCAATTCTTGGATACTCCGATTTTTGTGTACTCTTCTACTTGAACTTTTTTGTGGAGATGGATGTCTTGAACTTTGTTGTGGGGTTGATGGAATTTTTTCTTGATGCTTTGGCTCTTTTTCTTCTTCAATATATTCCTTATTTTCTTGTATTTTGTTATTATCTTGCCAACTCCACATTTGCTTTTCATCAAAATCAACATCCCTTGAGAAGATCACTTTCTTTGTAATAGGATTATACAGCTTATAGCCACTTGAATTTTCAGCATAGCCTAAAAGAATATACTTTTCTCCTTTGTCATCAAGTTTGGTCCTTTTCTCTTCGGGCACTTTGACATAAGCAACACTTCCAAAGATGCGAAGATGATCAACCTTAGGCTTATATGAACTCCATGCTTGTTCGGGTGTCATATTGTAAAGCCTTTTTGAAGAAAATCTATTCAACAAATAAATTGCACAAGCAACTGCTTCTCTCCAAAATTTTTAGGGCATATTTTTATCTTTTAACATGCATCGAACCATATTTAAAATAGTTCTATTCTTTCTTTCTGAAACTCTATTTTATTGAGATGAATAAGGCATAGTAACTTGATGAGAAATTTCATATTCTTTAAAAAAATTTGAAGCTCATTAGACAAATATTCGCCGTCGCAATCTGATCTCAAAGCTTTAATTTGAAAATCACTTGGTTTCTCAACAAGAGACTTGAATTCTTTAAATGTTTGAAATACTTCACTCTTTTCTTTCAGCAGATAAATCCATATCTTTTCAGAATAATCATCAGTGAAGGAGAGATAATATTTGTTACCTCCCATAGATATTGGTTTGATCGGCCCACAAACATCTGAATGTATCAGCTCCAATAATTTTGTTGCTCTTCTTGACCTTCTTGAAATGAAACTTCTTTTTTGTTGCTTTCCAACTATACAAGTTTCACATTTTTCCTTGGGCATTTTCAACCAAGGCATCCCTGTCACCATATTTTTGCTGGACAAAAGTTTTAGTCCATCAAAATTTAAATGTCCATATCTAAGATGCCATAGAGTAGAATCATCAAAAATTTGTGCCATCATACAGGAAGAATCATCAACATGCAAACTCAACTCAAACATTCTATTTTTTGACATAAAAATATGTGCAATAAGAATGTTATTGTTATCTCTAATAGAAAGACCCAATTCTTTCATGTAAATGTCATAGCCCTTTTCAAGCAATTGACCCAAACTAAGAATGTTGCTTTTCATATTTGAAACATAATAGACATCCGAAATAAAATTTTGTGTACCATCTTTGAGCTTGATGAAGATTTTATCTTTTCCTTGAACTGGCCTTGTAGAGAAGTCACCAAAAGTCACTGAGCCTTTGAAGCTTTCATCCATCTCAAAAAACATCTCTTTCATGCCACACATATAATTGCTAACACCTGTGTCAAGATACCAAGTACTTCTTTTGGTAACACCAGTAGTACTGTTGTAGGCCAAGAGTAGGGTTGCTTCTTCTTCTTGTTCTTTTGTAAAATAAATTTTTTCATCCATATAATTAGCATCATCTTTGTACCAACAATCTTTAGCATAGTGCCCATATTTTTTATAAACAAAATAATGTGGTGCTTGTTGTGCATACCTTCCTCTTCCTCTAAGATTAAAAAATCTTCCTCTACCACGACCTCGGGCATGGAAGTCTCTTGTGTCTCCTTGACTTCTTTATGGTTGATCTTGATGGAATCTTCCACCTCTTCCTCTTCTTCCACGGCCTCGATCGTGAAAACTTGTTTTATCTTTTGGATCATTTTTTTCTTATAGTGTAAGATTTGTTTGAAGTACTTGCTCAATAGACTTTTCTTCCATCCTCTTAGAAAGTTTTTGTTCATGTGCTTGTAAAGAGCCCATGAGTTGCTCTATAGTCATCTCCTCCAGTTCCTTTGATTCTTCAATGGCTACAACAATGAAGTCAAATTTTACATCTAAAGAGCGCAAAATTTTCTCCATGACTCGAACATCAGTAATTTCTTCATCATTTTTTTCAATTGATTGACTATAGATATCATTCTTGAAAAATAATCCAAAATTGATTCTCCAGTTATCATTTTTAAAGATTTAAACTCAGACCTCAAAGATTGTAGCCAAATCTTCTTTACCTTTTTTGCTCCTTTATGTACCTTTTGTAGTTAAGTCCCATGCCTCCTTTGATGTTGTAGCTCCGACGATGATCTCGAATGTACCTTCATCTACACTTTGGTAGAGTATGTAGAGAGCCTTCTTATCTTTCTTTTTTGACTCCTTATTTTGTTTCTTTTGCTCTTGTGTGAGTATTGCTTCATCTTCTATCGGCTCCATGTAGCCATCTTCTACAAGATCCCAAACGTCAAGAGATCTGAGCAAAGCCTTCACTTGGATAAACCAATTATCATAGTTGTCTTTGGTGAGTTTGGGTATTTGGGATTGAACAAAGTTCATGGAGGCCATGGATCTTTTGTGGCTCTGATACCAAATTTGATGGACTTAAGAGGGGGTAGAAAGAAATTCTATTGTAGAGAAAGAGTAAGAATAGAGGATAGAAAGATTTGAATTCTAAAAATTTTACTTGATTACAAGAAAAGGATTACAAGATATATTTATAGGACTTCATGGAACCTTCTACATACTAACTATTTTTAGAATTTCATGACAAGAAATCTTTGACTTTTGTAGAGCCTTCTAGAGAATTTCTTCTACTATATTCGTAGGGCCTTCTAGAGAAATCTTTCTTCTATATTTGTAGGACCTTCTAGAGAATTCCTCCTACTATATTCGTAGGACCTTCTAAAGAAATCTTTCTTCTATATTTATAAGATCTTCTAGAGAAATCTTTGTAGGACCTTCTAGAGAAATCTTTCTTTCATATTTGTAGAGCCTTCTAGAAAAATTAAGTTTAATTCTAACACTATCTACTACTACAGAAAAATGTCATTAACGTCATCTTCCTAAATGAAATAGATGGCCTCACCCTTCTAGAAAGATATTCTCAACTTATCAGAATTATTTCGACAGTTGTTTCAACCAAAGCTTGGAATGGGAGATCAATTATCTTTTTGGAATGACAATTGGTATATGGACTCTTCACTATCAACCACTTTTTTAAACCTATATTTATTAGCCTTAAACAAATATATTTTTGTTGCTGGTTTCTTCACTCAAACAGGAGATTCCCTAAGCCAGGCATACTTGAATTCTGAAATTTTCAGACAGCCACTGAACTCCTCGACCATCCGAGAATATCAAGCTCTTCTCAATCTTCTTCACTCTTGCCAACCTAACTCTAATCCAGATTGTTGGTTGTGGAAATGGAGCAGCACTGGATCCTACTCTGCTAATAAATGTTATTTCTCCTCAAACACGGTGGGTTGATCTCTACTCTAGATAGCTCCTTTTGGCGAATACCTCTACTAGAAAAAACTAAGATATTTGCATGGTTATGCTATCACGACAAGATTCTTACATTGGCAAACCTCATAAAAAAAGGCCTAACAATTTCGGCATCCTGCTCTCTTTGTGGTGCTGAAGACGAAACAACAGACCATCTATTTATAGTCTACAAATATTCAAAGGAGTTTTGGCGCATTTTTTTGAATGATGTTCTCGGAGTATCAGAACTCCCGCACACCTATGCTGCATTTGGGGATGCTTGGCGTAAACATGCTTTCATATCTCATATTTTTCCAATGGTGGAATGCCTTTTCCTGATCGAATGTTGGTATCCCTGGCGTGAGCGCAACCATTACCTATTTAAATTTGAAACAATGGTTGCGTCAAGAAGGTTCACTGAAGCAACCACTCTTGCTAAGAGCTGAATGTTACATACCAATAATGATAACCTCTGCCATTTGCTAACAAAGCTCATCAGCTCTCTGTGATGGATGTGTAAATATGTTTCTTGGAGCCTTTACGATAAGTGGAACACTAAAGTTTGGGTGCAGATGGATTTTTCAGAAGTTGACAAACCTAGGAGGAAATTTTCAGACCAGGCTGAAGTCTGTTTATTTGGTGCATGGCCCCAGTTGCGGTTTTAGTTTATGCAGCAGTTAGCAAACTTTAAAACAAGAATAGAAGTCTTCGTGAAAGAGGTGAAAAAGATCTAGAACATCCTCCCAAAGCTTAACTAGGGTCTATTTTGTCTCTGTTAAACTCTGTATTTCTTTTGGTACCCGGAGAGAGAGAATTGAGAGACTTTGTCCTTGAGTTCTTTGTTCAATCATGAACTCAGATGTTCGTATCAAAATATATATATATACGTACTATCTTACTATGCCATTATAAATATAATATTCGTGGAAGTATCTTACTTCCTCCAATTTTCTCAAAAAAAAAAAAAAAAGAGTAGTAAGGCTGCAATTGGATTGGATTGATCCATGATCCGATCCGATCCGATCTAACCTGCATAAATCTGATCTGAACCATTTTAAAGGATTTGTGGATCCGGATCAAATTCTAAATTAGATCCATTTCATTTTTTGGGTCGGATCTGGATTTACTAAATTTTGATCCGACTTAATCTAGTCTGATTCGTAGAGACTTATAGATTGATTTGGATATTAAGATTAATGATCTGATCCAATCTGACCCAATCTGAATTCATCTCTCATCTCTCTTTATTCTTATATTATATGAATGTTAATTTTGATCACGCCCACTTTAATATCTATTATTTTTGAAAATGCATTCTATTGATTTTTTAGAAACTTATCTTTTAAAATTTTGTTAGAATGTTTTGAATTTGAATTAATTAAGTCAGGGGCAATAGTAAGTAAAATATGATTTTTTAGATTCTTAAGTGAAGAGTGTGGGACATGGAGGCTCTAATAGTCTCATACATCAGGATCAAAATTTATAGTGCAAATAAGGTTGTTTATAGATCTTCTATTTATTGATCTTATTATTTATAACTCAGACCTGAATTGGTCTAGATTCAAATCCAAACCGGATCCGTATTTCATAGATTGAGGCAGGATTATACATCGATCCGATCCGATCCAAATGATCCATTGGATCAAAAAATTTGATCATGAAGCCAACCTGATCCGATCTTTTGTTGAACTGGATTTGAGTCCAATATTTAGATCCGATCAAAAAATCGAATCAGGTCGGAATCACTCATGATCTAATCCGATCTGACTCATTTGCACCCCTAAGAGCAGCCTCAAACCTCCATCCCATTCTCTCACACTTCACCACCTCTACTCTCTACCGCTATCCTTCTTATGATCTAATCATGTCCCCCATGAAACTTTCACCCCATTCAATCTCAGCAAGTTTACTTATTATTTAATGGGCCCGCCAAAAATAATTACTTGTAATTTGAAAAGCAAAAGCAAAATAAAATACCCTTCAATGGAGGAAATGCAATGATAGGGCTCCACACCTTTCTTTTCACTTTTTTTTTTTTTCTGTAAGAAAAATGCACAATATTTCTCTCTACAGATTTAATGAGTTTATAGCATGAGAGGTGATTGGGTGCAATTAGCATTGGTTTTTCCATATATTTTTAGCATATATCATGAGTTTTTCATTGCACGCATGCTCAATAAGTTCTATTAATTTTGTATTTGTCTTCATCATTT
Source organism: Elaeis guineensis (assembly GCF_000442705.2). Lineage (NCBI taxonomy): Eukaryota > Viridiplantae > Streptophyta > Magnoliopsida > Arecales > Arecaceae > Elaeis > Elaeis guineensis. Next base: position 63,793,521 of record NC_026002.2, read on the forward strand.
TCTTGTTAGCAAAAAATTGTCAAGTTTTTTCCTACAATGAATTTATGCTGAGCAGTCTCTCCATCAACTCCGTCGGAAACTTTGTGTCTCATCAAGACCACCATTAGGATATCAGGCACTAAGCTAGAAAAGTCTCCTTCCATTGCTCTCTCTCTGGCATGGAGTGCAACCTTCATTTCGATTGGTTGTTATCAGACCTCATGTTTCTTTCGGCATTTCATAGGAACATGATATAAGTCAACTCACTCACAAGAGACTGTTTTAGTTTAAATTTTTTTTTTTTTTAATGTGAACCTTTTCTTTTGGTTGATATTTTTCTATGTGAACCTTTTAGTTCAATTTTTTTCGTTTTACTTCACTTGGTTGATTGGTTTTTTTTTTTTTTTTTTGATATTTTCTCTTGGTTTTTACTACATATTTGAAGAATATCCACCTAACTTCAATAGTTCCAGGCTACATCTATACATCAAGAAATCAGTGCTGCAGATTAGGTTGCTGCCTTTATCATCCAACACTCTGTGGATTGCTTTTGGGATAGAATCTCTTCTTTACCTGGAAAACTTATTTAAAGATAACTTGTACTAGAATACCTATGGATGTTTACATTCTCATGTTATCTTATCTATCCGTTCTACCAAAAAAATAAAAATAAAAGACCTTTATTACTTTCATAATAAAACATATTAACTTGCATCCATTACCAGGTAAGAACACTTGATGTGTTCTCCACCCAATGCATGAAGAATCCCTCTCATTCCATCAAAAACCAGTAACTTCCACTTAGGCACTAAATCACTGTATAAAAACGTAACGTTCTATCTAGGACTCTGGAGAGAGAGAAGCGCCAACGAGTCCGAAATTCTTCTTTTCGATGTTCCATTCAAAATATCCCCTTCCAACAAGGCAGATGCCATTCATATGAGATGATGGGACATGGGATGCGATCTCTTGACCTTTGATGATGGTTTTTGGGGCTCAGATTTGCTCCCCAAAATCTGTGGGCAGGCTTGGTCTGCAATCTTTAAATATCATGAGGCAAACTTTCTTAGGCAAACTTGTAGCGCATGTTCTTTTTAATCCTTCCTCCTTATGGGCTAGATTAGTCAGTGCTAAATACATGTTTCAATCATCTTGGATCTCTTATACTAAGCCCTCAAGATGGTCGGCAATTTAGACGGCCATTGCCAAAATGGGTCATTGCATTCGGTATCAATTTATTTGGTTCATTAGGAATGGTAAATCTATTCATGCTTTTTATGATCTTTGGATCCAACCTATATCCCTCTTTGAGTGTTATAGCCCAAACCCGTTTCAGCCCACAAAGCCCAAAACGAAAAAAAAAAAAAAAATAGGAAACAGGGGAATTCAAAATCGGGAAGAAGACTCCCGATGGGAGTCTCCTTCTCCGGCGAAATCCGAATAAAGATCGAACTCCTAAGACCCCTCGGAGTTCTAGGAATTCCTATAAGAAGACCCCCTCTCTTTAGAATCGATTCATCGGTCTTTTCTTTCCCTTTTTCTCTTCGATTTTCCCGAAGAAGAGCCGCGGGCGCAGTCGGTTCCTCGCTGTGTTTTCTCTCCGACGAGGTCCCAGGAGGTCGTGGTAAGTCCTTCACTTTTTCCTCCCTTCCTTCCTCTTTCCCCCGTGCATTTGTGTGCGGTGGCCGGCGACGAATGTCGCCGATCTTCTGACGGGAAAGAGACTCTGTTTTTGAGTCTCTTTTCCTTGAAATCTCCGGCGCCGGCGATCGGAATTGACCGCCGGCCCTGTTTCCTCCGTGACCGGGGGAGATGGCCCGTCGGCCGCCGGCCTCCGCCGTGGCAGCCACGGCCCGAACGGCCGATTGAGGCCTGAGGACAAGAGTCCTCTGTTCCGACGCGGGAAGAAGAAGAAGAAGAAAAAAAAAAAAAAGAAGAAAAGAAGAAAAGAAGAAAAAGAAGAAAAAAGAAAAGAAGAAAAAGAAGAAAAAAAAAAAAAGAAAAAAAAAAGAAAAGAAAAGAAAAGAAAAAGGCTGAGAGAGAGAAACTCTCTTTGCTCTCTCTCTCTCTCTTTCTCTCTCTAGATCATAGGATTTATGGAATTAATTTATTATTAAAAAAAAATTTATTAATAAAACTAAAAATAAAAATTAGGATGTCCAGGGATTAATTCGAAAATCGGGATGCTATAGACGAATTGATCCTAGTGGAGACATTAGATTTTTAATAAATTAGTTATTTTTAATTCGATGAAATTTTGATTTAAAATATGATATTTGACGTATCAGGTTCTGAGAAGGATTTTCGAGATCCCTAGAATTTCTAGTTTGGACTTTCTTTTGAGGTAAGTAGTATTTACTTTTACTGAATTTATCTGGTATATTATGAATTAAATAAATTTATGCATGCTTGTGATTGAAATTATTTATTAAAATAATTGTTGAAAATTATTTATGATTAAAGTTAATTGTAGAAGATTATTTATGATTGAAGTTATTTGTTGAGCAATTATTATGATGATATATGATCTCAAAGAATGTTATAATTGATTTGACTCGAATATCAATTAATTTTATTATTCTTGAAAATAATATATGAATTTGGAAGACAATATGAAATTGACAACCTGACTGTGTTGAGGACCCCGCCAATGGGGGCATATACGTTGGCAATTGATTGTCCTGAGGATTTACGTCGCCAGTAAGACCAGCGACATGTCGCCAGATAGACCAGCGACAAAACCGCCAGTTAGACCAGCGGTTCCAAAGGACTTGGCTGCCAGATGATTCGCAGCCCACCGCAAGCAGATACGCGGTATTATGACCCTGCCACAGGGATAATGTGGTCATAGTCATGGTTGGTAAGAAGAATTTAAGAAAATGATGAAATTAAGAAGAAAAGAATAATTGGAAATTATGATGAATTGACTTTTATATATGATTGACAGTATGATTATGATTTCATGAAATTACATATTAATTTGTGATGCATAGTATTATTTGCCTGATTATTCAGTTAAAGGTATACACTGCTTACTGGGCTATTTAGCTCATGATAAGTTTTATGTTTTTCTTACAGATCCAGAAAATTAGCATGATGCGGGATTTCGGTTGGGAGAGCGATTAGAGATGGAGTTAACTCATTGATTTAGGATTTATCTCAGAATTGATTCAAGACCTTTAGTTTTGTTTTTAGTATTGATTTTGTCAGACAGTTACTTTCTTTTGAACACTTAGTTTTGATTTGTTATTTGAACCAAGGTTTGATTATTGAATAAAGAAAAATTTATTTAACTATTTATGAAGATATTATGAAGAGATGCCTTGCATGCTTATGGGAAAAGTATTCTATAAGTATGCGGCGGTTGCCATGACCCTCGATTCACAATCTCGGGTCGGGGGCGTGACAATTAATATGGTATCAGAGCATAAGTAGATAGATAGAGATATGTAGAATAAAGTGAGTGATGGGTAGACATTAGGAAATTGAAAGGTTAAGTTATGATAATTATGATTTGACTTGTCACAAGTTATAACTTTATTAAGGATAAGTTATTATCTCAAATCTAACATAGGTCAATATGCCTCCGCGACGAGCGAGGAATACTCAAGGAACGGTAGGAGGGACATCAAATCCACTTGGCGATAATACTCCCCAATTAAACAGCGGTACAACTCAGCAGGAGGGAATCCGTGATCCTACCAGAAATACTCCGACAGCACAGGAGCCGAACATGACTCAACTAATGCAAACTCTGATCGGAGTAGTTCAAACACAACAACAGTTACTTCAACAACAACATGCACAGCCACATCAGCATTTTCCACCGGCACCTGGACATGGAGAACATCCGATGCAGAGAAACAATATCGTTGAATTTAAGAAGCTAGCTCCTCCAGCCTTCAAAGGGACCATCGAGCCACAAGAAGCAGATAACTGGATTATGGAAATGGAGAAGGCCTTCACCGTGCAAGAATGCCAAGATGAAGAGAAGATCCGCTATACAGCATATCTGTTACAAGGCGAGGCATACAACTGGTGGCGTATACTGGAACAAAAATATGAGCACGATGGGATACCACTCACTTGGGAGAGATTTTGAGATGAATTCTTTGACAAGTATTTCCCCCGAAGTGTCAGAATACAGAAAGAACAGGAGTTCATTCACCTGAGACAAGGTAACAGATCTGTTGCAGAATATGAAGCCAAATTCACGGAGTTAGCCAAATTTGTTCTGAGACTAGTTGAGATTGAGCAAGACAGAGTACATAAATTTGAAATGGGACTGAAGACAGAAATCAGGAGATAGGTTATACCCTATGAGCTAACTACCTATGCCTCAGTTGTGAACAAAGCTCTAATAATTGAGAGAGAAGCTAATGAAGCTCATGCGGAGCGTGAACAGAATCAGAAGAAGAGAAATAGGTTTAGTGGAACTCAAGGACGAAACCAGAACAATAAGGTTCCAGCAAAGAAGCCAGCAACTGATAAGAATCGTGAGAATGAGGCAGCTAAATGTTCGAGATGTGGCCGAAGAGAGCATGAGACTACTAATTGCCCATGGAATACTGATTCGTGTTTTAGATGTGGCCAGAAAGGACACAAGATTGCAGATTGCCCACAGATGAACGAAAATAGATCAACACCAGTAAAGGACGGAGGTCAAAGGCCGAAAACTCAAGGAAGAATCTATGCTCTCACACAACAGGATGCTCAGGCCTCCAATGCTGTGGTGACAGGTACCATTCCTGTATCTGGTATTCATGCTTCAGTTTTGTTTGATTCTGGTGCTACACACTCCTTTATATCCACTACTTTTATTAGACAGCATGATATAGGTTGTGAACCCATGAAAACCAAATTATATGTTGAGACACCAGTTGGTGGTATTTTGAGTACCGAAAATGTGTGCAAGTCATGTAGTATTAAGATAGGAGAAAGAGAATTACCAGTAGATTTGGTGGTCCTGGATATGCATGATTTCGATGTCATTCTAGGAATGGATTGGCTGGCTACCTATCATGCCTCTGTGGATTGTCATGGAAAGAGAGTGAACTTTCACATACCAGGAGAATTAACTTTTAGTTTTGATAGAAGTACAGGAACCACCCCTCCACGTATTATTTCACCTGAACAAGCTAGACAGATGATAAGAAAGGGATGTAGAGGTTACCTAGTATCAATAAAGAATAAAGAACATGATGAATTGAAGTTACAGGATATTCCTATCGTAAATGAATTTTTGGATGTTTTCATTGATGATTTAGTCGGACTACCCCCAGATAGAGAGATTGAATTTACTATTGAGTTGGCACCTAATACCAATCCAATTTTTAAAGCTCCTTACAGAATGGCCCCTATGGAATTAAAGGAGTTAAAAGATCAATTACAAGATTTATTGGATAAAGGTTTTATAAGGCCTAGTGTATCTCCTTGGGGAGCTCCAGTCTTATTTGTGAAGAAGAAAGATGGTAGTATGAGACTCTGTATCGACTATAGAGAATTGAATAAAAATACTATCAGAAATAAGTATCCTTTACCTCGAATTGATGATTTGTTTGATCAGCTGCAAGGTGCTCAAGTCTTTTCTAAAATTGACCTTCGTTCAGGGTATCATCAGTTAAAAATTAAAACCGAGGACATACCAAAGACGGCATTTAGAACTCGTTATGGATATTATGAATTTTTAGTGATGCCCTTTGGGTTAACCAATGCTCCAGCAGCCTTTATGGATTTAATGAACAGAATATTCAGATCTTATCTTGATAAATTTATTGTCGTATTTATTGATGATATCCTGATATATTCAAGAAGTAAATTGGAGCATGAAGAACATTTACGGTGTGTACTTCAAATATTGAGGAAAGAAAAACTTTATGCCAAATTTAAGAAGTGTGAATTTTGGTTGGACAAAATAGCCTTTTTAGGACATATCGTATCTAAAGATGGAATTTCTGTGGATCCAGCAAAAGTGGAAGCTGTGATGCAGTGGAACAGACCTACAAATATTTCTGAGATTCGAAGCTTTCTGGGAATGGCAGGGTATTATAGACGATTTGTAGAAGGATTTTCCCGTATAGCTGCACCTTTGACTCGTCTTACTCAAAAAGGGGTTAAATTCGAGTGGTCTGAAGGTTGTGAACAGAGTTTTCAAGAATTAAAACAACGATTAGTGTCAGCCCCTATCCTTACTATACCAACAGGAGATGAAGGTTTTACAATATATAGTGATGCATCTAAAAAGGGACTCGGATGTGTATTGATGCAACATGGTAAGGTAGTAGCCTATGCCTCAAGACAACTGAAACCATATGAACAAAATTATCCGACACATGATTTGGAATTAGTTGCAGTGATTTTTGTCCTAAAAATTTGGAGACATCACTTATACGGTGAGCAGTGTGAAGTGTTTACTGATCATAAGAGTTTGAAGTATATTTTTACACAGAAAGAATTAAACATGAGACAGAGAAGGTGGTTAGAACTATTAAAAGATTATGATTTAACAATCCATTATCATCCGAGAAAAGCTAATGTTGTTGCTGATGCCCTTAGTAGAAAATCTGTGGGAAATATGGCAGTTTTAATTACCCACCAAAGTCAATTGTTAAAGGATATAAGAAAACTGGAATTAGACATCCGAATATATGACTCAACAGTACGGTTAGCCAACTTGAGGGTTCAGCCAACACTCATAGAAAGAATTTCAGTTGCCCAGAATAATGATCCACAACTAATGAAAATAAGAGATTCAGTGGAAGCTGGTGTTCAATCTGAATTCAAGATACATGAAGACGGTTCGTTAAGGTTCGAAAATAGGATTTGCGTACCCAATGATTCAGCACTCAAGCATGAAATACTTCAGGAAGCACATCAGACCGGTTATACAGTTCATCCAGGAGGTACTAAGATGTATAGAGACTTAAAAGAAATATACTGGTGGAATAATATGAAGAGAGAGATCGCTCAATTCGTGGCTCAATGTTTGGTGTGTCAACAAGTTAAAGCTGAACATCAGAGACCTGCGGGACTACTTCAACCTCTTGATATTCCAGTTTGGAAGTGGGAACATATCACTATGGATTTTGTAACTGGATTACCAAAGACTCCCAGTAAAAATGATGCAGCCTGGGTGATTATGGACCGATTGACAAAGTCTGCACACTTTCTTCCAATTAGAGTTGGATTTACCTTGGAAAGACTAGCAAAGTTATATATGAAAGAAATTGTAAGGTTACATGGAATTTCAGTGACCATCGTATCAGATCGAGACACCAGATTTGTATCACAATTTTGGAAGAGCTTACACAAGGCATTAGGAACAAAATTGAACTTCAGTACAGCTTTTCATCCACAGACTGATGGTCAGTCAGAAAGAACTATTCAGATCTTAGAAGATATGTTGAGAACCTGTATTTTGGATATGAAAAGTTCATGGGATGAGCATCTACCTTTGATTGAGTTCGCTTACAATAACAGTTATCAGGCTAGCATTGGTATGGCACCTTACGAAGCTTTATATGGTAGAAGATGTCGATCACCGATTCACTGGGATGATGTCGGTGAGCGAAGAATATTGGGTCCTGAACTTGTTCAACAAGCAGTCGAGAAGATTCAATTAATTAAAGAACGACTTCGGACAGCACAAAGCAGACAGAAAAGTTATGCAGACAACAGGAGACGAAAATTAGAATTTCAAGTCGGTGACCATGTATTTCTCAACGTATCTCCTTCAAAAGGAATCTCAAGATTTGGCATTCGTGGCAAATTGAATCCCAGATATGTGGGTCCGTTTGAGATTTTGGAAAGAATTGGTGAGGTGGCTTATCGACTTGCCTTACCCCCTTCACTTGCAGGAGTACATAATATTTTTCATGTTTCTATGATAAAGAAATATTTACCAGATCCAAGTCACATCGTGGAACTTGAACCAGTACAAGCCAGGAAGGATCTAACATATGAAGAATACCCGATACGGATCGTAGATCGTAAAGAACAAGTGCTGAGACGTCGCAACATTCCTTATGTCAAGGTACAGTGGAGTCGACATTCAGAAAGAGAAGCTACTTGGGAGCTAGAGAAAGAAATGAAGCAAAAATATCCCCAGCTCTTCGAGACTACAGGTATGAAAAATTTCGAGGACGAAATTTTTTTTTAGGGGTGAAGAATGTTATAGCCCAAACCCGTTTCAGCCCACAAAGCCCAAAATGAAAAAAAAAAAAAAATAGGAAACAGGGGAATTCAAAATCGGGAAGAAGACTCCCGATGGGAGTCTCCTTCTCCGGCGAAATCCGAACAAAGATCGAACTCCTAAGACCCCTCGGAGTCCTAGAAATTCCTATAAGAAGACCCCCTCTCTTTAGAATCGATTCATCGGTCTTTTCTTTCCCTTTTTCTCTCCGATTTTCCCGAAGAAGAGCTGCGGGCGCAGTCGGTTCCTCGTCGTGTTTTCTCTCCGACGAGGTCCCAGGAGGTCGTGGTAAGTCCTTCACTTTTTCCTCCCTTCCTTCCTCTTTCCCCCGTGCATTTGTGCGCGGTGGCCGGCGACGAATGTCGCCGATCTTCTGACGGGAAAGAGACTCTGTTTTTGAGTCTCTTTTCCTTGAAATCTCCGACGCCGGCGATCGGAATTGACCGCCGGCCCTGTTTCCTCCGTGACCGGGGGAGATGGCCCGTCGGCCGCCGGCCTCCGCCGTGGCAGCCACGGCCCGAACGGCCGATTGAGGCCTGAGGACAAGAGTCCTCTGTTCCGACGCGGGAAGAAGAAGAAGAAGAAAAAAAAAAAAGAAGAAAAGAAGAAAAGAAGAAAAAGAAGAAAAAAGAAAAGAAGAAAAAAAAAAAAAAAAAGAAAAGAAAAGAAAAGAAAAAGGCTGAGAGAGAGAAACTCTCTTTGCTCTCTCTCTCTCTCTTTCTCTCTCTAGATCATAGGATTTATGGAATTAATTTATTATTAAAAAAAAAATTATTAATAAAACTAAAAATAAAAATTAGGATGTCCAGGGATTAATTCGAAAATCGGGATGCTGTAGACGAATTGATCCTAGTGGAGACATTAGATTTTTAATAAATTAGTTATTTTTAATTCGATGAAATTTTGATTTAAAATATGATATTTGACGTATCAGGTTCTGAGAAAGATTTTCGAGATCCCTAGAATTTCTAGTTTGGACTTTCTTTTGAGGTAAGTAGTATTTACTTTTACTGAATTTATCTGGTATATTATGAATTAAATAAATTTATGCATGCTTGTGATTGAAATTATTTATTGAAATAATTGTTGAAAATTATTTATGATTAAAGTTAATTGTAGAAGATTATTTATGATTGAAGTTATTTGTTGAGCAATTATTATGATGATATATGATCTCAAAGAATGTTATAATTGATTTGACTCGAATATCAATTAATTTTATTATTCTTGAAAATAATATATGAATTTGGAAGACAATATGAAATTGACAACCTGACTGTGTTGAGGACCCCGCCAATGGGGGCATATACGTTGGCAATTGATTGTCCTGAGGATTTACGTCGCCAGTAAGACCAGCGACATGTCGCCAGATAGACCAGCGACAAAACCGCCAGTTAGACCAGCGGTTCCAAAGGACTTGGCTGCCAGATGATTCGCAGCCCACCGCAAGCAGATACGCGGTATTATGACCCTGCCACAGGGATAATGTGGTCATAGTCATGGTTGGTAAGAAGAATTTAAGAAAATGATGAAATTAAGAAGAAAAGCATAATTGGAAATTATGATGAATTGACTTTTATATATGATTGACAGTATGATTATGATTTCATGAAATTACATATTAATTTGTGATGCATAGTATTATTTGCCTGATTATTCAGTTAAAGGTATACACTGCTTACTGGGCTATTTAGCTCATGATAAGTTTTATGTTTTTCTTACAGATCCAGAAAATTAGCATGATGCGGGATTTCGGTTGGGAGAGCGATTAGAGATGGAGTTAACTCATTGATTTAGGATTTATCTCAGAATTGATTCAAGACCTTTAGTTTTGTTTTTAGTATTGATTTTGTCAGACAGTTACTTTCTTTTGAACACTTAGTTTTGATTTGTTATTTGAACCAAGGTTTGATTATTGAATAAAGAAAAATTTATTTAACTATTTGTGAAGATATCATGAAGAGATGCCTTGCATGCTTATGGGAAAAGTATTCTATAAGTATGCGGCGGTTGCCATGACCCTCGATTCACAATCTCGGGTCGGGGGCGTGACATTGAGCTTGGCCGACTTTTATTAATATGGATGTGGAGTGGGAGAGTATAAGGCTTCACCAATTATTCTTTAATGCCTCTGGCTGGAACAATAACTTATTAACCAATTTAGTCTTACCTGATATGATGACCGTTATTAAAAGCATCCCTATTGCTTATGGTCAGTGGTCTGATTAGCTTGGCTGGCATGCTTCCAGATCTCTCCATGTTTCTCTTAGAGAAGTCATGGCAAGCCTCAACTCTGAAATTCTATCCGGCCCAAATGTTAGCTGTTCTTGGATCTAAAAACTTTTGGTTCCCCAAAGGGTTAAAACTTTCTATTGGCAACTATTTTTTCGTAAACTTTCATGCAAGAAGTTATTGGTTGATAGGGGCTGGTGTTCTATCCACTGATGTTCAGTCCTGTGATTATTGTACTACCCCCTTAGAGGACTGTGAACATATATTTTTTCAGCGCCCATTTACTGCCACTTATTGGAGGGAATTTTCTAATATATGTACCAACCTATTTCACCCTATTTCCTTGACTATGCTATTTAATTTTTTTCAAATGGATCGGAAGAGAGGGGGTATCAAGCTTTGTGTCTATTTACCTTGGCTTATATGGAAGGCTCGAAATGCTCGAATTTTTGAGAATGAGTCTACTAATCCAAATGCTCTTATGCGCCAGCTTCTTGTGATGTACCATAATTTGGCCCCCATTTTGTAAACCACAGCTTCTCCTCCTTTAAAGGACTAGGATTGTCTATGTCCTACTTCCAAAAGATATTTGTCTTCTCTAAGGCATTTGTCTTCTCTACCTGTTGCTTGGCAACCCTCTTTCTTTGGAGAATTGAAGTTAAACTTTATGGCACTGTATCTGCTTAGGAGGGTACTGCAGCAGCATTTATTATCAAGGATCATCAAGGCCATCTCCTCAAAGCAGCTGGTCGCCAATTGTCCACTTATTTCATGCAATATGTAGAATTGGTAAGTGCTTGTATGGGTATTCATGAAGCTTTATTTTCCTTGCATACTAACAAGCTTTGGATTGAGGGAGATTTTCTCATGGTCATTAACTGGATTATTAACTCCCATGCTCATATGAATTCTTCATGGCCTTTATTACAGGATATCCTTGCTTGGAAAGCTGCCTCGCAACCTTGGAGGGTTTCTTATATCTTCCGAGGGGCCAACCAGGCTGTTGATTGATTGGCTTTGGGATACATTTCTGGAGTAGTGCAGTTTTCGCAACATGATGTGTTACCTACGTAATTGCATACTATTTTGCAGGCCGATGCTTTTGGAGTTGCTTATCACAGGTAGATTTAAGTGTTCTGATCTTTCTTTGATGGCTGTGCAGATTCATTTCAATCGTACAGATGGCAATACTCAATTGATAATTTGCTGGTTTACTCAACGGGTGGCCACTAAGCTGTTCTTACTTCCTTCCTCTGATGCACTTCCTGTTTTGGGGGCTAATTTTGATGTGCATGACGTGACCATCTATTGGGCCAACAGTATTTCTTTGAATGTTATTATTTACCTGTTGCAGCTTTTTTTTATATTGGATTTCAAACTCTACTTTGATGCATTGGAGGACCGTCACCTTCTAATTTTTTCTACTTTCAGCTACAGGGCAACAAACTTTGATCATTGCACTGCTAGCAATTCACATCTCTTTCTAGGAATGCTATATTTTTGGTTACCTTTTGGATGTCTTTTACTACCACCTGTGCAACCTATACTTGATACTAGTTGCTTTGATATCTGGGGCCAGTGTATTTGTCGATTTTCAGATTTTCACTCACATCAGCAGTTTATTGGGTTTGTTAAACCCTTATGGATCTCGTGGACTCCGTTGCTCTATTTATTTGTTCAAAGGAGTAACTGTAGTCCACTTTTATATGGCGAGCCACAGATCCCCTTCTATTTGGCACAGTCAGATTATACATGGCGCATTGGTACGTTATGTACTACTGTTCACAGGGCCTATCGTCATAGTTATATTCTTATGCAGTCCCTTACAGCAAGTGTTTTATGGGTAGCCATTTCTCCTCATGGACTTGACTGGAAAATTATATTCTCTAATGGATCGTCTATTGGATTCATCGGCTCGTTCCAGCTCTTCTTTTGATACTCACATTACTGTTACAACAGTACCTACTTCTATGTCTTAATTTTGTTACTGTGGTGTAATATGTTTCAGATGCGTCTTTTGGTTCTTATTTGTGCCTTGTATAGTTTTGGGGTCATTTATTTCTTACCATATCTATGCTTTTTGTATACAGTTCTAGGACCCTGTTATCACTGTTAATTACCTTTTTATTCAACTAAGTACTGTCTCTCTTTACAAAAAAAAAAAAAAAATACATCCGAAATATTCAAATTTACATAAATATTCTTTCAAAATTGATATTTATATGCATACCATTATAAAATATCTTTTTCTGTATATATACCCATTTCATCTAACATCATTAAAAATTAATGGTTTAAAATTAAAATGATTAAAATATCCTTATGGATAGATATGCAAAAAAAAAAATTTATAAGGATATAAATGTAAATAGTAATTTTATAAAGGCATTCATACAAATTTGAATATTTGAAAAGATATACACGTAAAAAATCTTTAACATAAATACATCTCTCTTGGTTTATTAATTCTTTCCTTATTCTAATAACAAAAAATTAATATATACTACTAAAATAATAAATTTACTTAATTTATTAATTTACATAGATAAAATGATCTTTTTATTCAATGATAGATCAAAATTATTTTATCTAGAAGATAAATAGATCATAACCATCCATATTTCCTCTGATGTATAATAATATACTTCTAAGAAAAGTATCTAACTTGAAAGCTTGTACATTTGCATAGAATGGACATAGTTGTAGATTTAGACATTATGTAACAAAAAAAATTTATAATCTTATTTATTTTATTTTAAAAATTTTTATTAAAAATATCTTTGTGAAGTGTATAAGGTATATCATGTTTTTATAAGATGGACATAATCATCCCATCTTGCATAAAAATAAAATATAATATAGTATTTTAATATATAAAATATTAATAATATCATCATTGCGTTATTATATTATGTAATATGTTACTACATTATAGAGTAAGAGGATCTGAATCATCTAAATGAAATAGATAAAAATTAAATTAAAAATTTTTACATGTATATCATTCTAGACATTCAAATTTGCATGAATATCCTAATAAAATTACTATTTATATATATATCTTTATAAATTTTTTTTTTGCATATCTATCCATAAGGATATTTTAGTTATTTAAATTTTAAATTTTAATTTTTTAACAGTGCTAAATAATGTTGGCACATATGCAAAAAAATAAAAATATATATATATATATATGTAAAATAAGTATTTTATGAAGGTATACATATAAATATTAATTTTGAAAGAATATTTATGTAAATTTGAATATTTAAAAAAATATATATTCAAAAATTTTCAAAAGAAAAGAATATACAAGAGTACAGGAAGTAAGATGCCGATCTCTTAATGCATTGCTGATTCTTCGGCCAAGGCATCGGTAACGTGGGCTTCTCAATTCCCAGCAATATCCTAAAAATAACGTGTCTCTTATGGCTTCATAGCCCTTTAGAGCACCTCTCCATCTATCCATGGTGAACACATTACTTATATGCCCATATATAAATTTTTTGTTATTGGATATTTCAGATGGTACGTAACTATTCACTAACCCTAATTATGCCTAAAATAACTTCTTTGATGGAAGAAAATCATCGAAGTTTCAGTTATCCAATAAAAATTTCTAATCTACTCTATTTCATCATGTGATATCTATCCGTGAATGACTAATCTAATATATATATATATATATATATATATATATATATATATATATATTAAAATGGGAGTTTCGGAACGAGAAGCCTCCGTTTGATACGAGCGTTTGAAAATAATGAGCGGGAGCCACGTGGCATCCTCTAAGCTTCCCTATTCCATCACGATCGTGCGTGAGGGGTCCGCAGAAGGAGATCGACGACGGAGACGCATGGAAGCTTCCGGAGCCTCGCACTCATCTCCCACGCAAAACTCGTAGGAGTAGGCGCCGGATCTGTCCTCGCGGCCGCCGTCGGAGGGGGAGGGGGCACCGGGATGGGGCAGCGGCCGTCGTTCGCGACCGCCATCAAAGGAGGATGGAGCGCTGGGGTGGGGCAGCTGCCGACTCGTGGGAGTAGGCGCCGGATCCATCCTCGCGGCCGCTGTCGGAGAAGGAGGGGGCGCTGGGATGGGCAGCGGCCGTCGTTCGTGGCCGCCGTTGGAGGAGGGGGCACCAGGGTGGGACAGTGGCTGTCGTTCACCTTCCCACTCTACGCACGTGCAACGGAGCCGCAGGAGGGGGTCCACGGAAGGAGGTCGACGACGGGGACGCACGAAAGCAGCAACCGGGCCGTGATGCAGTGGTCACCGTCGCTGTGGTGGATGAGAGGAAGAAAGGCTACGCCTCCACCAAGATCCCAATCAAGTCTTTTTGCGGAGCCACGCTGTCACGCCCCCGGCCCGAGATCGTGAGCAGGAGGTCGCGGCAACCGCCGCATACTTATGAAGCACTTTCTCCATAAGCATGCAAGGCATCTCATCACGATATCAATGCATCACAGCGGAATAAATTCAAATAATTATTATTCAACTTTAATTCAAGTAATTAAAATAAATATCTTACATCCAATAAAATTTTACTGACAATAAAATAATAGATCTAAGTTCAATGAAGTTGACAATGCTAAATCTCGCCTCTAAAAGCTCTGTCCCAATATTTCTTCCCACGCTCGAAATTAATTATCTGAATCTGAAAAATAGAAAGAAAGATAATGAGCTAGACAGTCCAGTAAGTAACAAATATCTCAACTAGATATTTCAGATATTATATAATTTCCAAGAACAATATTGTAAATAAACATAAAAATATATTTCATGCTGATTTAATACAAATCCAATATTTTTCAAATATTCACATATAATATAATCATAAATCCGATTCGATTCAAAATACTCGTAACTCAACAGCCTCGACTATGACCAACGTTTACCCCCATTGGCGGGGTCCACAGAATACCAGCGTACAACCCCCACTGGCAGGGTCCACAAACACCAGTGCACAACCCCCACTGGCAGGATCCATTGAGTACCAACGTATAATCCCCATTGGCGGGGCCCACTGAAACATAGTTAAGCTGAGAGCATAAATCCGATCTGTATCAAAACACTTTGTATCATAATATATCATAATTTTTCACTGAACATATGCATAATCGACGTACCATAATATTTCAAAAGTACTTTTCTTTCAAAACATAATTTCATAAATCATGCATAATTTCAGAGAATAATTATTTATTTTCAGAATAAATATGAAATATCTCGAGAAGATGATTCATTACTTACCTTTCACGGAGCACTGAATGAATAGATCGACTAACTTCTAGGAGATTCTTCAGTGCCTATTATCCAAAATTATATTTTTATATTAATTTTAATTTAAAATTAAATCTAAACAAATCCAAAATCAAAACCTCACTTAAAATCACTCTTCCCTAAACTCGATCAAAATCATCAAAATGAAGCCTTACACTACGCTAATTCTAGAGAAATAACTTTAGAGAGAGAAATCCATCAAGAGAGAGAAACAATCTAGAGAGAGAAAATTCTAGAGAGAGAAAGTAGAGAGAGAAAATCCAATTCCAGAGAGAGAAAGTAAGGGTTTAGACTGAAGGAAGAGAGATAAACTCTCTCTCATTTTTTTATTTTATTATTTATTTATTTATTTATATATATATATATTTTATTTATTTATTTATTTATTCTTTTCTTTTCTTTTCTTTTCTTTTCTCTTTTTCTTCTTTTTCTTCTTTTTCTTCTGTTTTTCTTCTCGGGCTCCTTCCAGGCCGGAACAGGGGATCGGTGGGTCCCCTCCTTTGCCGGGCCATTCAGGCCACGGCCGCCACGGCGGAGGCCGATGGTAGAGGGGGGCCACTCCCCCGTTTACGGAGAGGCAAGGCCGACGGTCTATTGCGATCGTCGGTGCCGAAAAATCCAAGGGAAAAGAGGCCAAAACAGGGGTCTCTTTTCCGACCAAGAATCGACGACACCCGTCGCCGGCAGTCGCGCACAAAAGCATGGGAAGAAGGGGAAAGAAGAGAGGAAGAGAAGGAGAACTCACTTCGGCCTCCGGTGACCCTACCAGCGAGCAATCACGGTGAGAACAAGATGAGTGTTCGTGGCTTCAATCGGGAAATCAGGGGGAAAGAGAGGGATAGCGGTCCGGTGATCGGCTTCTAAGGAGGGGAGATCTTTTTATAGAGAGCCCTAGGACTCTGAGAGGTCCTAGGACTCCCGATTCTGAGGTTTGATCGGAGAAGAAGACTCCTACCGGGAGTCTTCTTCCCGATCCCCTGTTTCTCTCTGTTTTTTTTTTTTGGGCTTGGTTCTTTTAATTTGGACTTGGGCTTGGGCTATTACATTCTTCACCCCTAAAAGAAATTTCATCCTCAAAATTTTTTATACTTGTCACCATTGTATTGGAAGCCTGTGCATTCTGTTGAGTAAGTGCATAAACTCTTCCCTGATTTTTAGAAATCTGTCCACCACCCCTATATTGTCCTTCATAAGTTCTTTAGCCAACTTGATTTTCTGTATTTAGCGGGCAGCTAGCAATTTTATGATCCATCTGACCACATTTGAAACAAGCACCTGTATTCCAATGGCAATCCTTGTCTGCATGATTTTTGCCACATCTGGAGCACTGCTTACTGTCAATCTGTTGAGTCTTATTATCTATTGCTCCCTTAGCTGAACTTTTGATGTTTTTATTATTCTGCCCTTGTGTATCATTTGATTTTGCTCTCTTTCTTTACTTTCTTTCCCTTTTCATGCGTTCTTTATTGACTTCTCTTTCAATTATCAGTGCTTTGTTTACTACATCTGCATAAGTTGTCAATTCATATGGAACCACTTATTTTCGAATCTCAGTTCTCAGTCCCATCTCAAACTTGTGAACACGTTCTTGCTCACCATCCACTAATCTCGGAGCAAATTTTGCTAACTCTGTAAATTTTGCTTCATATTCAGTCACACTCATACCCTTTTGCTTCAAATAAATAAATTCTTTCTCTTTCTGGATCCTTATACTCTGAGGAAAATACTGATCATAGAATGCAATCTGAAATCTTTCCCAGATAAGTATTTCACCGTCTTATTCATACTTGCGCTGTAGTCGCTGACACCAGTTGTATGCTTCTCCTTGTAGTAAATAAGTTGCATATCGAATCTTTTCTTCATCAAGACACTCTTGGACAGCAAAAGCCTTCTCCATCTCCATTATCCAGTTATCAGCCTCCAAAGGTTCAGTAGTCCCCTTGAAAGCTGGAGGAGCAAGCTTTTTAAATTTTGAAATGTTGTTCCGTTGTACTGGTTGCTCTCCACGTTGTGGTGGTGGATGTTGTTGTGCATCTCGTTGTATCTGCTGTTATTTAAACATTTGCTGCTGTATTTATTGTTGCGCTTGTACCATCCTGATTAGGGTCTGCATTAACTGAGCCATATCTGGTTCCTGACGTGCTCTCGAAGTACTCCCATTAGGATCTACGACTCCCTCCTCCTGAGGGGTGCCACTGGTCAGATGGAGAGTGCTACCATCTTGTGGTTATGATGTCTCTCTTGCAATTCTTTGAGTAGTTCTTGTCATTCTACGGGGAGGCATGATAACCTTGTAGTAGTAAAACCTTATTACATTCATTTATCTATTTGTTAGGATGGGTTTATTATGATGCTCATACTTTATCGTCACAATATTTTTAATGTTTACCCACCTACACTCATACTATGTCTAATTCTATGTGTCATAATTTATCCACTTATGCTCTGATACCATATTAATTATCACGCTCCTGGCCCGAGATCGCGGGCAGGAGGTTGCGGCAACCGCCGCATACTTATAAAGAACTCTCTCCATAAGCATGCAAGGTATCTCATCACGATATCAATGCATCACAGCGGAATAAATTCAAATAATTATTATTCAACTTTAATTCAAGTAATTAAAATAAATATCTTACATCCAATAAAATTTTACTAACAATAAAATAATAGATCTAAGTTCAATGAAGTTGACAATACTAAATCTCGCCTCTAAAAGCTCTGTCCCAATATTTCTTCCCACGCTCGAAATTAATTATCTGAATCTGAAAAATAGAAAGAAAGGTAATGAGCTAGACAGTCCAGTAAGTAACAAATATCTCAACTAGATATTTCAGATATTATATAATTTTCAAGAACAATGTTGCAAATAAACATAAAAATATATTTCATGTTGATTTAATACAAATCCAATATTTTTCAAATATTCACATATAATATAATCATAAATCTGATTCGATTCACAATACTCGTAACTCAACAGCCTCGACTATGACCAACGTTTAACCCCCATTAGGGGGGTCCACAGAATACCAACGCACAACCCCCACTGGCAGGGTCCACAAATACCAGCGCACAACCCCCACTGGCAGGGTCCACTGAGTACCAACGTATAATCTTCATTGGCGGGGCCCATTGAAACATAGTTAGGCTGAGAGCATAAATCCGATCTGTATCAAAATACTTTGTATCATAATATATCAAAATTTTTCACTGAACATATGCATAATCGACGTACCATAATATTTCAAAAGCACTTTTCTTTCAAAACATAATTTCATAAATCATGCATAATTTTAGAGAATAATTATTTATTTTCAGAATAAATATGAAATATCTCGAGAAGATGATTCATTACTTACCTTTCACGGAGCACTGAATGAATAGATCGACTAACTTCTAGGAGATTCTTCAGTACCTATTATCCAAAATTATATTTTTACATTAATTTTAACTCAAAATTAAATCTAAACAAATCCAAAATCAAAACTTCATTTAAAATCAGACTCTTCCCTAAACTCGATCAAAATCATCAAAATAAAGCCTTATACTATGCTAATTCTAGGGGAATAACTTTAGAGAGAGAAATTCATCAAGAGAGAGAAACAACCTAGAGATAGAAAATTTTAGAGAGAAAGTAGAGAGAGAAAATCCAATTTTAGAGAGAGAAAGTAAGGGTTCAGACTGAAGGAAGAGAGAGAAGAGAGAGAAACTCTCTCATTATTTATTTATTTATTTATTTATTTATTTATATATATATATTTATTTATTTATTTATTTATTTATTCTTTTCTTTTCTTTTCTCTTTTTCTTCTTTTTCTTCTTTTTTTTTCTTTTCTTTTCTTTTCTCTTTTTCTTCTTTTTCTTCTATTTTTCTTCTCGAGCTCCTTCCAAGCCGGAACAGGGGACCGACGGGTCCCCTCTTTTGCCGGACCATTCAGGCCGCGGCCGCCACGGTGGAGGCCGATGGTAGGAGGGTGTCACGCCCCCGATCCGAGATTTGAATCGAGGGTCATGGCAACCGCCGCATACTCATAGAATACTTTTCCCATAAGCATACAAGGCATCTCATCATGATATCCTAAAACAACAGCGGAATAATTAGATAATAATTTAAATCCAAAACATAATGACCTAAATTTTTTTCTTTAATGTCTCAATAAATTCAACAATGATTCATAGTCCTTACATCAAATTCAATAAGACTTTCAACCGAAAATAAAAGTATAGAGATTCTGCTTCTGATCACTCTTCCATTTATATCTTGTATCATCTTAATTCCTCAACATCTATAAAAAATAATAAAATGAGAGGTAATGAGCTAGACAGCCCAGTAAGTAATGATCACTTTTTAACAGATTTCATCAGGCATTTAAGTAAATAATCATTATAGAAAATAAGCATATAGAGTTCATCAATTCGAAATCAATTTCAATTATGCAATATAATTCATGCCAAATTTATTTCTTTTTCGAAAATTCAAGTTTCTTTTCAGATTTCAATTTCTTTCGTTCTTAAATTTTTTTCGTCAACCATGAGCTATGACCATATTTTTTCTATGGCAGGGTCATAATACCACATATCTGCTTGCGGTAGGCTACGAATCATCTGGCAGCCATGTCCTTTGGAACCGCTGGTCTCGCGGCGGTTTGTCGCTGGTCTCTCTGGCGACATATCGTTGGTCTCACTGGCGACATAAACCCTCAGGACAATCAATATCCAACGTATATGCCCCCATTGGCGGGGTCCTTTACATAGCCAGATTGTTAATTCATAATATTTCTTATATCATAATTCTTCATAAATTATATTTCATATTCTAATTTTGATAATAAAATATATAATCATATAGTATCGAAATCAATCAATGTAATGCATCATGAAATCAATATGTTTAATCATGCTTCATCATAATATTTCAAATAAGATATTTTCATAACAAAATATCATTCATCCAATTCATGCATCGTTTCACAAATCATGTCAGAAAAATACATTATAATTTACCGATAAATCTAGAAAAAATGAAACATTACTTACCTCGAATACATTCCAATAAACCCACATAATTCTATAAATTTTTCTTCCAAAAATTCTGTTCGTAGATCATATCGTGATATCCCATGGTCAAACATCCACAATCCTATACAGAATCAATTTCAATAATTAGAAAGAATACGAATACCATATTTTAACTGTTTAGACTAGGTCCGATCATCTAATTTCATCTAATCAAAATCTAATTAGGACCTAAATGATCTAAAGTTTGACTATCAGATCAAATCGGATAAGAAGTGATAGGACCGAGGTTTCTTCATCGATTTCATAAAATCAAGTAGAGAGAGATAATTAGAGGAGAGAGAAATCAATGAGGTACAATTCGAATTGGTCAGATGACACAATCCAATATTATGATTGATCCAATATCTCGATTGGTGAAATCAACATGATCAAATCAAGTCATGGCTAGATCAAAATCATAGATGATCAAATCTAAAGATTCATGATCTGATTAAGGTGGGTGCCAGTACGCTGTCTGATAATCATGGATCAGGGTTCTTCATTAGAATCAGATCAGGATTATTAAAAAAATTTTTTTAATTCACTAACCTTTTTAGAGAGAGAATCAATCAAGAGAGAGAATATTTTAGAGAGAGAAAATTCTAGAGAGAGAAAACTCATCTTGAATTCTTCAGACAATATGATTCAATAAATCCGATCGATTAGATTAAATCATGCTAAGATTATCATATGAACAATTTAATAAAATTATAAAAATTAAAATCTTAAAAATACCTGATTTGATCAAAGTGGATGTCGGTGTACCGTCCGACGATCACAGATCAAAAATTCATCACTAGAATCATTTAAATTCATCATCATTCTTCTCAAAATTTTAGAAAATCTTAAGAGAGAGAAATAATCTAGAGAGAGGATTTTAGAGAGAGAAAGTAGAGAGAGAAAGTCCAATTCTAGAGAGAAAAAATACTAGTTCAGGCTGAAGAAAGAGAGGAAAGAGAGAGAAACTTTCTTTTTCATATTTTATTATTTATAAATTAATTTATTTTATTTTTTTCTTTCTTCTTTTCTTTCTTTCTTTTTTTTTCTTTTTCCTTCACGGAAGAGAGAGGAGAGAAAATCCTATTTATTATATTATTATATTATTATTATTTATTTTATTTTTCTTTTATTTTTCTTTTATTTTTTTTTCTTCTTTTTCTTTTCTTTTCCTTCTTTTTCTTTTCTTCTTCTTTTCTTCTTCTTCGTGGGTTGTTTTGACCGAAACAGGGGATCTTTAATCCCCTCATTGGTTGGCCGATCGACTATGCAGTCAGCACGGGGATGGTCAGCGGCCAAAGGGGGTGATCCGGCGACAAGAGGGGAGGCCAAACCCGGTGGTTGGCGGTGACCACCGGCGTCGGAATCAAAGAGAAACGGTAAAAAATGAAAGTTACTTCCGCAACAAAATTCGGAGACTCTGGTCGCCGGCAAGCGTGCACATCAGCATGGGAAGGAAGGGGGAGAAGAGAGGAAGGGGAGGAGGCTTACCTCTGACGCCGGCGAAGCTTTTCCGGCGAGAAATTAGACAGCACAGGAACGGTCTTCCGTGGGATTTTTCCGGTGATTGCCGCCGACCGGACTTAGATACTTTGGTGGAAGGAAGAGAGGAGGGATCTCCTCCTTAAATAGAGCCGGAGGGAGCTCGTCTCCGACTCCGATTGGGAGCCGGTGAGAGGAGGAAGAAGACTCCCTTTGGGAGTCTTCTCCTCTGTTTTCCTTTTTTTTTTTTTTGGGCTTTGTTACATGGGCTGGGATTCTCACTCGGGTTGGGCCATCACAGGGGGCCACTCCCCCGTTTACGGAGAGGCATGGCCAGCGGTCGATTGCAATCACCGGCGCCAGAAAATCCAAGGGAAAATAGGCCAAAACAGGGGTCTCTTTTCCGACCAAGAATCGGCGACACCCATCGCCGGCAGTCGTGCACAAAGGCACGGGAAGAAGGGGAAAGAAGAGAGGAAGAGAAGGAGAACTCACTTCGGCCTCCAGTGACCCTACCGGCGAGCAATCACGGCGAGAACAAGATGACTGTCCACGGCTTCAATCGGGAAATCAGGGGGAAAGAGAGGGGTAGCGGTCCGGTGATCGGCTTCTAAGGAGGGGAGGTCTTTTTATAGAGAGCCCTAGGACTCCGAGAGGTCCTAGGACTCCCGATTCCGAGGTTTGATCGGAGAAGAAGACTCCTACCGGGAGTCTTCTTCTCGATCCCTTGTTTCTCTCTATTTTTTTTTTTTTTTGGGCTTGGTTCTTTTAATTTGGGCTTGGGCTTGGGCTATTACACACGCTCACCCACCTCCCTTGCCTCTTCCCACCATCCCTCGTCCAGCCAGAGCTGATGGTGGAGCGTGGGTTCTGGACCCAATTCACCTCCCCCGGCTCAGTGGCTGCTCGCCCGCTCCACCCCTTCCCCTATTTTTTGTTAAGTTTTTTGCCGCTGAAAGATCAAGGCGGAGGTTACTTTCATGAGGATTGTTGGGGGATACCCACCGACCGACCGACCGACTATCGGAGGGCCCGACCGGCTGGCGGCCCGACCGACCGACCGACTATCGGAGGGCCCGACCGGCTGGCGGCCCGACCGACCGACCGACTATCGGAGGGCCCGACCGGCTGGCGGCCCGACCGACCGACCGACTATCGGAGGGCCCGACCGGCTGGCGGCCCGACCGACCGACCGACTATCGGAGGGCCCGACCGGCTGGCAGCCCGACCGACTAACTAACGGCCCGACGGACGACTCTGACTGGCCGATCGTAGGTCGGGCGACAGGCCGACGGACGCCATCAGCGGCTAACTACGGTCGGGCGACAGGCCGACGGACGCCATCAGCGGCTAACTACGGTCGGGCGACAGGCCGACGGACGCCATCAGCGGCTAACTACGGCCATTCCACGGTCCGTTCCCGACCGACTAAACCCAGAGGTCTGGTAGCCGACCCACATGAAGCTCGCCGACCGACGGAGGAGTCCGACGCCACTCTGCTGGCCACCGACCTGGGGTCGGCCGACTCCACCAACCACCGTACGGTCGCCAGACGTTGTCAGCCCTGACACGGACATGCGGCACAATTACCTAGGGGCATTGTCCCGCCCGGGGCCGGGTCAACCCTGGCGATTAGACGGCTACACGGCGACATGACATTTTCACGGCGGCTCTGACAGTCTACAGTGAGTTGACAGTTCCTCACTTGTCCGCGCCATTAATGATGGCGCCATACCGTGCTCCACTATATATACCGGGGATGGCAACAGTGCAAGAGGTCGATCCGCCCGTCTCTCCCACATACGCAGGCTCGCTCCTCTCTCTCTCTCCCTCTCTCTTTCTCAGAGCTCTCTGTCTGCATTTCACTGTTGCCCAGTCACCTCTCTGACTTGACCGTCGGAGGGTCCCCGTCGGAGCCGCCTCCGGTCAGTGCGGACTTCCTTTTGCAGGTGCACGCTTCCCGGTGATCGGGCGACGAGGCGATTGGCCGCGACAGATTGGCGCGCCAGGTAGGGGAGCAGCATGACAAAGATAAGAGCTCAACGATCGAGAGTCACTGGGTCGGCCAGGCGCTCTTCCCGCCGGGAAGAAGCCTCCCCGCCCCCACCGGTGGTGGAGCCTAGCTCTCCGCGCCCTGCAGTGACCACGGAGGCCCAGATTGCGGCCATCGTACGGCAGATGATCGTACTGACCGACGCAGTCAAAAGCCTCCAGCAACAACCGGCGGCCCGACCTATGCCTTCCAGGAGCAGCCGCCGACGGCCGCACCGACCCCTGTCGCCTCCATGCGAGCGCTCCCAACAGCGCTCCCACGGAGAGGAGGAGGGGCGACCACGACGCGACGACCGACGGTCCCAGCGGCCCTCTCCTTCCCCGTTGGAACGGGCGAGGAAGGAAAAGCGGCCGTGCACATCGTCGGCCTCTCTTTCAGAATCCTCCGGAGGCTCCACCCCTGGGGTCTCCCAGCATCGACGAGCGGACGACTACGAGCGACGGTTCGAGGAGATCGACCGCCGACTCGCCCAACTGCAGATGGACGGCCAGAAGTCTTCGAACGACGTCGACTTCCAGACCGCCCAGCCTCTCTCCCGACTGGTCCTCGATGAGCCGATTCCCAGTCGGTTCAAAATGCCGAACGTGGAGCCATACGACGGCTCCACCGACCCAGTCGACCACCTCGAGAGCTATAAAGCTCTCATGATGATTCAAGGGGCAACCGACGCTCTTTTTTGCATCGGCTTCCCCGCCACACTTCGCAAGGCTGCCAGGGCATGGTACTCCGGTCTTCGATCGGGCAGTATCCATTCCTTCGCGCAGCTCGAGCACTCATTCGTGGCCCATTTCAGCACCAGCCGAAAGCCGCCGCGAACGTCGGATAGCCTTTTCTCCCTCAAGCAAGGGGAAAACGAGACGCTCCGACACTTCGTGGCGTGATTCAACGCGACCACGCTCGAGGTCCGGGACCTCAACGAAGACATGGCGGTTTCAGCCATGAAGCGGGGCCTGAGGTCGTCCCGATTTACTTATTCTCTGGACAAGACCCTCCCCCGAACATACACCGAGCTACTGGAGCGCGCATACAAGTATATGCGCACGGACGAAGGAGCGTCCGACCGACGCTTGGTCGAGCCCAGGGGTCCGAAGGAGAAGCGAAGAAAAGGTCGGGAGCCCGCCGAACCAAGCAGGCCCCCGGCCAATAGTCGGCTTTCTCCACCCCGACAGATCCAAAAATCACCCCGCCGACAGACTCCGAGGCCGGTGCATCCCAGGTATGACTCCTACACTCCTCTCTCCGCTCCCCGTGCGCAGATCTTGATGGAGATCGAAGGGGAAGAATACCTGCGACGGCCTCCGCCTCTGAAGGCAAAGGGCCTCGACCATCGGAAGTACTGTCGGTTCCATCGGAGCCACGGCCACGACACCGAGCGATGCATCCAGTTGAAGGATGAGATCGAAAATCTCATCCGCCGGGGGTATCTCGGCAAATTTTGAAAGGGTCCGCCGACCCGACCGGCTGCCGATCGACGCCCCCAGCCGACTGAAGAGGCGCCGACTAACCAGCCGACGGCTGGAGTCATCAACATGATCTCCAAGCGACTGGGATCGGGGATGTCTACAGGGGGGGAGCCGACGAAAAAGCCGCGCCCGGACGACGTGATTACCTTCTCAGAAGACGACGTTCGGGGCATCCAGACTCCCCACGACGACGCTGTTGTTGTGTCGGCGACAATAGCCAATTATGATGTAAAATGAATTTTTGTTGATAATGGAAGTTCGACAAATGTTTTGTTTTACTCGACCTTCTCCCGAATGCGACTACCGACTGATCGACTTAGTAGGGTCTCCACGCCCTTGATCGGCTTTGCCGGAGACACCGTCACGACAGAAGGAGAAATCACCCTGCCCGTGACGGTCGGTACCGAACCACGGCAAAGCACAGTCTCCCTCATTTTCGCGGTCGTCCAAGTTCCTTCGACCTACAACGCCATACTCGGGCGACCCGGATTGAACGCCCTCAGGGCGATCGTCTCGACGTACCATCTCCTTGTTCGATTCTCGACCAAAAATGGAGTCGGGGAGATGCGCGAAGATCAACAGCTCGCCCGACGATGCTTCCAAATCTCCGTCCAAAGCGACGAGACAAAGGATCCCCTGACAATCGACAAACTGGATCAACGGGAGGAGGAAGAGCGGGGTTCGCCGGCCGAGCAGCTCGAGGCGATCCCGATAGGAGAAAATCCCGACAGAAAAGTTTGGATCGGGTCTCAATTGCCCGACACCGAACGCCACCGACTGGCGGAGCTGCTGACGGCCAACGCCGACATATTCGCATGGTCGGCAGCAGATATGTCGGGCATCCCTCCAGAAACAATTACTCACCGACTCAACATCGACCCGACAATGAAGCCGGTGAGGCAGAAGAAAAGGTCCTTCGCCCCAGAAAGGCAGAAGGCCATTGATGAAGAAGTGGACAAGCTGCTCGAAGCAGGCTTCATTCGGGAATCCACGTATCCCGATTGGCTCGCCAATGTCGTCATGGTCAAGAAAGCCAACGGGAAATGGAGGATCTGCATCGACTATACTGACCTCAACCGAGCATGCCCGAAGGATAGCTTTCCACTCCCGAAGATCGACCAGCTGGTGGATGCGACGTCCGGATTTCGACTGCTCAGCTTCATGGATGCCTTCGCCGGGTACAATCAGATCCGGATGGCGCCTGAAGACGAGGAGCACACCGCGTTCGTGACCTCCAAGGGCCTCTACTGTTATCGGGTGATGCCCTTTGGATTGAAGAATGCCGGCGCCACCTACCAGCGACTCGTCAATAAGGTCTTCAAAGACCAGATCGGGCGTAACATGGAGGTGTACGTGGACGACATGCTGGTAAAGAGCACGCAGATCCCGGACCATGTTCAGGATCTCGAGGAGACCTTCCGCACCCTTCGACGACACCGAATGAAGCTCAACCCGACCAAATGCGCCTTCGGGGTGACCTCGGGGAAGTTCCTCGGATTCCTCATTTCTCAGAGAGGGATCGAGGCCAACCCTGAGAAGATAAAGGCGATCCTCGACATGCGTCATCCGAACACCAAGAAGGAGGTCCAACAGCTGAACGGGAGAATCGTCGCTCTTAGTCGATTCATTTCCCGATCAGCTGAAAGGTGCCTCCCGTTCTTCAAGACCCTGCGCCAGGCGAACGGTTTCTCTTGGTCGGATGAGTGCGAACAGGCCTTTGAAGACCTGAAAAGGTACCTGGCTTCCCCGCCGCTGCTCGTAAAGCCGCAGGTCGGGGAGACCTTGTATCTCTACTTGGCCACATCTTCTGAGGCGATCAGTTCGGTGCTCGTTCGGGAAAACGAGTGCCGAACCCATCAGCCCATCTACTACACCAGCAAAGTGCTCCACGGTGCCGAAGCCAGATACTCGGAGACGAAAAAGATGGTTTTCGCCCTGACCGTCTCCGCGCAACGGCTCCGACCATACTTCCAGGCCCACACCATCGTGGTACTCACCAACCAGCCCCTGAGGGCCGTACTGCACCGACCCGACACATCCGGACGACTCGCTAAGTGGGCGATGAAGCTTAGCGAGTTCGACATTTAGTACCGACCGAGGCCTGCCTTGAAGGCTCAGGTCTTGGCTGACTTCATCGCTGAATGCCCGACGACCGACCGAAGGTCGGGAGCTGAAGGCCCGGGACGAGATTCGGTCTCTGAGCCAGACCCGATCTCCACCTGGGTACTTCACATCGACGGAGCCTCCAACGCTCAGGGAAGCGGGGCCGGGCTCCTGCTCACGAATTCGGATGGGGTAGTCACCGAATACGCCCTCCGGTTCGACTTCAAGGCCTCCAACAATCAAGCCGAATACGAGGCACTCCTCGCGGGCTTGAGGATGGCGAAGGAACTGGGCGTCGACAGCCTCCGGGCATTCTCCGACTCTCAGCTGATCGTGGGGCAGGTCAAGGGCGACTTCGAGGCGCGAGATCCGACCATGATCAAGTATCTTCAGAAGGTAAAGGATCTCGTGGCCCGCCTCGAGCATTTCGAGATCTCCCACATCCCCAGGACGGAGAACGCCCGTGCCGATGCTCTCTCCAGATTGGCAACGTCGGCCTATGATTCTTTGGGTCGGACGTTTGTCGAAAACCTCCAACAGCCGAGCATCGATCGGGTCGAAGAAGTACAGCAGCTAACGTCTGAACCAAGTTGGATGGACCCGATCGTCCGGTACCTGTCCGACGGGACCAGTCCCGAAGATCCCGTGGAGGCCAAGCGACTCCGATGGTCGGCGTCGCAATATGTGATCATGGACGGCCGACTCTACAAGAGGTCGTTCTCCCTCCCTCTGCTCAGGTGCTTGGGACTGACCGACGCTGACTACGCCCTCCGAGAGGTCCACGAAGGAATTTGTGGGAATCACTTGGGGGGCAAGTCCTTAGCCTTCAAGGTCTTACGACAGGGCTACTACTGGCCGACCATGAGGAAGGATGCGGCCGAGTTGGTCCGAAGGTGCGAGCCATGCCAGAAGTATGCCAATATTCAGCACCAACCGGCCAGCCAAATCACTCCCATTGTCGCTCCATGGCCCTTCGCTCAGTGGGGAGTCGATATTCTCGGCCCCTTCCCACCGGCGTCAGGCCAGAGGAAGTTCATCGTTGTCGCCATCGACTACTTCACGAAGTGGGTCGAGGCCGAGCCCTTGGCGCAGATCACCGAGCAGAAGATGGAGGACTTCATCCAAAAGTCCATCATCTTCAGGTTCGGATTGCCGCGCACCATCATCACCGACAACGGACGGCAATTCGACAACCAAGACTTCAAGGACTTCTGCGCCAGGTTCCACATCCGTCATCGACTAACTTCAGTCGGGCACCCACAGTCCAACGGTGAGGTTGAGGTGACGAACCGAACCCTGCTCCATGGACTCAAGACCCGACTGAACGAAGCCAAAGGTCTCTGGGTCGACGAGCTGGGCTCCGTCCTATGGGCTTACCGAACGACCCCCCGTGTCCCGACCGGAGAGTCGCCGTTCAGTTTGGCCTACGGGACAGAGGCTATGATCCCGCTCGAGATTGGCCTGCCGTCTTCAAGGGTCGAGCAGTACCACGAGCCGGACAACTCCGAAAGCCGGAGGGCCGACCTAGACCTTCTCCCCGAACTGCGAAATAAGGCTCAAATCCGAATGGCCTCATACCGACAGAGGGTCGCCCGGTACTACAACGCTAAGGTCAGACCAAAGCTCTTCAGGCCTGGCGACCTAGTCTTGAGGAAGGCGGAAGTGTCGAAGCCCTTGGACCAAGGGAAGTTGGCTCCCAACTGGGAAGGACCCTACAAGGTTGCTGACACCTTCGGGCCGAGGGCCTACCGGCTGGAGACCCTTGAGGGGAAGCCCATTCCCCGGACTTGGAACGCCGACAACTTGAAGCTGTATTACCAGTGAATTTTGTGGTTGGAATACAAGTTCAGTTTTAAATTTCAGAGTCCTGATCCTTCGACGTTCAACGATCCATCGGCCCCTTACCAGGACCGATGCACCTACGGGAGTCGATACTCCTTCGACGTTCAACGATCCATCGGCCCCTTACCAGGACCGATGCACCTACGGGAGTCGATACTCCTTCGACGTTCAACGATCCATCGGCCCCTTACCAGGACCGATGCACCTACGGGAGTCGATACTCCTTCGACGTTCAACGATCCATCGGCCCCTTACCAGGACCGATGCACCTACGGGAGTCGACAGCCCGCGCGATTGTTGTCGCGACTTCCGACCAGGCTGCGGCCGGTCGAGGGATATTCGGCTTACCACCGTTTTCACACAATGCGACCTTAGTCGCACCCACAGCTTCCCGACCGATTGACGGTCGGTCGAACGACATCCGGCTTGCTACCATATGTCGGACGACACAGAACCCGACGCAAGAGCTTGGGGATCCGACTTACTATCGCTCCCCCGACACTGCGCCGGTCGATGTTCGACTGAACGCATCTACGAAAGTCCGACTACCGAACCTTTACCAGGTTCGGTCGGCTCCCGACTTAACAGATGCGCCCGACCGGTGACTTCAATTATTGGAAGCCGACCTAAAGTCGAGACACAAGCTACTTCGGAGCTGTGCAAGTCGGTTAAGTCCTACCGACTTACCCGAGTTGGCGACTTCCTAAGTTGGTAACTAGGGTTCGACATTACAGCAATAAGAGACATTTCAAACAAAAGACACAAGAAAAGACAATTTCATTCATTGATCGAAGGAAATTACAAAGTCGGGCCGAAGCCCGATTACACGTATTTTCAAAAAGAAACAAAAGGAAGACGGTCGGCTGGACCGATCATTCATCCTGGTTGATCTCTTCGACCGACGGAGGATCGGGAAGGATCGGCGTCTCGACCGTGAGCGGCGCTGGGTCAACGGCAGAAGGATGTCCTTCAGTCGGCAAGGGACCTTCGGTCGGCTCCTGCTCCGGGACAGCTTCCTCCGCAGGGATGACGCCTCCCGACAGCTGGTCGGCCTCCTCTTCGGTTCCCTCCTCTTCGGCGAGTAGCGGGACGACTCGACTGACGTCCACCTCCGGGTACAAGGCATGGACGGCATTCCGACCGTCCTCGAACCCGACCCGATAGGAGGCGAAGCCCGACTCGAGCATCTCCTCCTTGTACCGGTCGGAGGCCCGGAAGTCCTCAACCGCACGATCGGCCGACTCCCTCACCGACCGTGCCTCATCCTCAGTGTGGGCCAGCTCCTCCCTCGCCAACTCCGCCTCGGCCCTAGCAATTTCGGCGTCGATCTGGGCGATGGACAACTCCTCTTCGGCTTCCGCGAGCTTCCCCAGGCTGACCCGAAGTTGCTCACGTTCCCCTTGGAGTTCGGAGGTGGCACCGTCCCGTTCGCGTCGAAGACGACGCACGGCCCGACCTTTGTGCTTGGCCTCCTTCTTGGCCGACTTCAGTTCGGCCATAAGCCGGGAGACCTCATCCGTCAACTTGGCCTCCCGGTCGGCCGACTCCTGCAGTTGGTCGACCAGCCTCGCTCTTTCGGCCTCGGCCGCCGCCGACCTTTCCTTAAAGGCTGCCCGAACGTCGCCGAACCTTCGGTATCCGGCCTCCAACTTGGACATGGTGAAGATCAGCTGCCGACGGAAAAAAAGCTTCATCAGAATTATGTGGCAAGCAAAAATTCTTCTAAGGAAAAAGGTGACGCGAAGCTTACCTCCACCATTGTCGGGTAGAACCGCGACAGCATCTCGGTCACCTGCCGAGACCGCAACGACTGCACGTCGGTAGGGAGGAGGATCCCCTGGCACAACCTCCTCGCAAGGTTGTGGTCGGCCAAGGCCGATGCACCCTCAGGGTAGTATGCGCTGGGGGGCATTGATCTCTCCTCCTCCGAGGGCTCCATCGGGGCTTTCCCCCGATCAGCTGCCCCGACCGACGGGGCTGGCAGCGATGGGATGCTGGAGTTCGACCCGACGCCCCCCGTTGCGCCAGCGGACGCCTCCGGACGATGTTCGGCTTCCCGAACGACATCCGGCTCCACCCGCGGTGGTGAAGCCGCCGACACTCCTTCGGCCACTTCCTCGGTCGGCCTCTCTTCGACTTGGACAGTCGGAGCCGCGAGGGCTATGATCGGCTCCGACCCCTCGGTCGCCGACGCTTCCACGGTCGGCGGGACTGGGGTGGTCTCTTTGAAGGGCGCGAAGGGCCAGCCCCCGACGCTGGCCTCTTCCTCGCGGCGGCAAACTGACGAATCTCGGCATCGGTCGGCCTCATCCTCGGCGGTGTCCCTGCAAAAACCGACCAGTGTCAAAGGCCGGACCAGAACTACCCTAAAGCCGAACAAAAAGAAAAGCTGGGGGATCGGGCGATACCTATTCGGGGGACCAGACTCAGGCGGCATCATAGAGAGCTTGCTCCGGTAACAAGCTCCCTCTGCTTCGGGACCGACATGTCTTTGAGTCGGTGGAAGTCCTCCCGGTCGTCCGCGTCGACCCGACTGTTGTCGTTGGCCTCAGTTCGGGGTACACCCCAGCGGGAAGGAAAGCCCCAAGAAGAAGAAGAAGAAAGAAAAGAACTGGTTCTTCCATCCATGAATGGACGATGGAAGACCGGTTATGAAAGCAAGAACCCTTCCGGGGGTTGAAGAGCCACCACCCTCGGGCCTTAGGGGTGGGGTCGGAGCACAAAAAATGCCCGGAAGAGGGAAACGCGAGGGTTGGTCGGCAAAAGCTGACACAACAACGCGAAGGAGATTATCAGACGAACAGAGTTCGGCGCCAGCTGCGCCGGACAGAGTCCGTAGTAATCAAGCAGATTCCGGACGAACTCCGGAATCGGGAGCCGAAGACCCGGCGAAGGTCTTCGACATATAGCGCCAGGTCGCCAGGCGGAGGGTTGTTGACCCGACCGCCGGCCCCTGGAGCGGAGAGCCGAAACTGCTCCGGGATGCGATAGTGCTCCCGAAGCTGATCGACATTCGGCCCCGAAAGCGAGGAAGCCTCATCTTCCGGAGCCGATCGAGAGTCGTCGGTCGGGTTCCCCGACCGAGCTCCCTGGGTCGGTTTCCTGGTCATTATGCAGGAACCAAAAGAGCAGAAAGGGAAGAAGAAGGAGAAGAGGGGACCACGAACCCGATGGACCCTCCGGAAGTAGAGAAGAGCTCTGCCCGCGACGACCGAGAAATCGCCCGGACAGAGTTTCCCCAGCAAATGGCGAGTGTGGGTCCTGGGTCCGGGAGGTCCTATATATATAGGGACCGACGGCCGAGATGCTCCCGCGCCGACCAAAGACCTCCAGATGCGCGACGCGTGGCGCCCGCCGGTTGGCTGAGGATTCGGCGCGCTTCGTCCCGGGACGCCCGCACCGCCCTCATTAAATGCCGGAGCGGACGCCGGCCAACCACCATGACACGCGGCGCGCGGGGGTTGGCTCCGCAGTCGGCCGCCCGCGCCGGTCCGCGTTCCCGATGGGACGCCTCACCCGCGATCGGCGCCGAATATCCGATCGACTGACGCCGTATCGTCCGGCGCCCGATCTTCTGACACCGACGTGACGACTGACGACGACAAGACGTGGCGTCTGACACCTGACGCCGGCGCGACTTCTGGCATCGACTAGACGTTCGGATCACTTGGGATTCGTGAGGTGTCTGACAACGGATCAGCCGGCGGTACGGTCGGATCTGCACATGCGACAAATCCACTCCCAGTCGTCCGGTCTTGCTACCCGAATGAAGGCATCGGCCAGCTCTCCACCCGACTTAGGAGTGGAGGGGGGCAACTGTTGGGGGATACCCACCGACCGACCGACCGACTATCGGAGGGCCCGACCGGCTGGCGGCCCGACCGACTAAGCCCGACCGACTAACCAACGGCCCGACGGACGACTCTGACTGGCCGACCGTCGGTCGGGCGACAGGCCGACGGACGCCATCAGCGGCTAACTACGGCCATTCCACGGTCCATTCCCGACCGACTAAACCCAGAGGTCTGGTAGCCGACCCACATGAAGCTCGCCGACCGACGGAGGAGTCCGACGCCACTCTGCTGGCCACCGACCTGGGGTCGGCCGACTCACCAACCGCCGTACGGTCGCCAGACGTTGTCAGCCCTGACACGGACATGCGGCACAATTACCTAGGGGCATTGTCCCGCCCGGGGCCGGGTCAACCCTGGCGATTAGACGGCTACACGGCGACATGACGTTTTCACGGCGGCTCTGACAGTCTACAGTGAGTTGACAGTTCCTCACTTGTCCGCGCCATTAATGATGGCGCCATACCGTGCTCCACTATATATACCGGGAAGGCAACAGTGCAAGGGGTCGATCCGCCTGTCTCTCCCACATACGCAGGCTCGCTCCTCTCTCTCTCTCCCACTCTCTTTCTCAGAGCTCTCTGTCTGCATTTCACTGTTGCCCAGTCACCTCTCTGACTTGACCGTCGAGGGTCCCCGCCGGAGCCGCCTCCGGTCAGTGCGGACTTTCTTTTGCAGATGCACGCTTCCCGACGATCGGGCGACGAGGCGATTGGCCGCAACAACAAGGTATGCATGATTCCAGGAGAATCAGAGAAAATCTTTGTCACCGTCCTCCTCTTCTGGGTCCATCTGGATGCTACACTCTTGCAGACCACACAAAAGACAAGGATCGTAAAATTGGAAGGGTGTCATTCTACGTTAGCGTCAAGAATACGCATCAACTGTGAGAGTGATAGTAGGCTTCGAAGAATATGGAAAACAGGGTCTTCTAACCGATGAAGTCTGGTTCCACCTGGTAGAGAAATATTTTCTGCTGCAAAAAGCTTTATCAGATGTGGAAACATTGACCCAAGGAAGGTTATCATGTTTCCGACGTTTGAGATCCCAGATGACACGCATGTAATATCGCATGTCGTACTGTGCTCACCATGATACATCGTCCGTGATTTTTATCAAATTATGGTGTGTACAAGGTATCCTAAACCGTGTTGATCGTGTCATAACAAGTAGGTCAAGTAGCTTTCGGTGTCAAAGCAGGTTTAGATCGTAGTATGACTTGACTCATTCTGATTGGATGTATTAAGGACCCTGCACTGTAGATCCAAGTAGGTCAAGTAACTTGACGTGTCAAAGCAGGTTGTGATCATAGGACAACTTGACTCATTCTGATTGAATCTATATCTAGGAATCTGCACTGTAGATCCAAGACATCACACTCACATCAGAAAGAAATCAATGATGTCCCATACACGATGCACCATATATACTTGCCAGCAAATTTTTCCTACATTATGTGCACTATCGTGATCTTGCATTATGCTAATCAGCTTGTCTCCTTCTTATAAGCCAATCATTGAGACAAGCACATGGTAATAGGCTCCACAAAAAAGAGATAAGTGGTTGGCATAATGCACAGCCATGTAGAACATACAGTATAGAATATAATTTTCGTGCTTGCCACCAAACACACTCCGCGATAAACAATTGCCATTAGTACATCTCCAAAAATAGGTGAAGTGGCAGTTATTCTAAACTATACAATCTTCTGCGGTATAATATACACATCATAAAGGATCTGAATCCTAGGTATCCAGATCCTACTACTTTTCTTTTCATGGGCTTGCGATGGGCTAAAGAGTAAAGCACGTCCAAATCTAATAGCATAGGTGTAGATTTCTTAAACTAAATTTTGTATCTCAAATGAGCTTCAATAATTCAAGCTGTATGCTTAAACCTAGCCATAGCTTATCTCTTGCATTCAGAAGTTTTTTTCCTCTTTTGGGATGTTATCTCCTGACGCATTCTGTTCCTCATGAACTATTTTATGGAACATGCTCACTTGCTTGTTTGTTAGTTCCACTTTGCTGCTTAATTTGAGGTATTATATGGTTGCATACAAGTTTGCCAAGGCTAAGTGTAGTAAAGGACCGAGGGTTGTGTGAGTCTGGCGCCCACATTGAATGGTATCAATTAGCAGATCCACGTAAGCAGCACTTCTAAGAAGTTTTCAAATTGTGAGCAAGACAGTGCATGTCTCAGTATTATGCTGACATGGGATCATCTGATCAATTTGTTAGGTTTGTAGGTGTAAAACTAAAGCACTTCCACAAGCAGTGCAAACCAGCATGCCTTGTCTCAAACCTTTTGTTTATGAGTATAGTACGTTTCTATGATGAGTGATTGATTTGATTCAATGGTTTCTACCTTGAACTTTAAGAATTGGAGTATATCTTTTCCTTCCTGGATGGCATTACATCATTTCAGATTTTCTGTTTGATCTGTCAGTGAAATTATATCCCATCATGCGCGGCAAAATTACAAGTGAAACTTGTTCCCTGGACGGTAACAATCCAATCTGCAACATTTAGATCTACAAACTATCATATGATAGCCATTAGATTGGTGGTGTACTGCAGATCCACCTTATCATGAGGTACTGAAAAGTTGCTAAATAATTTTAAGGCAGGCGATCCTGTATGAGTTTGCTTACATCGACCGGGATCCTACAAGGAACACGATTAACATTCGAGCACAAATTGATTAATGCCATAATTGTTAATTATGGTGCAAACAAGTTGAGCTGAGCCAAGTAGCAAGTGCTCAGGCTTGCCTCATTGTATGTAACATACAGCATGTTTGAT
This sequence comes from Elaeis guineensis, assembly GCF_000442705.2. Classification (NCBI taxonomy): domain Eukaryota; kingdom Viridiplantae; phylum Streptophyta; class Magnoliopsida; order Arecales; family Arecaceae; genus Elaeis; species Elaeis guineensis. The sequence continues at coordinate 63,829,865 of NC_026002.2, forward strand.
CAAGCTCGAGTTGAGCTTGAACTGATCTTGACAAAAGCTGTTCAAGCTCGGCTATGAACTCTTAGCTCAGTTTTTTTAGCTAGCCAACCAGAGCTTCAATTGTTTTTTTTTTTAATAATTGTCTGGCTCAGCCTTCTTATTGAGATTTAAAACTCTTGCTGAGCTTATATCATTTCCTGGATGAGGCAAGCCTAAACAGGACTATAACTTCCTTTACTGTGATGCATGACCAACTCTTGTAATCCAATAGTAAGCCACATCCAACTCCTGAAAACATCTTACCTCTCTTAAGACTGATCTTGTAGCAGTCACCATCACGTTATCACCATTACAAATAGTCTTTTGATCCGTCAATCCAGTTAGGATTGGTTTCATGATTTGGAAAAGACTAAATACGGTAGCTAGTTTTGTTGGTTATCCACGTTTTTTTATTGCTAGTAGTAGTTTGCCATTGTAGTGCTACTTTTTTCATCCCAATTACATATCCAGCAATAACAGCTTGCTGCTTTAACATGTATACCTGTTTGTGATATCATTTGTTTTTTTATTTATTGTCATTCATTATTTTTTTCGTTTGAATATATTTTGATTGAACTTTCAATGAAATCACAACTTTTCCGTAAATTATGCATTAAAACGTCTCAAATGATTCCGGAATGTTCAACTTGGACCGTGCTGCTATCCTAATGTTCCAGGGATTTGTACGTAGGCTGCTAGCTGTAATGCTCGTATTATCTTAAACGATTTTTTTTTTTTGGGTTATAGATATTCTTGATTGCTTCTTTATTACCTAAAGCAAAGAAGAAACTATGGTTGTTCGGGCATTTAAATGTACATGGCTAGAATCAGTGGGAATATTCTGGTTGCACTAGCTGTTCTTGGTTTATCATATTTTATGGAAAAGCAACAAATGATTTGACACAGCAAAAAGTATATACGGAAGCTTTCATATTCATGTTCCTTTATTTTACAACCTTATTTTTCTGATAATACTTCTTCCTCTTCTTTTAACTTCAAGTGTAATTTTTTTTTAAGTAAATTATTATTCAGTTATTATTCTCATACAATGAATAAAAGTTGGATAAATAAGTCAAGATCTAGTAAAAATTATTTTGAAAGAGTCCAAAATTTCATTAAATTTGACATTGAGAAAGGATCATGAATGAATTAGAAGATTTTTTATCTATGCCGAAAATATATAAAATAATTCTTCTCTCGATCCACGAACTATTGAAAAACATTCAGTATAGAATGATTTTGTAAGAGGATATATTGAATGGATATTTCAAGGATAATCCATATTGTTATTTTCATATAATTAACCCTCACATAAAATATAGGTCTTATATTGGAACCAGTAATCTACAAACAAATCCAGCAAGAGAAGATGATATGAGGAGTTTGCTAAGAGATTGTATCGGATTTGGTGCTGAAAATTTAGGAGGTTTCAGTGAAGGAAAAACTAATTTGTGATGCCCAAGGATATATATTTACTAATCCTATGCATGTTGAGAAGCCCCAAGATTTATCTAATGATGAGATAGAACATCGATACCATGATTTGTTGAAAGACTGTGATCAAGAACTATATCTGGATTGTAAAATTTTTTGAAAATTTTTTTTCTTATGCATCTATTTTATTTGAAATATTTGAATGGATGGTCTAGTAAGAGTTTTACTATTCTGCTTCAATTATTAAAAAATATATTTCATAAAGGCACTACTTTGCTAACTTTTTTTATGAAGCAAAAAAAAACTAGTAAAGAAATTCAATCTTGGATATGAGAAAATTCATAATTGTCTAAATAGATGTATGTTATTTTGAGATGAAAATACTAAGCAAGAATCATGTAATGTCTATTGATATTCATGATAGATATTACATAAAGAAGATGAGGATGATGTATTGAACGAAATAGATGCTACTCGGAATAAGAAAAAACCGACTAAACTTTGGCACTATTTTCCTTTAATACCTAGATTGGAAATGATCTATGCATCATCGAAAGGAGCTTCGTCGATGAGATGGCATGATGAAGATCATACAAAAGATGGAATATTAAGACATCCAGCTGATAGTTTAGCATGAAAAGTATTTGATGATAAGTATCTTGAATTTACCTCAGATATTCATAGCGTTAGGTTGGATTTAACTATTAATGGCTTCAATCAATTTCGGATATCAAGTTCTACTTATTGTACTTGATTGGTCATTCTGATTTATATAATTTGCCACCATGAACGTATATGAAACAATCTTCACTTATCTTATCAATAGTTATTTCAGGTAAAAAGGATCCAGATAATGATATTGATATCTTTTTGCAACCTTTAATATATGAATTGAAACAGTTATGGGAAGTATCGATGCATTTAATGCTTGCAGTGGTCAGACATTCAAATTAAGGGCAGCTCTTATTTAAACTATCAATGATTTTTTTGTATATGCCAATTTATCCGGATGGAGCACAAAGGGGCATATTGCATGTCCCTCTTATGGGGATTTTATCCATTCAAATTAGTTAAAATATAGAAAAAAGTTCTGCTATATGGGCCATCATTAATGGTTGAAAATTGATCATCCATTTTGATTTCAACAAGATGTATTAGATAGTACTATTGAATTACAATCTACTCTTATACCACCATCTAGAATTGAGGTTCTTATATAAATGCATTGTCATGAATCATAGGTATGGAAAGGTTTCTAAATATTCTAAGAAAAAAAAGAAGGGAAGATGATGAAAGCTCAACAAATGAAGGGTTGATAGAAGATGTCATTACTCGCAATCTTGATGCAAAGATATTTAAGGATCCTAACAACTTCTACGATGATAATGATCATGTAGACAAAAGTCGAAATGATGATGCCACAATGGATATATCTACATATAGAGGTGTTAAGCAATTATGAAAAAAAAATAATTTTTTATTTATCTTATTGGGAGTACAATCTTCTCAGGCATAATCTTGATGTGATGCATATAGAAAGGAATAGAGCTGAGTAAATAACCAAAAAACTAAAGAAATCCATCCAATCTAACCTAATAAACATCGGTTTCGATTGGTTGAAAGACATAAATCAGGTGGAATCAGGTTGGGATTTGTAAAAAATTGGTTATTTATGGTCGGATTTAGTTCCTACACTTTTAAACCAAATCCAACCGATGTAGCATTCACAAACTCATTTTATATTTGAGATAATGTCATTTAGACTTCAATACTTCATTCTAAAAAATACTATATCATCCATTTGGATTCATGAGAATATTAATATTGAATTATTGATGGAAACATATCAATTTAAGTAATTCTAAAATAAAATTTTCAGACATAGTTACTTTCAGATGAGTAAATCTTTTTTTTATTTTATTTTATACAGATTCAAAAATAAGTTCAAAATTTATAATTTATAAGATTTAAATTTTTTTTATATTAAATTGATAAAAAAAATAAATAAGCTTAAGTGGACCAACATTAGACTTAAAATCAATATTGGGTCAATATTGAAGCCCAAACCTATACAACCCATCCGAATCTACTATAAACTATTCGCTTTAATTTTAAATGATTTATACGTGATAAATGATCGACAACGGATTAATTTTTTTTCAATCAGATTGGATTTGATCAGGTAAATTTTTTTTTCTCAATCCGATCAATCCGACCCCATGCTTAGCCTTAAAGAAGAATGTTTATGATAATTTGATTGGAATATTATTAAATCTTGGTGAAAAAGGTAAAGATAACTTAAAAGTATGTTTAGATTTGAAAGAGATGGATAAAAGATAGGAGCTTCATCCTAAATAGCTTGCTAATGGTAAAATTTATATACCTCCTACATATTACACAATATTCTTTCGAGAGAAAGATCTTTTCCTGATATTTCTAAAAAATATTAGGGCTCCTGATGGCTATTCATTGATATTCAAGATGTGTAAATCTCAAAGAGTAAAATTTTCAATCTTAAAAGTCACGATGGGCACATTTTGATGCAAGATATTTTTTTTCACTAGCTTTAAGGTCATCAATGCCAAAATAAGTTATTTCTATTGTTGCTCAATTATCATCATTTTTTAGGTCATTATATTTCAAAGTCCATGATCTATGAGAGCTTGATCATTAGAGTCTAGTGTTACACTTACACTTTGCCATATGGATAAGATCTTTCCTCCATAATTTTTCACTATTATGGTTTATCTACTTTTCATTTAGCTGTAGAAATAAAACTTAGTAGACTGGTGCACTATAGAGTTTACTTATACTTAGCGATGCAATAAGCAAGCATCAAAAAAATTGGTTCCACTCTACATTTGCCGATGCATTTTCGACACTTTTAAAAGCTCGATAAATTATTTTGTGATACTGAAAAGCATCAGAAATTTATATTTTTTGCATCGAGAAAAATCAATTTTCTATAATGGAAGCAGTTTGTGGAAAATGAAAGAACTGGTTGGACACGAATT
>NC_026002.2:63834430-64031971 GCF_000442705.2 Elaeis guineensis
CCTTTTTGATGATGACAAAATATTTGAACAAAAATACTTATGTTAATGCATTAATTTCAAAAGAATCCATTATAGGTGTATATGCTTGAAAGAGTATGATTCTTTTGGCATGTAATATAAATGCAAAAATGGATTGTCCATTTTCTTAAAGATTTGAAAAGGGTATTAGATCATTTTGAGTTCAAGATATATCAGAGCAAGAGAAGATAAATAACTTTTTCTATGTATCAGAGTAAGAAAAATAATTATATCAGAAAAGATTTTACAATGTATTAGAGCAAGAAAATTTTATAATATATCAGAGAAAATTTTACACTGTATTAGAGCAAATTTCAGAGTAAATTTCTCATTGTATCAGAACAAATTCAGAGAAAATTTCACACTGTATCAGAACAAATGTTATAATATATAAGAGAAATTTTCTCACACTGTATCGGATCAAATGTTATAATTTATCAGAGAAACCTTCACACTGTATCGGATTAAATTTTATCATGTATCAGAGCAAGTTAAAAGAAATTGTAGGATGTATCAGAGTAAAATAAATTTCTTAAGATGTATCAAGGTGAGTAAAATTTCAAAAGTAAGTTTGAATTTTGAAATATATCAGAGCATATAAAAAAAACTTATTTGCATTGTACTCATGATTTTGCTTTTGATGGATGACTTTTGTTTAAGTTCTGTCTGATACCAAATTTGATACCAAAATTTCTCAAAGTTTTGTTTAATCTTTCAATCCTTGTTTTTGTCTAATTTCTCCAATATTTGTTTAATTTCTTCAATATTTATTTTAATTTCTCCAATATTTATTTTTAATTTCTCCAATATTTGTTTTTGTTTAATTTCTCCAATATTTATTTAATTTCTTCAATATTTGTTTTAATTTCTCCAATATTTGTTTTAATTTCTCTAATCTTTGTTTTTGTTTAATTCTCTTCCTTTTTCTCATAATTTAGGATTTTGCTTTTTGTCTAATTTTAATTTTGTTTTTGTTTAATTTCTCCCCCTTTTGACATCATCAAACATAGTTAACTCTTTCTTTTCTTTTTCTGAAATATTCTTTAATTTCTTCTTCTTTAGAGTTTTTCACAGATGTTTGCTCTCCCTTAATATAGCAATTATCAACAGCAAACAACAACAAGGAGAAGACAATATTTCAACAAGAAGAAAATATATAACCAAAATATAATCATTACAAAGAGGTAGAAATATAGGTAAAAGATGATTCCATTAATATCATAATTGTTTCAATACATAAAATTCAACCAGCTAAATGTCAATACATGGCCCCAAGGTATAGATCCTAGAACAAGATACTAACTCCTAGGACCTAGTAAAGATCAAGATAAGTCAATGATCGGAGTCATCAGATATAGGGTGAGGAGATGATGGATCAGAAGTGCGTTCTCTACCCCGTCTGCCTCTGCCACGAGTAGGAGAGCGAGATGAACTGGGTGGCTGAGAACGCTGAGATGCTAGGGACTGAACAGAAAGGGTGAGTCTGATAGAATCAAGTACGTTCAGTGCTCTGGAAACAGATTGAAGTAGAGCAGTGAACTGGGTGGTAGCATGCTCACTCGATCCTCGGATCTCTTTCCTCAATAGCTCATATCCACCTTCTAGTGCTCCTCTGAGCCTGCCAGCCTCTGCAGTGAGGTCTGTGACCTCAATAGTAGACTCCTGTGGCTGGGGATGGGCCAATGCAAGGACTTGCCCCTGCAAGTCAAGAACTCTGCCAGTCAGTCTCCAGACTGTGTCCTCAAGCTGCTGTATCCTGACGGACTGATCTGAAATCATCTGAAATACAGTGGAGATGTGGGGAGTAATGGTCTGATCAGAAGAAGTAGCTCCAGGTACAAAAGAAGTACTACTCCACTGGCTAGACAGCAAAGAAGCCACACGCTGTGAAATATGCTCGATCTGATCGTCAGCCAGTCTGAACTCTGATGGAGGTGCTCTGCTCTCTGGCTGATACACTGGTGTGGGCATCCTAGTAAACTCCGAAGGGCCAGCCTCTGTATCAGGAATGAACTGTGTATCTGGTGATGCTGCCCTGAAGTCATGTACAGGAGAAGATGGACCTTCTTCTTCTACTCTGCCTTCAGTTCTGTCTTCAGTTCTTTCCTCAGCTCTCTCCTCAGCTCTTTCTTCAGAGCCCTTGATCCAACCACCAACAGTCTTTGTAATTCCCATTCGGTGCAGGCTGTGTTGGTTGAAAGTGTCCACATGTGAGAGCTTGGTAGGTGTCTCCCCCTCACAGCTAACTCCAAACCTCCTAAAAACTCTAGTAAGGGCCATACCATAAGGCAAGTGTGCCTTGGATCTATTCAAAGTTTCTCTCATGGCCTCTATCATAAGTGCAGGGAGGTTTAGGGGGGTCTGAGTGATGATATGAAACATGACACATACATCTCTGCCAGATAGTAAGTCATGTCTACCACTCCTAGGAAAGAAGAGTTTTGTTACAATCTGATGCAGGACCCTCATCTCAATGGACAGTAGCTTTGCTTCCAATCTGTTTAAACTTCCTGAAAAAGCTTCTCCTAAGATAATTCTGATCCCTTCTTCTTTAATTGGGAGTTCCATATATGAGTATCCTTCACTAGGCAACTGAAGTATTTCTCCCAATATCCGAGAATCCAAGCATATGTCAATCCCTTTGACAGTTGAAGTCACTGACCCGTTTCCATAATTTAGGTTCTGGTAGAACTCTCTGACTAGATCAACATAGGTGACTTCCTTAAGAGAGCAATAAAGTTCCCATCGTTGATTTTTGATCTTGGTAGCAAAAGTAAAGCATTCTTTCTCAAAGAACCGAAAATCTATATTTTTCCCAGTTTCTACTTTTCTATCAGAAAGAGAATTTACACTGGGGCTTATGGAGGATTGAGAGGGACCTTGAGCAGGTACTGAAACAGGATCGGGAACACTGGAAGACTGAGCATGCCTTTTCTTTCGGATAATTTCCTCAGGCTCTCGGATTGATTTCCTTCTTTGGGGAAGTTTCATCTTTGGAGCCATATCCAAAAAGTAGCAGACAAGAAGACTTGAATTCAGAGGAGGAGGGATCACAAAAGAGTAAAGAAGAATTTTGGTGGAGAAAAGAAGTGAATTTTGAATGAACGGTGAAGTTCTAGGGCACGTTCCACCTGCGCCAATCACTGCGAGAAAGCACAGAAAAATCCTTTTCAAGGAGGTAATTTTTGGTGGAGAGAAGGAGGGAGAATTGCCTCAGAATTGATCCTTGGATTTGGAGCAAGAAGAGTTGGAGAGGACGGCTTTCGGAAGAAAGATGATGAGAAGATGAGTCGTCTCACGAACAGGGTTTCCTGTTTAAAAACAATGAACCCGATGGAAGTTGGTGGGATTTACAAGTTTGCCATTGAGTCGACTCATGGGGGTCGACTCATGAAGTTCAGAAATTCAGGAAAAATATAAATAAATTCCAAAAAAATTCAAAATTTTGAGAGTAGGAATTTTGCTCAAAGATAAGTTTTTAGAGTGATAAATCTGAGCTTTTAGGACCAGGATAGATGTTGAAAATTGAGCTCTAAGAGTTTTTGACATCTATTCTTTGGAAATTGAGAAATTTCAGACAAATGGATCTAGAACTCCTAGATTTCTCCTAATTTCACAGAATCTATCCTCACTAAGGGCCTTTGTAAAGATATCGGCTAATTGATTTTCAGTGCAAATATATTCAAGAATTATATTTTTGTTTTGAACATGTTCTCTTATGAAATGATGTCTTATTTCAATATGTTTAGATCTTGAGTATTGTATTGGATTTTTAGATAGATTTATGGCACTTGTATTATCATATTTTATTGGTATTTCATTAAGTTTGATTCCAAAATCTTCGAGTTGTTGCTTAATCCACAAGATTTGAGCACAACAACTTCCGGCTGCAATGTATTCGGCCTCAGCCGTAGACAGTGCCACCAAATTTTGTTTCTTGCTAAACCATGAGATTAGATTTACTCCAAGAAATTGGCAAGTTCCACTTGTGCTTTTTCTATCTAATTTACATCCAGCAAAATCAGTATCAGAATATCCTAACAAATTAATTTGTGAGTCCTTAGAGTACCATAACCCTATAGTTTGTGTACCATTTAAGTATCTAAGGATTCTTTTAACAGCATTCAAATGAGATTCCTTAGGATTAGATTGATATCTTGCACATAAGCAAACACTAAACATGATATCAGGCCTACTTGCAGTTAAATACAATAATGAGCCAATTATACCTCTGTAGTATTTTAAGTCTACGCTTTTACCTTCATCATCCTTGTCAAGCTTACTTGAGGGACTCATTGGTGTGCCAATTGGTTTGCAGTTCTCCATTCTAAATCTTTTGAGTAGTTCCTTGGTGTACTTGCTTTGGGTGATGGAGATTTCCTCTTTTGATTGTTTAATTTGGAGTTCGAGAAAGAAGGTGAGTTCTCCCATCATGCTCATCTCGAACTCTCCCTGCATAAGCTTAGCAAAGTCTTGACAAAGGGATTCATTAGTAGACCCAAAAATTATGTCATCAACATAAATTTGTATAATTAGCATATCATTTTGGTTTCTTTTAATAAATAGGGTTGTATCTACATTGCCTCTTGAAAAACTATTATTTAGTAGAAATTTGCTTAGCCTTTCATACCATGCTCTAGGTGCTTGTTTTAGACCATATAAAGCTTTATTTAATCTAAAGACATGATTTTCAAATCCAGGGGGTTGTTCTACATATACTTCTTCAGAAATATATCCATTTAAAAATGCACTTTTAACATCCATTTGAAATAGTTTGAATTTCATAAAGCAAGCATAAGCAAGTAGAAGTCTAATGGCTTCTAATCTAGCAACAGGTGCAAAGGTTTCATCAAAATCAATTCCTTCTTCTTGATTATATCCCTTAGCAACCAGTCTTGCTTTATTTCTAATTACATTTCCATGCTCATCTAACTTATTTCTAAAGACCCATTTTGTTCCAATTATTGAATAATCTTTAGGTCTTGATACTAAGGTCCAAACATTATTTCTTTCAAATCGATTAAGTTCCTCTTGCATAGCATTAATCCAGTTATGATCATTTTCAGCCTCTTCAAAAGTTTTAGGTTCAAGTTGAGATACAAAAGCACAATGATTAAGTACATCTCTAAGTGAAGAACGTGTTTTTACCCCATGCATAGGATCACCAATTATTAACTCCTTAGGGTGGTTGTGAACATACCTCCATTCCTTGGATAAGTCATTTGTACCTTGAGGTTGTTCTTGAATTTCTTCACCTTTCTCATTTTGTTTGACTTCTTGATCCTTGTCTTCTGGAGTTGCTGAGTTTTTCAAAGTGATCTCCTTCATACCTTCTATTAGTGGATCTGCATCATCAACACCCTCATTCTTCCTTGAAGGAAGATCGTTAGATTCATCAAAGACAACATGTATGGACTCCTCAACTACTAAAGTTCTTTTGTTGAACACTCTAAATGCTTTACTAGTGGAGGAGTAACCTAGAAGGATTGCTTCATCTGATTTTGCATCAAATTTACCAAGTTTTTCTTTGCCATTATTTAATACAAAACATCGGCAACCAAAAACATAAAAATATGCAATATTTGGTTTTCTTCCTTTCCAAAGTTCATAGGGGGTTTTCTTTAAAAATTATCTAATTAAAGCACGATTTAAAATGTAACATGCTGTGTTAATAGCTTCCGCCCAAAAATATCTTGGAAGGTTGCTTTCACAAAGCATGGTACGGGCCATTTCTTCTAAGGTTCTATTTTTCCTTTCAACTACCCCATTTTGTTGAGGTGTCCTAGGAGCAGAGAAGTTATGGCCAATTCTATTTTCATCACAAAAATTTTCAAAGTCTTGATTTTCAAATTCTGTTCCATGATCACTTCTAATATTTTGAATTGAAAACCCTTTTTCATTAGTGACTTTTCGATGAAATTTAGTGAAAATTTGAAAAGTTTCATTTTTGTGAGCTAAAAAGAAAACCCAAGTAAAACGAGAGTAATCATCAATTATTACAAATCCATATCATTTTCCTCCTAGACTAGTGGTTCTAGTTGGTCCAAATAAATCCATATGTAAGAGCTCTAAAGGTCTAGAAGTTGAAATAGTATTTTTGGATTTAAATGAAACTCTAGTTTGTTTGCCTAATTGGCATGCATCACAAATTCTATCCTTTTCAAAATTCAGTTTTGGCAAACCGAGAACTAAATCCTTTTTAATTAATTTTGAAAGAGAATGCATGCTAATATGTGCAAGTCTACGATGCCACAGCCAACTAGTCTCATTTATTTTAGCACTTAAGGAAACTAGGCATTGCATGTCTAATTTAGTTAAATCATTCAAGTCTACCATATAAACATTGCCATGCCTATGTCCTATAAATTTAATGCCATCGTTAATAGGACTTGTCACAATGCAAACAGATGATTCAAAACTTACTTTATACCCTTTATCACAGAATTGACTAATGCTAAGTAAGTTATGCTTTAAACCTTTAACTAGTAAAACATTCTCAATGTATTTGGAGGGAGTGATACCAATGTTACCTATCCCGATGATCTTTCCTTTGCCATTGTCTCCAAAGGTGACCATCCCTCCATCCTTAGCATCAAGCGTGATGAATTGTGATTCATCACCAGTCATGTGTCTCGAGCATCCGCTGTCAAGATACCATTTCCTGTTTCCTTCTTGGGATGCTAGACACACCTGCAAGCACAGATCAAGTTTCTGTCTTAGGTACCCAAGCTTTCTTGGGTCCTTTCAGGTTAGTCAGAATGGTTCCTTTTGGAACCCATATTTTCTTTGTGTTTGCATATTTGTTAATAAGACATGTGTATGATTTATGTCCTATTCTTCCATATTTAAAACAAGTAATATTTATAGACTTTTTGCTTGAATAATTTGCATAAATATCCTTCAGAAATTTTTGTTTCTTCAGGGGTTTATAACCAAGTCCAGCCTTATCATATATAGCTTTCTGATTATCAAGGATCATATTTAGCTTATTTGAACTTAAGGTGAACTTATCTACTATAGATTTCAGCTTGTTCATTTCATCCTTTAAGTTTTGATTTTCTTGAATCAAGGTAAATTTTTCAATTGAAAGATTTTCAGCTTGTTTCACTAAGGACTGATTTTCCAATTTCAGCTCTTTATTTTTTTTCCCTAGTTTCTTTAATTCATCAATTGAATCATAGAATGCTTCATGCAATTCTTCAAAAGTAAATTCACTAGTGGATTCAGAAGTTACCTCATTTTCATGTGCCATCAGGCACAGATTGGCTTGTTCTGTTGAGGTTTCCTCGTCGGAGCTTGAGTCATCACTCGCACTCCAGGTCGCCATCATTGCCTTCTTTTTGAACTTCTTTGGACCTTTCTTCAATTGTGGACATTCGGATCTGAAATGTCCTGGCTTCTTGCACTCGTAGCATATATGGGTTTGATCTTTCTCCTTTTCTTTGCTTTGATCCCCTTTTGTGAATTTCTTTCTCATCCCCTGTTTCCTTTTTCTTAGAAACTTCTTAAATTTTCGGGTGATGAGAGCCATCTCTTCATCCTGATCTTCATCTTCAGAGTCATCCGTTTCATAATCAGGCGAAGTTGTGGATTTGAGGGCAATGGTTCTTTTCTTTTTGACTTCATCCTCTTGATGTTGCTTCATGCTAAGTTCATGAGTCATCAAGGATCCAAGAAGCTCTTCTAGAGGTAGAGTGTTCAAGTCCTTTGCTTCTTGGATGGCAGTCACCTTGGCTTCCCAAGTTCTTGGCAGTGACCTGAGAATCTTCCTTACAAGTTCACTATTAGTATAAGATTTGCCAAGACTCTTTAAACCATTGATAATATCAGTAAAACGAGTAAACATAGCAGTTATGGACTCATCATGCTCTATTTTGAACAATTCATATTTATGTACAAGCATGTTTATTTTAGACTCTTTTACTTGATTTGTTCCCTTATGGGTGACTTCTAACCTATTCCATATTTCTTTAGCAGATGCACAAGTAGAAATGCGATTAAATTCACTAGCATCTAGTGCACAATAAAGAACATTCATGGCTTTGGCATTTAATTGTGCCAATTTCTTGTCAACCTCATCCCATTCTTTCTCGGGTTTGGTTGACTCCTCACCATCTATAATCTTGGTGGGTGTGTGAGGACCATTCACTATGATACTCCACATATCATAGTCGAGTGCTTGTATGAAAATCTTCATCCGAGCTTTCCAATAGGTGTAATTAGACCCATTGAAAAGTGGAGGTCGGTTTGTTGATTGCCCCTCGGCTAGAGAAGTTCCAACATGGGTTGCCATAGATCTTTGGCTCTTTGATTGTTAGATCAAAGAAGGGCTAGAGCACCGGCTCTGATACCACTTGTTGTCCAGCTATGCAACCCAAGAGGGGGGGGTGAATTGGGTTTCTAAAAATTTTAAGCCCAACAGATAACTTATGAAGAACAAAACAATGGCTTTAAATCAATATTAATTACCTAAAGCAGTATTGCAAGGATATAATAAAGAAATAAGATAAAGCGATAAAGCACACCACAAACACAAGGATTTATAGTGGTTCGGTGCTAACCTTGCACCTACATCCACTCCCCAAAATCCCACTTGGGAATTTTAATCCACTATCCTTTGTATTCAACCCGAATACAAAACGTCAGAAACTCCGACACTAGCTATCCCAAGCTAGAACACTTATTTCCCGGGTACAAGTAAACCCAAAACACTCCGATTTCAGGTTCGGATCAAACTTTCCTTGTTTTGAAAATCCTCCAAATACAAGAACAAAAACTCACAAAGAGTTAAAAAATTTAGAGCACAGATTAATACAATAACAGCTCCTTAAATGAGCAAATATAACAATAAAAGCTTTACTCAAATGAAGAACCCCTTTTTCAGATTTTCTCAAAGTGGATGAACGCTTGAATGCTTGAGAAGAGGTTGATTGTTGATTGAAGATCTCTTGAAAGCTTTGAACAATCTCTAGATCAATGTTGAAACAATAGGCGTGAAGAATTCTCTCCTTGAAAGATCTTGCTTTTCTCTTTAACAATCTCTCTGCTATATTGTGGATCCTCTCTCTTTTTCTCTTTGGATTTTTCGTTGATCTCAGACTTTTTATTGCAAATTTCGGATCCTCTCTTCTATTCTTCTCTTCTTCTCTACTGTTTTGATTTCACGTTTGATCCGCTATTTAATCTGCAATTTCTTTCATCATTTAAAGCATTTTGTAGCATTAGAAGCAAGAGAAAATAATTTAGGTAGATAAAGAGCCGTTAGAGGATTTTTAGGAAGCATAAATGGCAATTAAAATGGGCAAAAAAAATAGCCGTTGCTGACAATTCCCATCGCAGGGGTCGACTCATGAGTCGACTCATGCTTCAGGGGTCGACTCATGAGTCGACCTCTGTTGCAAAAACCAGAGAATGCGTTTCTGGAAATTCTTGGCTCAAATTAGCAGGGGTCGACTCATGAGTCGACTCATGCCTTGTGGGTCGACTCATGAGTCGACTCACAGGTCGTGCCAAGCCAGAAAACTAGCATGCCAAGGAGAATTTTTGCGTGCCAATCAGCTCACAGTGCCATGAGTTGACTCATGAGTCGACTCATGCACTTCAAACCTTCATAACTTCAAAAATATAAGTCCAAACACAATAAAATTTTTATCAATAGATTTCAAATCATTTGTTCTACCAAATGGTACTATCAAATCAGGATTTTAGTGAAATTACGATTTTGCCCTTGAAGAGCATAAGGACTTTTTCATTTTAAAATTATTTGTATCCCTTCAATCTGCTTTGTAATCATCAAAATCAATCTAGGAGCAACACTATATCCGCATGGGTTCTAAGGATGTTGTTCTACACATTCGACTTATCCGGTCGTCGGGTACCATTGCTAGATGGTCACTTCGATTGGTATAAGAATTTGTTCCTATGCTACCAGCTTAGGTTCGGACCTATGAGGTCACACACATTAGAGTTCATGATCCGATCAGATGGTTGATCAATGATTAAGAATCATTCTAGGATTAAATGATCAATACGATTGACATTTAACCTAGTGCAAGTGTTGCAGGAGGATCGATTAGCAATTCGATTGCTAATTGGCTTAATTTGATTAAGCCAATGGGCTAAGATTAAGTCTAATTAAATATGATTTAATTAGATTTATTTTAGGCTTGATTGGATCAAGTCCAATTGGTTTATTGGATAAGCCAAGTGCAAGAAAAAACTAGTCCTAGTTCAACTAGGACTTGGGTCAATCTAATTTCTAATTTGATTAAAAAATTAAATCAGATTTAAATATAATTTAATCTGATTAAATTAGATTCTTAATTGGGTTAAGACCTATTTTAATTGAGTTGATCTAATTTTGATTTGATTTGGTTTGGGAAACCAAATTAAAACAAGTTATGAGACAGAATCCTAGTAGGACTAGGATTCCACCTTGCGCCACATAAACCTTCTCTACGCCCTCTCTCTTAATTCAACACCAATCTCCACTTATTTTGTGCGACAAAAGCCCTCTCCCAGATCTCTCCCACATTCACAAAAGGTCTCTTCTCTTCTTTCTTACATGGAAGGTGGTTTGGATCAAATCTAAAAGGAATAAGTTTGGATTTCGAATTCTATGAGATAGAGTTTTAGAAATCCAAAACTCTTTCAATTTTGCACCGAATTTATCCAATTTTTTTTTGGAATTTTTGTGGCTTTTAGGGTTTACATTGTACACCCTTTGCTAGTGATCCATGCACGAAAATAAGAGGAGATGCTCAAGAGTTGGGCGTCCCTTAACTTGCCATGTTTGGATAAGCCTTGACTAGGTGTTTGACCTAGACAAGGACTCTATCATATCTCTCTATATAAGACGAGTTTCTTTGTGAAATTTTAGGAAGAGATAGATATTTGAGAGAAATTTCTGCCATCCAAAAATCAGAGAGAAATACCTTTGGGTCATGGAGATATAAAAGATGCAAGTTTGGGTGTCTAGAGAGAAAAACGTGAAGAAGAAGAGGGTCTTCTTCTAGGGTTTTTATTTTCATATCTTTCCTCCTTCCATCTTGAGTTTCCTGAGAGTATCTCAGATCTGAAACTTCTTCTTCTACTTTCCATCTTTGGAAGAGTCCAAATCAAGAAGAAGGAGGCACCTGATCAACCATCAAAGAAGGATCAGCGCAGTACTAGCATACTGTGCTGATTTCCTGAAGCAGGACTTCTGATCGAGATTCGTGGGCTCGTGTGGATGACTCCTAGAGGCCGGATGCGTGTGCGGCTTGCAACATCATCCTCAAGCTCAGATCAATAAGGTTAGAACATCTAACTTGCAAGGTAATAGATCTGATCTATTGTTTAATACATACATTAGATGTAGTATAGAAACATGTTGATATTATCAACATGTAGTTCATATCAACATGTAGTTCATGCTATATTTATATATTTTAATTTTTGATTTAATACCATGTAATAATCATGTAATAGGATCTTAGATCTAGGGATTTTCTGATCTTAGAAAATAAATTTTGATTTATTTTAGTCTTCCGCTGTATGATCTTGAAAAAGTTTCAAGATCTAACCCTCTTTTTCAAGATCTAACCCTGAAACCCTAGATCTGGTTCCTTCAATTGGTATCAGAGCCTAAGTTCTTTATTACATGATTATTTATACATGCTTAGATTATTTTTTAGATTAGATCTAATTTATAATCTGATTATTAAATCTGAAATTAAAATTTTAGATCAATCACAAACTACAAGGTAGTCCTGCTGTAAGGTTTACCCCTTACAGTGCAAAGGTTGTCCTAGTTTGTGTAGATCTATCTTTAATCATAAATTTATTAGATATGATCTAGATTAAATTTATGATTTATTAGATTTAAAAGATGTTTAAATCTGAAATAAAATCTCTTTGTTAATATTTTTTGTGCAAAGAAATTGTTTAAAGTTAAAACTGTTTCAATTACATGAACCTGTTTAGATTAGATCTAAAGTAGTTTCATGTTTATTTCACTTGCATCTTGATTATGAATCAAATATGCAATATGGTTGGTAGAATCATATTGTAAAATTATTTTACAAATATGAAAATTATTTTTTAAAAAAGCCAAACCCAACCCTCAGCCCAAAACTTAATTAAGAATTAAGAAGTTGTTTGATTAGGTTCTAGGATTGTGAATTGAAGAACCTAAGATACAAATCATAACACATTGGGTTAATGGGTTAGTGAGAAATAGGTCCATTAATTGGGTTAGACCTATAGTTAGATTAAAGATGGACTTAATTAGAGAATTGACTAAATCTAATCAATTATTGTCTTAGATTAGGTCAAGGATTCTCTAGATCAATTACAATAGTTGTAGTTGGTCAAGTCCATGTCTTTAACGAGAACCAAATGGACTTGATTCTTGGCTAAGCGGTCTAGCACGAACTGTTAGGTTGATCTAATCGAAACTAATTAAACCAGTTGGTGTCTAAGGTAAACCAGACCGATGGTTTTTAATTGGGAGCCTGCTTACCTGGCCATTTCTGATGGTGTCTAAGGCAAGCTTTGGCAGACCCTCCCACTGATCGAACTTACCTGGCCTCTTGGTGAAATTATATTTTGATCGGATTACTTGACTATTCGTGCTGACCCATGTCAGCTAGGTAAATCAGTGTGACTGATTTAGGTACTCCTAGACCAGCCCTTTTAATGGTCTCCCTTAAGCTGACTTGGTGAAGCCAGTGGGAGGATCATGATAAGCTGGTTCATCTGACCTCATCCTCTATATTATTTAAATCCTCTAAAATTATTAGGTCCTTAAAATGATAAAGTTATGGAGATAACTGAGTCATAGCCTCCCATTAAGGTGTTTGATAATGAGTCCATTAACTCAATAATCATTGCAGATCCAAAGGCCTGGTGCTTGTTGACTAATGGAATTATCACTCATCATATGATGACTTGGTAGTGTCTCTCTAATGGTGGTTAGGTGAGCCAACCAAAGTTGGGCTTAACCATTCGTTGGTTAGATACACCAAGTATGATCATGTTAATGGTTGGACCTAACCGGATCCTTACAGTGGAGGCCAAAGCCTACTGATTAGGTTTCTGGGGCAAAATTAAAATTATTAGAAATTATTTAGAGAAATAATTGGTTATGAACCTACCCTTAGATGTACATGGGTTGACCAACCAAAGTTGGGCTTGTGTGCAGTCTAAATGGATTCTAGTACCTGCTAAGGAATTAGGGTAATTCCTCGAGTTGGAGGTAGAGGCTACCAATTCGAATAAAATAGTGGAAGAAACCTTTTGTTTAAAGTCCAAATCTTTAGGTTTAATGAATCAATTACTAATTAGGTTATGGTTCTCCTTTGTGCAAATATGGCCACTTCCCTATCACTCCTGTTGGGTATAAAATACCCGCAGCCGAAATCGACAGCAGAACGGCTCCGCCCGGACTCCTACGGGAGCCAGGCTCCTCCATCGACAGCAGAACGGCTCTGCCCGGACTCCTACGGGAGCCGGGCTCCTCCATCGACAGCAGAACGGCTCCGCCCGGACTCCTACGGGAGCCGGGCTCCTCCATCGACAGCAGAATGGCTCCGCCCGGACTCCTACGGGAGCCGGGCTCCTCCATCGACAGCAGAACGGCTCCGCTCGGACTCCTACGGGAGTCGGGCTCCGCGATCAGCAGCAGGGCGGCTCCGTCCGGACTCCTACGGGAGCCGGGCTCCTCCATCGACAGCAGAACGGCTCCGCCTGGACTCCTACGGGAGCCGGGCTCCTCCATCGACAGCAGAACGGCTCCGCCCGGACTCCTACGGGAGCCGGGCTCCGCCATCAGCAGCAGGGCGGCTCCGTCCGGACTCTTACAGGAGCCAAGCTCCGACCTCAGTATCAACTACTGAAGCCGAACTCCGACCACTGCCGAGCCTCGATCAACAGATTCGCGTCCCTTGGCAGATAACAATAACAGCCATGATCCTGTTCCGCTTCCTGTAGCAGATCCCGCATGGCTCCACCCCCCCTACGGTGGACCCACTACTCTCTGACAGGCTGTACCAACGGCCATGATTCTGCTCCGCTCCCTGCGGCGGGTGCTGCACGATCCCACTACTCGCTGACAACTAGCGACGATGGACGCCGCCCCACTACCTGCAACAGGCCCTACGTGGCAGGTTATGGCGATAGCCACGGGTCTACCCCACTATCTTTCGCAATCAATTCCTCTGACCATGGGCGGCCCACTACCAGGCGGTTACAAACGTTGCCATCAATCCCTTGCCTCCTCCGCCTATAAAAAGAAGACCCAGATATGTTATCCTTTAAGCTCCTTTTCCTTATCTCAAAATTCTGCTAAATTCTCTGTTCGAGCACTCCATTCTTGTTGAGACAGAAAACTGACTTGAGCGTCGGAGGGTCTTGCCGGAGCAACCCCACCTCCGGTTTAGACTTCCCTTGCAGGTCCCGGCGGTGACCGCGGCTTCCCCGACTCCAGCTTCTCCGACGCGAGCGGATTTTTGCACCAACAGGATTGGCGCTAGAGGAAGGGGCTGTGTCTTCGCAGCACCCTTGTTCTTGAAGGAGCGCTTAACGGACCCGCTTCCGACCGTTTCTCCGTCATCCACTCCTAATCCTCCCCCGCGAGATCGACACCCGATGCCTCCGCGCAAGGCGTCCACCCGGCGGTCCACGGCCTCCGCGGCCAGATCTCAGGCTCCGGCCTCCCCTCCCGTTTCTCAGCCTCCTCCTCCTCCCCCTCCGACGGCGGCGGTCGGCGTGGAGCAGTTTGACTTGCTGGCGCAGCAGGTCAAAGGCCTCGTCGAGGCTGTACAAGCAATACAGCAGCAGCAGCCGCAGGCGTCGGCGCATCCGGAGGGGGCATCTCCGGAATGCCAGAACCCGACGGTGGGGCGGGCCACCTGGGCCAGCCCCCCCGTCCTTCCTGGGAAGGCGAATTCGAGGGTAGAGAGCCCTCAATCGGACCACGACTCCACCCCTGGGAGATCCCTGCCCCCGTTCTGCCAAAGGACCCTCGAGACTCGGAGTCGAGAGGACTTCCTGGACTGGAGGCTCTAGGAGATGAACCGACGGATCGAAGAACTCCGCCATGCGCCTCCCGTTTATGGTGAGGATATTTGCACTGACCCTCCCTTCTCCCAAATGATTATGCAGGAACCGATCCCGCCGAATTTCAAGCTCCCCCAGTTTGAAAGCTACGACGGGACGTCGGACCCGGTGGACCATCTGGAGGCCTTCCGGACGATGATGCTGCTTCATGGTGCTCCCGACGCCATCTTATGCCGGGCTTTCCCGTCTACTTTGAAGGGAGCAGCAAGGAACTGGTACTCAGCTCTGAAGCTGGGTACCATATTCTCCTTCGATCAAATGAGCCACCAACTCGTGGCCCATTTTGTCAGCAGCCGGCATCCCCGGAAAGGTTCGGAGTCCCTCATCAACATCAAGCAGAGGGAGGGAGAGTCCATTCGGGCCTACGTTAACCGCTTCAACATCGCGGCATCGAAGGCCCGGTTCTTTTAGACCGGATGGGGGGAGAGGCCTTGCAACGCCCATATGTGCCCCCACAGCCCTGTTAGGGACAGGAGGAGAACCTCGCCCTAACTTGAGCAAAGTCGAAGGCCCGGTTCTTTTAGACCGGATGGGGGGAGAGGCCTTGCAACGCCCATATGTGCCCCCACAGCCCTGTTAGGGACAGGAGGAGAACCTCGCCCTAACTTGAGCAAAGTCGAAGGCCCGGTTCTTTTAGACCGGATGGGGGAGAGGCCTTGTAACGCCCATATGTGCCCCCACAGCCCTGTTAGGGACAGGAGGAGAACCTCGCCCTAACTTGAGCAAAGTCGAAGGCCCAGTTCTTTTAGACCGGATGGGGGGAGAGGCCTTGCAACGCCCATATGTGCCCTCACAGCCCTGTTAGGGACAGGAGGAGAACCTCGCCCTAACTTGAGCAAAGTCGAAGGCCCGGTTCTTTTAGATCGGATGAGGGGAGAGGCCTTGCAACGCCCATATGTGCCCCCACAGCCCTGTTAGGGACAGGAGGAGAACCTCGCCCCAACTCGAGCAAAGTCGAAGGCCCAGTTCTTTTAGACCGGATGGGGGGAGAGGCCTCGCAACGCCCTAATGTGCCCCCGCAGCCCTGTCAGGAACAGGAGGAGAACCATGTCCTGACATGAGCAAAGTGGAAGACCCGGACTCCTACGGGAGCTGGGTCCCTACGCCAAGAAGACTTCGCCCGGACTCCTACGGGAGCCGGGTTCCGCCGCAAAAAAGACTTCACCCGGACTCCTACGGGAGCCGGGTTTCGCCGCCAAGAAGACTTCGCTCGGACTCCTATGGGAGCCGGGTTCTGCCGCAAAAAAGACTTCACCCGGACTCCTACGGGAGTCGGGTTCCGCCGCCAAGAAGACTTCGCCCGGACTCCTACGGGAGCTGGGTTCTGCCGTAAAAAAGACTTCACCCAGACTCCTACGGGAGCCGGGTCCCTACGCCAAAGAAGACTTCGCCCGGACTCCTACAGGAGCCGAGTTCCACCGTAAAAAAGACTTCACCCGGACTCCTATGGGAGCCGGGTTCCGCCGCCAAGAAGACTTCGCCCGAACTCCTACGGGAGCCGGGTTCCGCCGCAAAAAAGACTTCACCCGGACTCCTACGGGAGCCGGGTCCCTACGCCAAAGAAGACTTCACCCGGACTCCTACGGGAGCCGGGTCCCTACGCCAAAGAAGACTTCACCAGGACTCCTACGGGAGTCGGGTTCCACAGCAAAAAAGACTTCACCCAGACTCCTACGGGAGCCGGGTCCCTACGCCAAAGAAGACCTCGCCCGGACTCCTACGGGAGCCGGGTTCCGCCGCAAAAAAGACTTCACCCGGACTCCTACGAAAGCCGGGTCCCTACACCAAAGAAGACTTCACCCGGACTCCTACGAAAGCTGGGTCCCTACGCCAAAGAAGACTTCACCCGGACTCCTACGGGAGCCGGGTCCCTACGCCAAAAAAGACTTCACCCGGACTCCTACGGGAGCCGGGTCCCTATGCCAAAAAAGACTTCACCCGGACTCCTACGGGAGTCGGGTCCCTACGCCAAAGAAGACTTCACCCGGACTCCTACGGGAGCCGGGTTCCGCCGCAAAAAAGACTTCACCCGGACTCCTACGGGAGTCGGGTCCCTACGCCAAAGAAGACTTCACCCGGACTCCTACGGGAGCCGGGTTTCGCCGCAAAAAAGACTTCACCCGGACTCCTACGGGAGCCGGGTCCCTACGCCAAAGAAGACTTCGCCCGGACTCCTACGGGAGCCGGGTTCCGCCGCAAAAAAGACTTCACCCGGACTCCTACGGGAGCCGGGTTCCACCGCAAAAAAGACTTCACCCGGACTCCTACGGGAGCCGGGTTCCGCCGCCAAGAAGACTTCACCCGGACTCCTACGGGAGCCGGGTTCTGCCGCAAAAAAGACTTCACCCGGACTCCTACGGGAGCCGGGTTCCGCCACCAAGAAGACTTCGCCCGGACTCCTACGGGAGCCGGGTTCCACCGCAAAAAAGACTTCACCCGGACTCCTACGGGAGCCGGGTCCCTACGCCAAAGAAGACTTCACCTGGGCTCCTACGGGAGCCGGGTTCTGCCGCAAAAAAGACTTCACCCGGACTCCTACGGGAGTCGGGTCCCTACGCCAAAGAAGACTTCGTCCGGACTCCTATGGGAGCCGGGTTCCACCGCAAAAAAGACTTCACCCGGACTCCTACGGGAGCCGGGTCCCTACGCCAAAGAAGACTTCACCCGGACTCCTACGGGAGCCGGGTCCCTACGCCAAAAAAGACTTCACCCGGACTCCTACGGGAGCCTGGTCCCTACGCCAAAGAAGATTTCGCCCGGACTCCTACGGGAGCCGGGTTCCGCCGCAAAAAAGACTTCACCCGGACTCCTACGGGAGCCGGGTTCCGCCGCCAAGAAGACTTCGCCCGGACTCCTACGGGAGCTGGGTTCCACCGCAAAAAAGACTTCACCCAGACTCCTACAGGAGCCGGGTCCCTACGCCAAAGAAGACTTCACCCGGACTCCTACGGGAGCCGGGTCCCTACGCCAAAGAAGACTTCACCCGGACTCCTACGGGAGCCGGGTTCCGCCGCAAAAAAGACTTCACCCGGACTCGTACGGGAGCCGGGTCCCTACACCAAAGAAGACTTCGCCCGGACTCCTACGGGAGCCGGGTTCCGCCGCAAAAAAGACTTCACCCAGACTCCTACGGGAGCCGGGTCCCTACGCCAAAGAAGACCTCGCCCGGACTCCTACGGGAGCCGGGTTCCGCCGCAAAAAAGACTTCACCCGGACTCCTACGGGAGCCGGGTCCCTACACCAAAGAAGACTTCACCCAGACTCCTACGGGAGCCGGGTCCCTACGCCAAAATAGACTTCACCCGGACTCCTACGGGAGCTGGGTCCCTACGCCAAAGAAGACTTCACCCGGACTCCTACGGGAGTCGGGTCCCTACGCCAAAAAAGACTTCACCCGGACTCCTACGGGAGCCGGGTCCCTACACCAAAAAAGACTTCACCCGGACTCCTACGGGAGCCGGGTCCCTACGCCAAAGAAGACTTCACCCGGACTCCTACGGGAGCCGGGTCCCTACGCCAAAAAAGACTTCACCCGGACTCCTACGGGAGCCGGGTCCCTACGCCAAAGAAGATTTCGCCCGGACTCCTATGGGAGCCGGGTTCCGCCGCAAAAAAGACTTCACCCGGACTCCTACGGGAGCCGGGTTCCGCCGCCAAGAAGACTTCGCCCGGACTCCTACGGGAGCCGGGTTCTGCCGCAAAAAAGACTTCACCCGGACTCCTACGGGAGCCGGGTCCCTACGCCAAAGAAGACTTCACCCGGGCTCCTACGGGAGCCGGGTCCCTACGCCAAAGAAGACTTCACCCGGACTCCTACGGGAGCCGGGTTCCGCCGCAAAAAAGACTTCACCCGGACTCCTACGGGAGCCGGGTCCCTACGCCAAAGAAGACTTCGCCCGGACTCCTACGGGAGCCGGGTTCTGCCGCAAAAAAGACTTCACCCGGACTCCTACGGGAGCTGGGTCCCTACGCCATAGAAGACTTCACCCGGACTCCTACGGGAGCTGGGTCCCTACGCCAAAAAAGACTTCACCCGGACTCCTACGGGAGCCGGGTCCCTACGCCAAAGAAGACTTCACCCGGACTCCTACGGGTGCCGGGTCCCTACGCCAAAAAAGACTTCACCTGGACTCCTACAGGAGCCGGGTCCCTACGCCAAAGAAGACTTCGCCCGAACTCCTACGGGAGCCAGGTTCCGCCGCAAAGAAGACTTCGCCCGGACTCCTACGGGAGCCGGGTTCCGCCGCCAAGAAGACTTCGCCCGGACTCCTACGGGAGCCGGGTTCCGCCGCAAAAAAGACTTCACCCGGACTCCTACGGGAGCCGGGTCCCTACGCCAAAGAAGACTTCATCCGGACTCCTACGGGAGCCGGGCTCCGCCGCCAACATCAGCTGCAGGACAACTCCGCCCGGACTTCTACGGAAGCCAGGCTTTACTTATGACTTTTGTTGCAGAAAAACTTTGCCCTGACTCTTACGAGAACCGAGCTACTCCAACTTCCGGAGGGCTTCTCCGTTCGGACTATCAAGGGAGCCGAACTTAGCTCCGACTTCAGTGGAGAAAAATCCAAGCAAACCTGACAAGTGGGTATCTCCGAACGACATAAAAGCCGAAAAGAAGCTCGGCGAATGACGACCCCACATGAACTGAAAAGGTCGCCGACGACCTGGGAACGACGTAACACAGACAAAGAGAAGGAAAGGAAAATGAAGAAGTTCGGCAGACAGCTATTTAACACAAGATGCAAACAAGGTACTGAAATCACTTTTTCGTTTAACAAAAGTACACGTTACAGGACCCGGTGGGTCAGGAAAAAAGAAGATACACGTCATCCCAAATATCGCGAGCACGGTTCGGGCAGGACGAACCGGAGACCGCTCCGAGCTACGAACTCCGTCTCTATCCTTCCCAGTCACATTCTCCAGTGCGTGTAACAGCTCTCGCCCCATCTTGCCTCATTCTATCCCCGAAGTCCCAACCTTAGCGGGAAAGGGGTGGGATAGATCTCCGGAAGCGGTGGGGGTAACGGCGGCAGTAGCGAAGACCTGTTTCAAGAAGAACCGTAGCCACTTCAGGAGCAGTTGGGACACCAGAGATATGCCTCATCTCCGAATGCACCACGACGGCCGCCACCCGAGACGCTCTGGCAAGGTCGGCATGCGTTACTTCCACCATCCCCGCAACAAGTTCTACTACCCCACCGTCGACGCCGACCGCCTCTGGTCTCTCGGCCCCGACGGCGTCAAGGATCCCATCATGGCTTATGACGTCTATTCTGCCCTCTTGACCGGTATCACCCCACCTTGCTGCCCCGAGATTCGCGGGCAGAATAGCTTCACCGACAGCCCCCATTATTAAACCCCTGTTGTTGAAGGAATTCTTCCTTGAGCTCCCTTTGGCACGACGGAGATTCTCACCAGCCGCCATTCTCCTCCTCACCTTTCTCCAAACCCTAAAGGTTCCCTCAAGAACAGCCCCACGAGTAGAGAACATGGTGAGGGAAGAAGACAGGGACTGGGGCGAGAGAAGCAAGACTCTCAGATGAAAGAACAGCAACAGGATTGAAATCGCGAAGGAACCGAGGGGTTTAAATAGCCAATGGATCCTGACGCAGTTATGACGGCGGGTATTCCTGGACCAACTGGTGTGTGCCACGTGGCGCACTTATCCCCTTCACCGCCATCGAGGGTTGACCGCTCACAAATTCCCACAAAGCGACGCTTGGGATCGTGTTTCAACGGGGGTTCCGAAAAGACTTTTCAAGTCACCTTCACCGAAAAACGGACTCTGACGTGCGTGCATTAAATGGGGGCGGCAGTGCACAAGGTTCGAAGGGGCAATTCCGGCTGTGCACATCTCTCTCTGTGTACTTCCTTCGCTTGAAATTCAAACTCGAAAGTAGGGGGACCGGTGTTGGGTATAAAATACCCGCAGTCGAAATCGACAGCAGAACGGCTCCGCCCGGACTCCTACGGGAGTCGGGCTCCTCCATCGACAGCAGAACGGCTCCGCCCGGACTCCTACGGGAGTCGGGCTCCTCCATCGACAGCAGAACGGCTCCGCCCGGACTCCTACGGGAGCCGGGCTCCTCCATCGACAGCAGAACGGCTCTGCCCGGACTCCTACGGGAGCCGGGCTCCACCATCAGCAGCAGGGTGGCTCCGTCCGGACTCCTACGGGAGCCGGGCTCCTCCATCGACAGCAGAACGGCTCCGCCCGGACTCCTACGGGAGTCGGGCTCCTCCATCGACAGCAGAACGGCTCCGCCCAGACTCCTACGGGAGCCGGGCTCCTCCATCGACAGCAGAACTGCTCCGCCCGGACTCCTACGGGAGCCGGGCTCCGCCATCAGCAGCAGGGCGGCTCCATCCGGACTCTTACGGGAGCCAAGCTCCGACCTCAGTATCAGCTACTGAAGCCGAACTCCGACCACTACCGAGCCTCGATCAACAGATTCGCATCCCTTGGCAGATAACAATAACAGCCATGATCCTGTTCCGCTTCCTATAGCGGATCCCGCGCGGCTCCACCCCCCCTGCGGCGGACCCACTACTCTCTGACAGGCTGTACCAACGGCCACGATTCTGCTCTGCTCCCTGCGGCGGGTGCTGCACGATCCCACTACTCGCTGACAACTAGCGGCGACGGACACTGCCCCACTACCTGCAACAGGCCCTACGTGGCAGGCTATGGCGATAGCCACGGGTCTACCCCACTATCTTTCGCAATCAATTCCTCTGACCATGGGCGGCCCACTACCAGGCGGTTACAAACGTCGCCATCAATCCCTAGCCTCCTCCGCCTATAAAAAGGAGACCCAGATATGTTATCCTTTAAGCTCCTTTTTCTTATCTCAAAACTCTGCTAAATTCTCCGTTCGAGCACTCCATTCTTGTTGAGGCAGAAAACTGACTTGAGCGTCGGAGGGTCTTGCCGGAGCAACCCCACCTCTGGTTTAGACTTCCCTTGCAGGTCCCGGCGGCGACCGCGGCTTCCCCGACTCCAGCTTCTCCGGTGCGAGCGGATTTTTGCACCAACAACTCCGATCATTGTTGGACAATGATAAGTTGGTGGGACCCAACTTCGGTAGCTGGTATCGAAAGTTGAAGATAGTCCTGGAGCATGAATGGATCCTATATGTGATAATGGATCCTACACCTGAGGAGCCAGCTGTCAATGTACGTGGAACAATCAGAGACACTTACCAGAAGTGGCTCAGTGATCGGACCATGGTGCGCTGTATCATGCTGGCTGCGATGAGCGACGAGTTCAGTCGCAGATTTGAGATGGCTCAGTCAAAGGACATGCTTCAAGTGTTGGAGGATGCCTTTGGCACATCCGATGACGTCGAGAGGCACAAGACTAGTTGTGCCATCTTCAACGCCAAAATGCGGGATGGTGCCTCTGTCACCGATCATGTATTGTACATGATCGAGCTAATGGAATGATTGAGCAAGCTCGGCTTTTCCTTGCATGAGTAGCTTGAGAAAGATGCAATACTGAACTCGCTGCCCAAGTCTTATCTCCCATTCCTCACTCATTATAGAATGACAAAGCCTGAAGAGAACTACCATGGGAAACTGGGGTTGCTTCAGAACTTTGAGAAGGATCACCAACTTTACAAGGAGTCGGTGAACTCAATGGGAGGTTCGTCTTCTGGTTCTCGATCCTTTAAGAAAGGGAAGAAGAACAAGAAGAAGAAAGTGAAGAAGGTGCAAGTTTAGACTGGGACATCAGTGCAGAGCCAGACCAAAAAGATTAAGCCTGATAAGAGTCTATTCAACTAGCAAACACCCTAGATTAGATAGTGTGTCAGATATCTACTTATGGCACTGTAGGCTAGGTCATATAAACAAGAACAGAATAAATAGGTTGACTCAAGAGGGAATCCTCGAAGTCAGTGATTGTGAATCACTTCCAACCTGTGAGTCCTGTCTTCTTGGTAAAATGACCAAGTCACCTTTTACTGGAAAAGGTGAGAGAGCTACTGAGCTCTTGGGCCTAGTACATACTGATGTATGCGGACCCATGAGCACCAGTGCTAGAGGTGGATATTTCTACTTCATAACTTTCACGGATGACCTATCCCGATATGGATATGTCTATCTGATGAAACATAAGTCGGATTCATTTGAAATGTTCAAACGATTCCGAAGTGAAGTAGAAAAACAAACTGGAAAGAGTATTAAAACTCTTCGATCTGATCGAGGAGGAGAATACCTTTCTAGTGAATTTCTCACATATCTAGGAGAGAATGGGATTCTCTCCCAATGGACTCCTCCAGGAACACCACAGCATAATGGTGTGTCTGAAAGGAGAAATCAGACTTTGTTAGACATGGTCCGATCCATGATGGGTTTTTGCTAGCTTGCTGATATCCTTCTGGGGATATGCACTCGAATCGGCCTATTATCTGTTAAATAAGATTCCAAGTAAGTCTGTAATTAAGACTCCATATGAGATATGGACGGGACGTAAGCCAGCACTTTCACACCTTAGGATCTGGGGGTGCCCGGCCTATATCAAACAATTAGTCACAGACAAACTTGGACCTAGGTCTGACAAATGCTCATTCATAGGGTACCTCAAAGAGACAAAAGGATATTTTTTCTACCATGCTGATGAACAAAAGGTGTTCGTCAGCCTTAAGGCAATCTTTTTAGAAAAGGAGTTCCTTGGTGAAGGAATCGTTGCCTCTAAGATTGAACTTGATGAAGTTCAACAGGTAGAAGTACCGACACCAATAGCTGAACCTGAGTCTGATATGATTAGATCATATCCGGAGCCCAATGTACCTGCACCATTAAGGCGATCTGGTAGAGTACCGCATCAACCGGACAGATACTACGGTTTCCAGGTCCGGGACGGTGATCCCATCAAACTTGATGAGAATAATGAGGATCCGATCACCTATATGGATGCTATGCAGAGACCTGATTCCGAGAAATGGCTTAAAGCCATGAAATCCGAAATGGAGTCCATGAAGGTCAACGATGTATGGATATTGGTTGACCCACCTGAAGGGGTTAAACCCATTGGGTGTAAATGGGTCTTTAAAAGGAAGAGGGGCGCAGACGGAAAGGTGGAGACCTATAAAGCCCATCTGGTTGCCAAGGGGTATCATCAACGTTATGGTATTGACTATGATGAGACATTTTCCCCTGTGGCAATGCTCAAATCTATTCGGATAATGCTTGCAATAGCTGCCCATCTGGATTATCCCATCTGGATTATGAGATTTGGTAGATGGATGTAAAGACAGCTTTTTTGAATGGAGAGCTGACCGAAGAGGTGTATATGATACAACCTGAAGGGTTTACATCCACAGATGAGTCCAAGGTGTGCAAGCTTCAGAGATCCATTTATGGACTGAAGCAAGCTTCTCAGAGTTGGAACATGCATTTTGATAAGGTGATCAAAATGTATGGCTTCATTAAGAATGGAGAAGAGCCCTGCATCTATAAATGGGCAAATGGTCCAGTTGTGGTATTCTTTGTCTTGTACGTGGATGACATTCTCTTAATCGGAAATGACATCCCCACACTACAGGAAATAAAAGTTTGATTGTCATCACAGTTCTCCATGAAGGACTTGGGTGAAGCATCCTACATCTTAGGGATGAAGATCTATAGGGATAGATCTAAAAGGATGCTTGGGTTATCCCAGTCCATGTACATAGACACTGTGCTGAAGAGGTTCAGCATGGAGAATTCCAAGAAGGGCTATCTACCGATAGGCCAAGAAATTTCTCTCTCTAAGAAGGATTGTCCGACAACTCCTGAAGAGAGAGAGCGTATGAGTAGAGTCCCATATGCTTCAGCCGTGGGATCTATCATGTACGCCATGACATGTACAAGACCAGATGTGGCATACTCACTAGGAGTAGTGGAGAAAACCACTGGAAAGTGGTTAAAGCCATCCTTAAGTATTTGAGAAATACTAAGGACCAATGGTTGGTTTATGGCGAGTCAGATCTGAAACTTGTGGGGTTCACAGACTCCAGCTTTCAATCGGACTATGATGACAGCAGGAGTGTGTCAGGTTATATCTTTACTCTGAATGGTGGAGCCATCTGCTGGAATAGTTTCAAGCAGCATACTGTGGCGGACTCTGTTTGTGA
This sequence comes from Elaeis guineensis, assembly GCF_000442705.2. Classification (NCBI taxonomy): domain Eukaryota; kingdom Viridiplantae; phylum Streptophyta; class Magnoliopsida; order Arecales; family Arecaceae; genus Elaeis; species Elaeis guineensis. Next base: position 63,859,669 of record NC_026002.2, read on the forward strand.
AGTGGAGTACATCGCAGCATCAGATGCCGCGAAGGAAGCTGTGTGGCTGAGGAAATTCATCAACGAGCTCGGAGTAGCACCCTCCCTCGATGGTCCAGTCCTGCTCTACTGCGACAGCACTGGTGCCATAGCTCAGGTGAAGGAACCCAAAGCACATTAGCGGATGAAGCACATCTTGTGCCGCTTCCACCTGATCTGAGAGATCGTGGATCGAGGTGACGTCGACCTTCAGAAGATCGACGGAAAGGAGAACCTAGCCGACCCCTTCACTAAAGCCCTGGCAATAAAAGAGTTCGACAACCACAAGTTGAAGATGGGTATTAGATACTGTGTCGAGTGGCTTTAGGACAAGTGGGAGTTGTTGAAAAATGTGTCCCAAAAAGCCAATCGTCAAGTTGTTGACGGTTGAGCAACCAAATATTGTAATTGATTTATTAATAAATAAAATATATTTGGCATTTTCATCATAAGCTTTCATCTTCTAATGAACTCCGTTGTTATGATGAAGTCCTTAGGACTATTTAAGTTCGATAAAGAGAGGATTTATCGATTAGTCCTTAAAACTGTTCACGACCAAATGATAGGCTGTTAATAAGGATGACAGCTTCTATCGAGCATAGGTCGCTGTAGGCCATATGGGTTGGTTGTCCTCTTAACCAAGGAGTGTGGAGACACTGGTATGACATACAGGTGAGATGTAAGGGTACATCATCATTGAACGTGACCAACTCCAGAGTATTCTACTGTCGAGAATATCTCTGATGGGATATAGGTATAAGTGTCCCTTAGACCTGAGATCGCCTCAGTGACTTGCAAGCAACTCACTATGCTTTGGTACTGGAGTAACTGAATTTCTAATTCAGAGACGGAAGGCTTCTGGGCACAGTCAAGTATTTGCGAAGTCAGAGTGTGATCGAGATGGGATTGACCACTCCAAGAGTTGGAGAAGAATAAGTCACTGTATTTCAATTTAGCAAAACCTTGGCCAGGGTAATCCATCAGATGGATTTGATATTTTGAAATACAATGTGGACAACCTGATTAGAGTTGACAGTTAAACTTTGGGGTGTCCTATGATCATTTTGGTCAAGGGGATGAATTATATGAAAACTATATCCGCATGGGTTCTAAGGATGTTGTTCTACACATTCGACCTATCCGATCGTCGGGTACCATTGCTAGATGGTCACTTCGATTGGTATAGAAATTTGTTCCTATGCTACCGGCTTAGGTTCGGACCTATGAGGTCACACACATTAGAGTTCATGATCCGATCAGATGGTTGATCAACGATTAAGAATCGTTCTAGGGTTAAATGATCAATACGATTGACATTTAACCCAGTGCAAGTGTTGCAGGAGGATCGATTAGCAATTCGATTGCTAATTGGATTAATTTGATTAAGCCAATGAGCTAAGATTAAGTCTAATTAAATATGATTTAATTAGATTTATTTTGGGCTTGATTGGATCAAGTCCAATTGGTTTATTGGATAAGCCAAGTGCAAGGAAAAACTAGTCCTAGTTCAACTAGGACTTGGGTCTATCTAATTTTTAATTTGATTAAAAAATTAAATCAGATTTAAATATAATTTAATCTGATTAAATTAGATTCTTAATTGGGTTAAGACCTATTTTAATTGGGTTGATCTAATTTTGATTTGATTTGGTTTGGGAAACCAAATTAAAACAAGTTATGAGACAGAATCCTAGTAGGACTAGGATTCCACCTTGCGCCACATAAACCTTCTCTACGCCCTCTCTCTTAATTCAACGCCAATCTCCACTTATTTTGTGCAACAAAAGCCCTCTCCCAGATCTCTCCCACGTTCACAAAAGGTCTCTTCTCTTCTTTCTTACATGGAAGGTGGTTTGGATCAAATCTAAAAGGAATAAGTTTGGATTTCGAATTCTATGAGATAGAGTTTTAGAAATCCAAAACTCTTTCAATTTTGCACCGAATTTATCCAAATTTTTTTTGGAAATTTTGTAACTTTTAGGGTTTACATTGTACACCCTTTGCTGGTGATCCATGTATGAAAATAGGAGGAGGTGCTCAAGAGTTGGGCGTCCCTTAACTTGCCATGTTTGGATAAGCCTTGACTAGGTGTTTGACCTAGACAAGGACTCTATCATATCTCTCTATATAAGATGAGTTTCTTTGTGAAATTTTAGGAAGAGATAGATATTTGAGAGACCTTTCTGCCATCCAAAAATTAGAGAGAAATACCTTTTGGTCGTGGAGATATAAAAGATGCAAGTTTGGGTGTCTAGAGAGAAAAATGTGAAGAAGAAGAGGGTCTTCTTCTAGGGTTTTATTTTCATATCTTTCCTCCTTCCATCTTGAGTTTCCTGAGAGCGTCTCAGATCTGAAACTTCTCCTTCTACTTTTCATCTTTGGAAGAGTCCAAATCAAGAAGAAGGAGGCACCTGATCAACCATCAAAGAAGGATCAGCGCAGTACTAGCATACTGTGCTGATTTCCTGAAGCAGGACTTCTGATCGAGATTCGTGGGCTCGTGTGGATGACTCCTAGAGGCCGGACGCATGTGCGGCTTGCAACATCATCCTCAAGCCCAGATCAATAAGGTTAGAACGTCTAACTTGCAAGGTAATAGATCTGATCTATTGTTTAATACATACATTAGATGTAGTATAGAAACATGTTGATATGATCAACATGTAGTTCATGCTATATTTATATATTTTAATTTCTAATTTAATGCCATGTAATAATCATGTAATAGAATCTTAGATCTAGGGATTTTTTGATCTTAGAAAATAAATTTTGATTTATTTTAGTCTTCCGCTGTATGATCTTGAAAAAGTTTCAAGATCTAACCCTCTTTTTCAAGATCTAACCCTGAAACCCTAGATCTGGTTCCTTCAAGAAGATCTAGAGGAAGAAGAGAGAAGGAGAAGAGGCTCTGAAAATAAAAAATCTATAAAAGAATTGATCATGGGATGTCCAAGAGAGGGGTTCCCTTTTTATAGACTAGGAATTAGGACTTTCCAAAAAAAGATGCCATGAATCAACACCAAAACCCCTTTCTGGCATCCCCAAAAATTCCAAAAAAATTATTAAGATGTACAAAAGAAATCTAGAGTCTTATATATTAAATAATTCCTCAAAAAAATAAGAAAAAAAATAATATAACTCCAACAATATACTATATACAAAAAATTCTTTTTCGAGTCTGCATCTTATCTCTAATTCAGATTGCATTCAAATTAGGCAAGAGATAATATTATGACTCATCAGCTATAGCCGACCATCCTTATTGGATCCTCTCTCATGATGCCAATAATCACAATCCAAATATAATTAGGCATGGAGAAATTGGCATGGATCCAGATGTGGCGCAAAAGATAATGATAGAGTCCTAGTTTAACTTGGACTCTTCATTTCTAATTCAATTCTAATCCAAATCAAATTTGGATTGAAATCACTAATGAAAATAAAATTAATTTAATTAAAAATTTAAATATTTCATCAAATTTTTAACCCAATTAGAAATTAGCTGAGTCCATATCCTAATCAAATCAGGATCAAATTTTTCTTATAATCGAGTTTGATCATATCAATCCCAATCTGAGTCAAACTGAATCTAATTCAATCAGACTTGTTCCAAAGCTCTTTATTCAAATAAATTGAGTTAATTAATACTCTAATTACTAATTAATTTTCTATAAATAATAGAGTCTCAGTCCTAGTGGGACTCTCCCAAGAGTCCTACTCCAAGTAGGACTCTTCACCAGAGTCACAATCTAATTGAACTCTTCAGCCATCAGATCTGACCAAATCTTCTAATGTGTATGACCCCATAAGTTCGAACCTAAGTTGGTAGCATAGGAATAACTTTCTATACCCATCGATGTAATCATCTAGCAATGATGACCCGACAATCGGATGGGTCGAAGTGTTGCAAAGCAATCTTCTAGAACCTACTGGCGTATGGTTACCGTATAATTTATTCTTTTGACCCAAATACTCAAGGTAACTTAGGATTTAACTGTCAATCCTAATTAAGTCAATCACATTATATTTTAATATTTCAAATCTATCTCATAGATTATCCTAGCCAAGATTTTGCTAAATTGAAATACATTGATGCATATCTCCTACCAATTCAGAGGGGTCAATTTCATCTTGACTCACACACCGACTTGATAAGTACTTGACTACACCTAGTATCCTTCCATCACTAAGTTAGAAACTTAGATAGTCCGATACTAAAGTACAGTGAGTTGCTTATAAGTCACCATGGTGGTCTCAAATCGGAGGGACACTTATAGCCATACCCTTCACAAGCTACTCTTGATAACAGAGTGCTCGACACATGATCACGTTTGATACAAATATTATTGGGAATAGTATCCCAAAGCCAATCGTCAGCCTGTTGATGATTGTGCTCTTTCTTATATTAGTATATAAATTATAAATTAATAAAAGTTATTTTGATATTTTTCATCACAAATTATTTCATCTTCTAATGAACTCCTGTGTTGTGGTGAAGTCCTTAGGACTATTAAGACTCGATAAAGAAGGATTTGTCGTTTAGTCCTTAAACCTGTTCGCGACCAAATGATACGTTGTTACTAAGGACAATAATGTTTGTCAAGCATAGGTCATTGTCTGCCATATGGATTGGTTGTCCTTTTAACCAAAGAGTGTGGAGACACTGGTATGGCATACAGGTTAGATGTAAGGGTACATCTGCACTGAACGTGACCGACTCCGGAGCTTTTTCTGCTGTCAAGATTTGCTCTGATGGGATATGGATATAACTGTCCCTCTGACCTGAGACCACCACAGTGACTTGCAAGCAACTCACTACACTTAGGTACTAGACTATCTGAATTTCTAATTCAGTGATGGAAGGCTACTGGGTGTAGTCAAGTACTTGACTTGTCGGTGCGTGTGTCAAGATGGGATTGACCACTCCAGTTCAGGAGCTGTGTATAATCATGTTTCAATTTAGCAAAATCTTGACCAGGGTAGTCCTAGTGAAGAGTCACAGGACTGTTTGAGTTGAGCATGATTCAGATGATCTAATCAGGGTTGACAGTTTAACCCTGAGTCGTCCTATACACAGGGATCAAAAGGGATGAATTATATAGTAACCATATTCGCGTAGGTTCTGAATATTACGATTGCGACTATTCGACCTATCTGAATATCGGGTACCATTGCTAGATGGTTACTTCGATTAGTACAGAAATTGATTCCTATGCTACCAGCTTAGGTTCAAACCTGCGGGGTCACACACATTAGAGGTTCCTATCTGATCTGATGGCTGGTGAAGAGTCCCACTGGACTGAGACTCTTCGACCAAGAGTCCTAATACTTGGAGACTCTGAGTCCTACGTGTCTGGAACTTTGTGATCGAGAATCAAGATTCTCTGATCATGAGTTCCACACATTTTGGGTACCAGGGTCAAGAGTCCCACTAGTTTGGGATTCTTCGATCAAGGTTTCATATCGATGGACTTTGATGTCCGATTGCCCATCCGATTTGGACTCAATATTTGTGAGAGATTTAATTAGTGATTTGATCACTAATTAACTTAATTTAATTGAGTAATTATTTTTAGATCAAGTCCAATTGAATTGGATTCAGTTGGGTTTGACCCGATTAGGTTAAGAGTTGACCTAATCGCCGAGGTGGTTTGGTCCCTGATTTGATCAAGGGTTGGGCTTAGTCAATTCCTGATTTGATTAAGATTTTATTGAGCCAAATTAAGCCTAATTATGTTAGATTTAATTTAGTCTAATTATGCCTAATCTATTTTAATAAGGTTGGTTCAATTAGGTTTGAAACCACCTTTGACTTATCTCCCTGCGCCACCTCACCTCACCTACACCTATTTGAATTCACGAGAAATAAGTTCTCATAAATTTTCTCCCACATAGAAGCCTTCCCACACCCCTCCTTTGTGTGCCATTTTGAGTAGATAAAGATGGTTGGTTGGCCATTCAAATTCAAATGAAATTTGAATTTGAATGAGCAACTAACCCATGCGCCACTTTATCTATTTGTGCGCCCCTTGCTCTACATGTGAAAATATTTCTCGTGTAGACTCTCCATGCACAAAGAACCCACACTCCCTTCTTCTCATGCCAAGAGTGGATAAAGATTGGTTGGTTGGCATTTGAATTCAAATTCGATTTGAATTCAAGTGAGCAACCACCTAGCTTTATCCTCTCACGTGGTGAAGATGCGGTAAAGATGCGGTCTTGCACTGTTTTAAAAAGGGAAGAGAAGGTGGGGTGTACACATGACTTTCTTAGAGAGAAAGGGTGGCATGAGAAAGGGCCTCTGTGTGAGAAAAGAAAAGAAAAGAAGAGAAAAGAAAAGAAAACAGAAAGGGTGCAGGGTTTTTCTGAGAGTACCCTAGGATTTCTGTCTAGGGTTCGAAAAGTGAGAAGGTGAGTTACGAGTATCGTGAGCCCTCCAAACTTTAGGGAGAGCTTCATCAATCTCTTAAGTTTCTTTGCTGATGATCCGGAGCATCCAAAGAGTCAACAAACATCGATCGAAGAAGTTCGATCAGCATTAGCCGTCGAAAGGGTTCTGCAACGAACTAGCATTCGTAAGGAGCTGATCAGATCAGGAGCTTTGTGTGGATGATTCACAGAGGCCAAACATACTATGTGGCTATATTGCAATGATCAGACCATCCCGACGGTGATCAGACTATGATGATCGACTACTTGTATGAAGGTAATGTGTTCTGAACACATAACAGTAAAATATTTACTGTAGAATTCGAAATTTTAAATTTAAATACATGCTATATATATCATATTTAGATCTTTATGTAAGGTTAATATATGTTAATTAATTAGATTAATTAATAATTTCTTCTGTAAAATTATAATTTTGAAAAAGTTTTAAAATTACTGTTTTACCCTTGCACTGAAATTCACTTCAAATGGTATCAGAGCAGGTTCTAAAATATGATATACATTTGCATGCATAGATTAAGTAGTAATCTAAAAGTTTAAATTTAAAATTTGAATTTAAAATTTGAAATTCAAAATTTAAAATTTGAATTTTGAAATTTGAAATTCAAAATTTGAAATTTAAAATTTATTTGAAATTTTAAATTTAAAATTCAAAATTTAAAATTCAAAATTTTAAATTTAAAATTTGAAATTTGAAATTTATTTGAAATTTAAAATTTAAAATTTGAAATTTAAAATTTGAAATTTGAAATTTAAATTTTGAAATTGATATATTTAGATATACTTGATCCAAGTAGTAAGTAGTATAATTGGGTTGGTTGCCATGATCATCCGATCATAGGAGAAAAGTAGGGTTTAAAGGGCCTCTCCTCCCATTCGATGGGATTCTCCTATGGCGGTAGGGGTGCCGAGCGATTATATCCCATACAGACGAAGCAACGAAAGGACTTAATTGTAAAAATTCAATTATAAAATTTATCATAAATATGTTAGATTAGATCTAAAGAAATATTCATGATTTATTTTGATTGAGTTTTCTGTTATGTAATTAGCAATAGGATTGTTGTTTATGAAATGTGCTGATCCGTTTGTGAAATGAGTCAACACATTTGGTGAATAGAAAATAAAATCTTTTAAATTTGAAAATTATTTTCGAAATACCAAACCCTGATCCATCAGTCCAAATACTTAATTAAAAGAATTAAGTATTATCTAATTGGTCTAGAATTATGAATTAAGACTTAAGATAATTGTATAAACTTGTGGGTCAATGGGTTAGATAGATTAGGTCCATAATTGGGTTAGACCTAAGGTTAGCTTAAAGAAATGGACTAAATTAGAGTAATTGATCAAATCTAATCAAAAATTAAATTAGATTAGGTCAAGGACACTCTAGACTTAACTCCAATAGTTGTAGTTGAATGGATCCATATATTTAACTAGACCAAGATGGACTTAATTCATGGCTACATGGTGGAACCCTATTTACTAAGTTGATCAAATTAAAACTAATGAACCAGTTGGTGTCTAAGGTAAGTTCGACAGTCTGACCAGTGGTTTTTAACTAGGAGCTACTCGCATTGATTTGATCTCTGATGAGTTAATGGCATATCCCTTCTACTGATCTCACTTACCTAACCAACCTGATGAGTTAGGTTTTGATTAGATCACTTGGTGATTAGGGCTCACCCATATCATTAGGTAAATCAATGTGACTGATTTAGGTACTCCTAATGCCGGCTTTAATTAAATCCTTTTTAATCTGACTTGATGAAGTCAGTGGGAGGATTGAAATTGACTGGTTAATTTCTTCTCTTCTATCCTTTAATAAAATCTTCAAAAATTATTAGGTCCCTAAAAATGATTAAGTTATAGTGATAACTAAGTCATTGCCTCCCATTAAGTGAGTGATAATGAGTCCATTAGTTTAATAATCACTGGAGGCCCAAAGGCCTAGTGCTTATTGACTAATGGAATTATCATTCATAATATGATAATTTGGTTGAGTCTTTTTGATGGTGGTTAGGGTGGCCGGCCAAAGTCGGGCCTAATCATTTATTGGTTAGATTCATCAAATCAAATCATATTAATGGTTGGACCTAACCAGATCTTTTTAGTAGAGGCCAAAGCCTACTGATTAGATTCTGGGGCAAAATTAATTACTTGAAGTTGTTTAGAGAAACAACTGATTATGAACCTACCCATAGATGCACATGGGTTGACCAACCAAAGTTGGGCTCGTGTGTAGTCTGTGTGGATTCTAGTACCCACTAAGGAATTAAAGTAATTTCTCGAATTGGAGGTTGAGGCTACCAGTTCATAAAAATACTGGAAGAAACTTTAGACTAAAGCCCAAGTCTTTAGTATTAATAATTTATGTACTAATAAAGGTCTGATTTTTCTTAATGTAGCTATGGCCACTACCCTGTCGCTCCCATCATTATTAGATAATGACAAGCTCATGGAACCTAATTTCGATAGCTGGTATCGAAAATTAAAAATCGTCCTTGAGCATGAGCAGATCCTTTATGTAGTAACAGATCCGACACCTAAGGAGCCAGCTCCGAACGCTAGAGGGATGGTTTGAGACACTTACCAGAAGTGGCTCAATGACCGCACAACCGTTCGGTGCATAATGCTGGCAGTAATGAATGATGAGTTCAGTCGCAGGTTTGAAAATACCTAGCCACAGGAGATGCTTCAAATGTTGAACGACTTCTTTGGCATGCCTGACGATGTTGAAAGGCACAAAACTAGTTATGCCATTTTTAATGCTCAGATGAGGGATGGAGCCTCAGTCACCGATCATGTACTGTATATGATCGAAATGATTGAGCACCTAAGTAAACTGGGCTTTCCCTTGCACGAGCAGCTCGGTAAGGATGCGATCCTTAATTCTTTGCCCAAGTCCTTCCTCTCCTTCCTTACTTATTTTCGGATGACAAAGCCTGCAGTGAACTACCACGGCTTGTTGGGGTTGTTGCAGAACTTTGAGAAGGACTCCCAGCTCCATGAGGAGTCGGTGAATGTTGTGGGAGGGTCTTCTTCTGGTCGTCGATCCTTTAAGAAAGGGAAGAAGAACAAGAAGAAGAAGAACAAGAAGGTGTAGCCACATGCTGGGACGTATGCACAAGGTCAGACCAAGAAGCGCAAGCCCGACTAGAGCCAGGCGGAGTGCTTCTTTTGCAAGAAGCAGGGGCACTGGAAGAGGAACTGTCCTCTATACATTGCCTCCCTGGACCCGAACAGGTCGAAGAAGAAGCAAGATAATTATATAACACCTTGCAACTTTTCCATTTGTGATACTACTGCCTGGGTATTGGATACCGAAAGCCCTTATCATATCTGTAATTCGATGCAGGGTCTGTAGGTCAGTAGGATATTTGATGAAGGTGAAAGGTTCTTGAACGTTGGAGATGAAAGCAAAGTTCCAGTTCTAGCTTTAGGAATCATAAACCTTGTAATCAACTCTCGTAATGTAATTCTGAGTGAATGTCACTATTGTCCAAGTTTTTTATTAAATATTATTTTTGTAGGCCTTTTGGCCATATACAGTTATGAATTTTTAATAAAAAAAAATATTTACAATATCATTTTGAATGGTGTTACAATATTTGTTGGACAACTAAATAATAGAATTTACTTACTATCACAGCCTGTTAATATAGTTCAAACCTCCGGTAAACACCCTAGAATGGATAATATGTCAGAAGTCTACTTTTGGCACTATAGGCTAAGTCATATCAATAAGAACAAGATAAACAGGTTGGCTCAAGAAGGAATTCTTGAAGTTGGTGATTGTGAATCACTTCCAACCTATGAGTCCTGTCTTCTTGGGAAGATGACCAAATCATCTTTTACTGGAAAATGTGAGCGAGCCAGTGAACTCTTGGGTCTGATACATTCTGATGTATGTGGACCCATGAGCTCAAGTGCAAGAGCTGGATATTTCTACTTCATAACCTTCACAGATGATCTATCGAGGTATGGATATGTCACTTAATGAAGCATAAGTCAGAGTCATTTGAAATGTTCAAACTATTCTGAAATGAGGTAGAAAAATAAATTGAAAAGTGTATTAAAACTCTTCGATCTGATCGAGGAGGTGAATATCTTTCCAATGAGTTTCTAACATATCTTGAGGAGAATGGGATTCTCTCACAGTGAACTCCTCCTGGAACATCACAGCATAATGGTGTGTCTGAAAAGAGGAATCGGATCTTGTTGGATATGGTTCGATCCATGATGGGGTTTGCTGGTCTGTCGATCTACCTCTGAGGATATGTGCTCGAATCGGCTTGTTACCTTCTAAATAAGATTTCGAGTAAGTCTGTAACCAAAATGCCTTATAAGATATGGATAGGATGTAAGCCAGTACTCTCGCACCTTAGGGTTTGGGAGTGTCTGGCTTATGTTAAACGTTTAATTATAGACAAGCTTGGACCTAGGTCTGACAAGTGTTATTTCATAGGGTACCCAAAAGAGACCAAAGGATATTATTTCTACCTAGCTGATGAGCAAAAGGTGTTTGTCAGCCTTAAGGCAATCTTTTTGGAAAAGAAGTTTCTTGATGAAGGAACTGTTGCCTCTAAGGTCAAACTTGAGAAAGTTCGACAGGTGGAAAAATCGACAAAAGTTGCTGAACCTGAACCAGATTTGGTTAGATCAGATCCGGAGCCCATTGTTCCTGCACCCTTAAGACAGTTTGGTAGAGTACCACGCAACCAGACAGATACTATGGTTTCTTGATCCGAGATGGCGATCCTGTCGAACTTGGTGAAAACAATGAGGATCCGATCACCTACATGGATGCAATGCAGAGACCTGACTCTGAGAAATGGCTAGAGGCCATGAAATCCGAAATAGAGTCCATGAAGGTCAACGATGTGTGGACATTGGTTTATCCACCCGAAGGAGTAAAATCCATAGGGTGTAAGTGGGTCTTCAAGAGGAAAAGGGGCTCAGATGGAAAGGTGGAGACCTATAAAGCCCGTCTGGTTATCAAAAGATATCGTCAACGTTATGGTATAGACTATGACGAGATATTTTCTCCTATGGCAATGCTCAAATCCATTCGGATTATGCTTGCGATAGCTGCCCATCTGGACTATGAAATCTGGTAGATGGATGTGAAGACAACTTTCCTAAATGGAGAGCTGGACGAAGAGGTGTATATGATATAACCTGAAAGGTTCACATCCACAGATGAGTCTAAGGTGTATTGGCTACAAAGATCTATTTATGGACTTAAGCAGGCATCCCGGAGTTGGAACATACGTTTTGATAGGACGATCAAGACGTATGGCTTCGTTAAGAACGGAGAAGAGCCCTGTATTTATAAGTGGGCTAATGGTCCAGTAGTGGTATTTCTTGTATTGTATGTGGATGATATTCTTTTAATCGAGAATGATGTCCCTGCATTACAAGGAATAAAGATTTGGCTGTCGTCATAGTTCTCCATGAAGGATCTGGGAGAAGCTTCCTACATCCTAGGGATGAGGATCTATAGGGATAGATCTAAAAGGTTGCTTGGCTTATCCCAGTCCACGTACATTGATACTATGCTAAAGAGGTTCAGAATGGAGAATTCCAAGAAAGGCTATCTACCGATAGGTCATAAAATTTCTCTCTTAAAGAGGGATTGTCCGACAACACTTCAAGAGAGAGAGTGCATGGGTAGAATTTTATATGCTTCGACAGTGGGATCTATCATATACGCCATGACATGTACACGATCAGATGTGGCATACTCACTAGGGGTAGTGAGTAGATACCAATCTGATCTAGGGGAGAATCACTAGAAGGTTGTTAAAACCATCCTGAAGTATTTAAAAAATACTAAGGATCAGTGACTTGTTTATGGTGAATCAGATTTGAGACTTATGGGGTTTACAGACTCCAGTTTTCAGTCTGATCACGATGACAGTAAGAGTGTGTCAAGATTTATTTTTACCCTTAATGGTGGGGCTGTCTGTTGGAAGAGTTCCAAGCAGCACACTGTGGCTGATTCAGTTTGCGAGGCAGAGTATGTCACTGCATCAGATGTTGCCAAAGAAGTGGTGTGACTAAGAAAATTCATCATCGAGCTTGGAGTAGCACCCTCCCTTATTGGTCCAGTTCTGCTCTATTGTGACAGCTCTGGAGCCATTGCTTAGGCGAAGAAATCGAAGGCACACCAGCGGACGAAACATATTCTGCATCACTACCATCTTATCCGAGAAATCATGAATAGAGGTGACGTCGACCTTCAGAAGATCGACGGAAAGGAGAACCTGACCGACCCATTCACTAAAACCATTGCGGTGAAGGAGTTCGACGACTTCAAGTCGAAGATGGGTATTAGATACTGCACCAATTGGCTTTAGGTCAAGTGGGAGATTGTTGGGAATAGTGTCTCAAAGCCAATCGTCAGTCTGTTGATGGTTGTGCTCTTTCTTGTATTAGTATATAAATTATAAATTAATAAAAGTTACTTTGGTATTTTTCATCACAAATTGTTTCATCTTCTAATGAACTTCTGTGTTGTGGTGAAGTCCTTAGGACTATTTAGACTCGACAAAAGAGGATTTGTTGTTTAGTCCTTAAACCTGTTCGCGACCAAATGATACGTTGTTACCAAGGACAACAACGTTTATCAAGCATAGGTCGTTGTCTACCATATGGGTTGGTTGTCCTCTTAACCAAGGAGTGTGGAGACACTGATATGGCATACAGATTAGATGTAAGGATACATTTGCACTGAACGTGACCGACTCCGGAGCTTTTTCTGCTGTCAAAATTTGCTCCGATGCGATATGGGTATAACTGTCCCTCTGATTGGAGACTGCCACAGTGACTTGCAAGCAACTCACTACACTTAAGCACTAGACTACCTGAATTTCTAATTCAGTAATGGAAGGCTGCTGGGTGTAGTCAAGTATTTGACTTGTCGGTGCGTGTGTCAAGATAGGATTGACCACTCCAGTTCAGGAGCTGTGTACAGTCGTATTTTAATTTAGCAAAATCTTGGCCAGGGGAGTCCTAGTGAGGAGTCACAGGACTGTTTGAGTTGAGCACGATTCGGATGACCTAATTAGGGTTGACAGTTTAACCCTGAGTCATCCTATACACAGGGGTCAAAAGGGATGAATTATACAGTAACCATATTCGCGTAGGTTTTGAATGTTGCGATTGTGACTATTCGACCTATCCGGACATTGGATACCATTGCTAGATGGTTACTTCGATTAGTACAGAAATTGGTTTCTGTGCTACAAGCTTAGATTTGAACCTGCGGGGTCACACACATTAGGGGTTTCTATCTGATCTGATGGCTGGTGAAGAGTCCCACTGGACTGAGACTCTTCGACCAAGAGTCCTAATACTTGGGGACTTTGAGTCCTATGTATCTGGGACTCTATGATCGAGAATCAAAATTCTCTGATCATGAGTTTCACACATTTTGGGTACCGGGGTCAAGAGTCCCACTGGTTTGGGACTCTTCGATCAAGGTTTCATATCGATGGACTTTGATGTTCGATTGCCCATCCAATTTGGACTCAGTATTTATAAGAGATTTAATTAGTGATTTGATCACTAATTAACTCAATTTGATTGGGTAATTATTTTTGAATCAAGTCCAATTGAATTGGATTCAATTGGATTTGACCCGATTAGGTTAAGAGTTGACCTAATCGTCGAGGTGGTTTGGTCCCTGATCTGATCAAAGATTGGGCTTAGTCAAATTTTGATTTGATTAGAATTTTATTGAGTCTAATTAAGCCTAATTATGTTAGATTTAATTTAGTCTAATTGTGCCTAACCTATTTTAATAAGGTTGGTTCAATTAGGTTTGAAACCACCTTTGACTTATCTCCCTGCGCCACCTCACCTCACCTGTGCCTATTTGAATTCACGAGAAACAAGTTCTCATGAATTTTCTCCCACACAGAAGCCTTCTCACACCCCTCCTTTGTGCACCATTTTGAGTGGATAAAGATGGTTGGTTGGCCATTCAAATTCAAATGAAGTTTGAATTTGAATGGGCAACTAACTCATGCGCCACCTTATCTATTTGTGTGCCCCTTGCTCTACATGAGAAAATGTTTCTCATGTAGACTCTCCACGCACAAAGAACCCACGCCCCCTTCTTCTCATGTCAAGAGTGGATAAAGATTGATTGGTTGGCATTTGAATTCAAATTCGATTTGAATTCAAGTGAGCAACCACCTAGCTTTATCCTCTCACGCGGTGAAGATGCGGTAAAGATGCGGTCTTGCACTATTTTAAAAAGGAAAGAGAAGGTGGGGTGTACACATGACTTTCTTAGAGAGAAAGGGTGGGATGAGAAAGGGCCTCTGCGTGAGAAAAGAAAAGAAAAGAAGAGAAAAGAAAAGAAAACAGAAAGGGCGCAGGGTTTTTTGAGAGTACCCCAGGGTTTCTGCCTAGGGTTCGAAAAGTGAGAAGGTGAGCTATGAGTATCGTGAGCCCACCAAAATTTAGGGAGAGCTTCATCAATCTCTCAAGTTCCTTCACTGATGATCCAGAGTGTCTGAGGAGTCAGCAGACATCGATCGAAGGAGTTCGATCAGTATCAGCCATCAAAAGGGTTCTGCAATGAACTAGCATTCGTAAGGAGCCGATCAAATTGGAAGCTTCATGTGGATGATCTGCAAAAGTCAGACATACTATGTGGCTATATTGCGATGATCAAACCATCCCGATGGTGATCAGACTACGACGATCGACTACCTGCACGAAGATAATATGTTCTGAACATATAACAGTAAAATATTTACTGTAGAATTTGAAATTTTAAATTTAAATGCATGCTATATATATCATATTTAGATCTTTATGTAGGGTTAATACATGTTAATTAGTTAGATTAATTAATAATTTTTGCTGTAAAATTATAATTTTGAAAAAATTTTAAAATTATCGTTTTACCCCTGCACTAAAATTCACTTCAAATATACTCCTGTATTCTATCTGCATGCCATAACAGTATCTCCACACTCTTTATTTAAGAGAATAACCAACTCATATGGCACACAATGACCTACACTTGATATCGTTATCGTCCTAGTAATAGCGTATGTTTTGGTTGCGAACAATTTTAAGGACTTAACGATAAATCCTTCTTTGTCGATTAATATATATAGTCCTAAGAACTTCATTACAATACAGGAGTTCAAAGATGATTAATTTATGATGAAAATATCAAATAACATTTATTAATAAAAATTCATATACAGTTTACAAGATGAGCACAATCGTCTAACGATTGACTTTGGGATGCATTTTTCAACAACTCCCACTTGGACTAAAGCCAATCGATATAGTATCATATATCCATCTTCAATTTGTGGTTATCAAACTTCTTGATTTTGAGAGCTTTAGTAAATTGGTTGGTCAGATTCTTCCTTCCATCGATCTTCTAAAGATCAACGTCACCTCAATCCATGATCTCTCGGATAAGGTGATAACGATGCAGAATATGTTTGGTGTGTTGATGGAATTTTGGCTCCTTGGCTTGAGCAATGGCTCCAGTATTATCATAGTATAACAAGACAGGGCCATTAACGGAGGGTGCCACTCCAAGCTTGTCGATGAACTTCTGCAACCATACAGCTTCCTTTGCAGCATCGGATGCCGTGATATACTCTGCTTCGTAAATAGAGTCTGCCACAGTATTTTGCTTAAAATTTTTTCAGCAGATTGTTCCACCATTTAGGATAAAAATATAATCCGACACACTCTTACTATCATCATGGTCTGACTGAAGCTGGAGTTGGTGAACCCTAGAAGTTTCAAGTCAGTTTCACTATACACAAGCCACTGATCCTTAGTATTTTTTAAATACTTAAGAATGGTCTTTACGATCTTCCAGTGATTTTCTCCTGGATCAGACTGGTATTTACTCAGTACCCCTAATGAGTATGCCATATCTAGTTTCATACATATTATGGCGTATATAATAAGACCCACTGTTGAAGCATATGGAACTCTACTCATATGCTCTCTCTCTTGAGGAGTTGTCGGACAATCTCCTTTTGAAAGAGAAATTTCTTGACCTATCGGAAGATAGCTTTTCTTGAAATTCTCTATGCTGAACTATTTCAGCATAGTATATATGTACGTGGATTGGGAGAGCCCGAGTAGCCTCTTAGATCTATCCTTATAGATCTTCATCCCTAGGATGTAGGCTGCTTCTTCCAGATCCTTCATGGAAAATTATGATGACAGCCATACTTTTATTCCTTGTAATACAGGAACATCATTCCTGATTAAGAGAATGTCATCCACATATATCACAAGAAATATAATTATTGAACCATTTGCTCACTATATATGTAGGGTTCCTCTCCATTCTTAACGAAGCCATACCTTCTAATTACCTTATCAAAACATATGTTCCAACTCTGAGATGCTTGCTTCAATCCATAAATGGATCTTTGAAGCTTGCACACCTTGGCCTCATCTATAGATATGAATCCTTCAGGTTGTATCATATACACCTCTTCGTTTAGCTCTCTATTTAGGAAAGCTGTCTTCACATCCATTTGCCAGACTTCATAGTCCAGATATGCTGCTATCGCAAGCATGATCCGAATGGATTTGAGCATTGCCATAAGAGAAAATATCTCATCATAATTAATACCATAATCAAGACGATAATCCTTGGCAACTAAATGGGCTTTATAGGTCTCTATCTTCCTGTCTGCGCCCCTCTTCCTCTTGAAGATCCACTTACACCCTATGGGCTTTACCCCTTTAGGTGGGTCAACTAATGTCCATACATCATTGACCTTCATGGACTCCATTTTAGATCTCATGTCGTCAAGCCATTTATCAGAGTCAGATCTCTACATTGCATCCATGTAGGTGATCAGATCCTCATCATTCTCATCGAGTTTGACAGGATTCCCATCTCGGACCAAGAAACCTAAGTATCTATCTGGCTGAATCGGTACTCTACCGGATCACCTTAAGGATGTTTGTTCATTGGGCTTTAGGTTTGATCTCATCAAATCCGATTTAGATTTAATCATTGGTGTCGGTTCTTCTACCTGTCGAACTTCATCAAGCTCAATTTTAGAGGCACTTATTCCTTCACTAAAAATTTTTTTTTCCAAAAAATATGCCTTACTACTGACAAATACCTTTTATTCAATAGGCAGATAAAAGTAATATCCCCTTGTTTCCTTGGGGTACCCTATGAAATTATACTTATTGGACTTATGACTGAGCTTGTCAGTTTGTAATTGTTTAACATAAGCTGGACACCTCCAGACCCTAAAGTAAGAGAGGTTCAGTCTACATCCTGACCATATCTCATATGGTGTCTTACTAACTGACTTGCTCGAAATATTATTGAGTACAAAATAGACTGTTTCAAGTGCATATCCTCAAAAAGAGATCGGCAGAGTTGCAAACCCCATCATGGATCGAACCATGTCCAACAAGATTTGATTCCTCCTTTCTGAGATGCCATTATACTGTGGTGTCTCTGGAGGGATCCATTGAAAGAGAATCCCATTCTCTCCTAGATATGTCAAAAATTCACTAGAAAGGTATTCACCACCTCGATTAGACTGAAGAATTTTAATATTTTTTTTAGTTTATTTTTCTACTTCATTATGGAACTATTTGAATATTTCAAATGATTCGGACTTATGTTTCATCAAGTAGACGTACCTATACCTAGATAGGTCGTTTGTGAACGTGATGAAGTAGCTATACCCTCCTCTGGCATATGTACTCATGGGTCCACATATATCGGTATGTATCAGACCCAACACATCACTGGCTCGTTCACCTTTTCTAGTAAAAAGTGACTTGGTCATCTTTCCAAGCAAACAAGACTCACAGGTAGGTAACGATTCATCATCGTGTTTATTAAGAATTTCTTCTTGAGCCAACTTGTTCATCCTATTTTTGTTGATATAACCTAACCTATAATATCAAAGATAGGCATCTATGACATCATCTATTTTAAGGCATTTATTTGAAATGTACATTACATTAGGCATAGATATAATATAGATACCATTGTTCAACTATCCACGTAAAATTGTAACACCATTCAAAATGATATCTCAAAAGTTTTTCTTTATTGATATTTTATAATTTGAATTGGTCAAAAGGCATACAGAAATAATATTTAAAAAAAAATTAGGACTATAATGACACTCATTAAGAACAATATACTGAGACTCGAATACAAGCTTGATGATTTCTGTTGGGTATAAAGTGCCTCCCAACCGAAGTCTGCGGAGGACTGATCCTTCGGGGCTCCTCCGGCTCTCGACCTTGTATGTGATGCCTCTCCGAACTCCCTCGGCCGTCCGGACTTCTTCGACGATGGGCCTCAGTGTTCACCCATCGGGCCACCCCAAAGGCCCTCTGAGCCTCGCTGTTAGCCGTCCTTCTACAGCAATTGACTACCCCCGAACTTCTTTCGGGCTTCGTCAACATCCGAGCTTCCCCGACATTGAGATTTCTACAGTAACCAAGCTCCCTCCATGTTTCTACGACAGTCGTCCACCTTTAGGATTCCAGTCGAGCTCCTGCGATAGCCGAACTTCTACCGCGAGCAGCCTACTCCGAACTTTCACTACGAGTGGTCTACCCCGAACTCCTGCTGCGAGTAGTCTACTTCGAACCCTTACAGCAGACGGCCTACCTCGGATCCCTACTGTAAGCAAATCCCATCCGAGCCTCCGCTGTAAACATATTCCTTTCGAACTTCCATTACAGGTAGACTTCAGTCAAGCTTCTTCGTAGTCGGGTCCCACGACAACTGACCTTCGATCGAGCTTCCATAATAAGCGGTCTCCTTTCAGCCTTCTACAAGAACCAGACTTCAACCGAACTTCTATAGTGGTTGGATATTGGATGAGCTTCTACGACGATCGGGCTCTGATAGCTGGATCCCTACAATGATCGATCGTCTCCGATGTCTGTCGAACCTCTCCAACGCCATCGGAAGTCCATCACCGGCCGACCCTCCACCAGATCCTTCATAAAACCAAACTTTCCCAACGGATCATCTTCAGGCAAGTTTCCACATCGGGCGAATCCCAAACGGACTTCTCCAACAATCGGATTCCTACCGGGCTTCGCCAACAGAAAATTTCTATTCGAGCTTCTGCAGCAGGTGACTCCCACCCGTAGTATCAGCGCCTAAGCCACCCGACAACAGTAGACTCTTCAGCAACTTCGGAGACATCCGAGCTTCTCCCAGACCAACAATAGAGAGCCATTCTGCTCCATCAGATGTCTCAATCGAGCTCCAGCCGACGGATCAGAGCTCTCTGACAAGTCATGACAAGAGCCACCCTCCAGCTCCACTCCCTGTAATGGATTCCATGCAGCTCCACCACTCTCTGATGAGTCACGACAAGAGCCACCCTCTTGCTCCACTCCCTGCAATGGATTTCATGCAGCTCCACCACTCTCTGGCAAGTCCCGATAATGGACACCACTCCACACTCCGCAACGAGCTCCACGTGGCCCTAAACGACCCCTGACGCCACTACTCTCCGTAACAAACTCCATATGGCTCTGAGCGGTCCACTACCAGATGGTTACAGATGTCGCTGTCAGTCAGTTACACCCTCCATCTATAAATAAAGAACCCAGACACATTCTTCTCTAAGCTGGTAACTCTATCTCGAAACTCTGCCAAAATTTTCGCTCGAGCACTCCATTTCTGTTGAAGCAGAGTACTGACTAAGCATCGGAGGGTCTTGTCGGAGCACCCCCAACTCTGGTTTAGACTTTCTTTGTAGGTCCCGACGGTGACCGTGGTCATCCCAGCTCCAGCTTCTCCGACTTCGATGAAATTTTGCACCAACAGAATTGGCGCTAGAGGAAGGGGTCTGTGTCTTTGCAGTACCCTTGTTCTTAAAGGAGTGCTTAACGGGACCTATTCTGGTCATCTTCTCCAACATTCTCTTCTCCTTCTTCTACTAGATCCTCACCTGATGCCTCTCCACAGAGCATCCACCAGGCGATCCACGGCCTCCACTGCCAGATCTCAGACTCCGGCCTCACCTTCAGTTTTCTAGGCCCCTCCTCCTCCTCCTCCGACAATGGCGGTCAGAGTGGAGCAATTCGACTTGCTGGTTTAGCAGGTCAGGGGCCTCACTGAAGCGGTGCAGGCCATGCAACAGCAACAACAGCCACAGGTGTCGATGCAGTTGGAGAGAGCATCATCAGAATTCCAAAATCTAATGGTAGGATGGGCCACTTGGGCCAATCGCCCCGTCTTTCCCGGAAAGACAAATCCAAGGGTGCAGAGCCCTCAGTCCGATCACGATTCTACTCCCGGAGGATCTCTACCTCCATTCCGCCCAAAGACCATTGAGACCCACAGTCGCGAGGACTTCCTGGATCGAAGGCTCCAAGAGATGAACCGGTGGATTGAAGAACTCTGCCATGCTCCCCCTGCTTATGGTGAGGACATCTGTACTGACCCCCCTTTTTCTCAAATGATCATGTAGGAACCGATCCCGCCAAACTTCAAGCTCCCCCAATTCGAAAGCTATGATGGGACCTCGAATCCGGTCGACCACCTGGAAGCCTTCCGGATGATGATGCTGCTCCATGGCATGCCAGACGCCATTCTGTGCTGAGCTTTCCCATCCACCCTGAAGGGAGCAGTAAGGAACTGGTACTCGACATTGAAGTCGGGTACCATCTTTTTCTTTGATCAGATGAGCCACCAGTTCGTGGCTCATTTTGTTAGCAGTCGGCATCCCCGAAGAGGTTCGAAGTCCCTCATCAACATCAAGCAAAGGGAGGGAGAATCCATCCGAGCTTATGTCAACTGTTTCAACGTCGCTGCGTTGGAGGTCCGAAACTTGGACCAATCAATCGCGATGGCCGCTCTGAAGGGCGACCTCCAGAAGAACGACCTTCTGTTCTCCTTGGAAAAAAGTACCCCAGAGATTTCATCGATTTGCTGGCTCGGGTCGAAGGATATGCTTGAGTAGAAGAAGCCTTCAAGATGAAGGATGAGGAGATTGCGAGAGAGCGGCAGGCGAGAGACTCGAGCAAGCCCGCAGCCAGAAAAGGGCCGAGTGAAGCTCGGCCATGCTCTCGAACTCCTCCCGGGCATGGGCGCACCCGAACTCCTCCCCGAGCTCGCAAACAAAGAAGCCCAGACCATCAAGTTTGATGAGGTTCTCCTCCCGAAAGATTCCGCAGCTACGCCCCTCTTAATGCATCAAAAACTCAAGTGCTGATGGAGGTCAGGGAGCAGCTCCCAAGGCCGGAGAGGATGCGCTCGCACCTCAAACAATGGAACCTGAACAAATTCTGTCTCTATCATCGTGACCACGATCATGATACGAAAGAATATATTCAACTCCGAGATGAGATCGAGGAGCTCATCAGATGAGGTCGACTCGATAGATTCATTCGACGTCGTCCTGAAGGAAGAGAAGATCGGCCTAGGGCCCTGCCACAGTCGAAACTGCCAAGGAGGGAGGAGCAGCCAGAAGATCGACCTCCAATTGGGATTATCAACTCCATCTCGGGGGGACCCCGATGAGGAGCAGACCTTTCACGGTTATAGAGTTTGAAAAATCTACGAATGTATTACCAACAACTTTGCCCTGAATAAAAATTCTCTTCATATTTGTGCATTCTTTCTTTTGGTATGAGCTTCTAACGATGGAAGATAACTCCCCCATACAAATGAAACTAAGCATGTTAGAAACAGGAGGAGAACCTCGTCCTAACATGAGCAAAGTCGAAGGCTCGATTTTCTAAAGACCGGATGGGGGGAGAGGCCCTTACAACGGCCCTTATGTGCCTCCACAGCCTTGTTAGGAACAGGAGGAGAATCTTGTCCTAACATGAACAAAGTCGAAGGTCTGATTTTCTAAAGATCGGATGGGGGGAGAGGTCCTTACAATGGCCCTTATGTGCCCCCACAGCCTTGTTAGGAATAGGAGGAGAACCTCGTCCTAACATGAGCAAAGTCGAAGGTTCGATTTTCTAAAGATCGGATGGGGGGAGAGGCCCTTACAATGGCCCTTATGTGCCCCCACAGCCTTGTTAAGAATAGGAGGAGAACTTCATCCTAACATGAGCAAAATCGAAGGCCTGATTTTCTAAAGATCGGATGAGGGGAGAGGCCCTTACAGTGGCCCTTATGTGCCCCCACAGTCTTGTTAGGAACAGGAGGAGAACCTCATCCTAACATGAGCAAAGTCGAAGGCCCAATTTCTTAAAGTCCAGATGGAGAGAGAGGCCCTCACAACGGCCCTTGTGTGCCCCCACAGCCTTGTCAGGAACAGGAAGAGAACCTCATCTTGACACGAGCTAAAATCGACTGTCGAGAATGAGGGGAGGACCTCATCCCGATGCAAACAAAGACTTGGTTGATCGACAAGGAGGAAAGCTTCCTCAATGGCTCCCCCACACCCTCACAGCCCCATCAAGAGCGGAGGGAAGACCCTCACTCAAACACAGAAGAAAAAGAGAAGTGAAAAGAAAAAGCGACGAACTACACCGGCGATAGGTGAAAAATGAACCACACCAAAGGCACAAGGGACCTCGTCCCGACAAGAGAGAAAACCCTTATCGAAAATCTCTAGTCCCTAAAGATAAATCGACACGGCGGCAACCAGGAGCCTTCAAACTACATCGGCAATGAACAAGATGGAAGACAGAAGAAGTTCGGTGAACGACAAATCAACGCAAGAATTAGCAAGGGATTACAAACTACGTCGACACCTAACAAGGTGGAAGACAAATGGAGTTTGGTAAACAACCATTCAATACCAGAATGGGCAAGGTAACAAATGATTTCATTCACATTTCATTGGTGAAGTATGCATTACAAAGCCTTAAAGGCCAAAAAAAAAAGAAGAAGAAAAAGAAAGAAGAAGAAGAGGCTCTAAGGAAGCCCAGTTTCTTCCGACTTCGAGCTCTCGGTTCCGGCCCTTGCTATGGATTACCTTAAATCTTCGACTTCCTTTTCTAGTTTCCTCTTTTTCAGTAGCATATCTTGGAACATCTGGTGGAACCGCCGGCGCTCGTCCTCTGACTCTCGAAGCCTCCTCCTCAGGACCTCGGACTCTATCTCGGTATCCTTGACCGCCTGCTGCTCGTGGACTAGCTAAATCTTCAGCCGCTGCAGTTCGGCCTCTCCCCACCCAAGGGCCACAGACAATTCTGCCATAGTCTCCCTCAAGGAGTAGAGCTCATCGGAGCCTCGTGCAGAGGCAGGCTGGACTCTCCCGAACAATTGCCTCTGAAGGTGGGCTACTTCATCGGTCGCCATCTTGAGCTTCCTTCGATAGTCCTCTACCTGCCCACTCCAGCCGACTCGATAGGCGTTATAGTTCACCTTAGCATTCTGCAGCTGCTTCTGAAGGTCAGAGACCTTCTTTGACCAGTCTCGATCGCGGTCAGCTTGGACTGTGAGCCAGGATGAGCTCCCTTCCAGCTGGCCGATCTTCTCCCATGCAACCGCTAGCTCGACCTCGAGAGAGCTGATCTTGGAAGCCTGAGCCCAAGCTCGATCGCTGGCATGCTTCTGAAGTTCCTCGAGCTCCGTCATGAAGTCAGCCTTCTTCCAGGTGAATTCCATGAGCCCCTTTTTGTGGAGGTCCTGAAGGTGAATAGCCTCCGCAGTAACTTCCGAGTGGCTCTTCTTCAGTCGGTGGAGTTCATCTTCCAACTTCTTAGATTTTCCTATCAACCGACGAACTTCCCTTTGGAGGTCTCGTATCATCGACTTCATGGGAATACCCTCCGACAGGGGAAGAGCTTTGGCAGGACACTGTCGTTGGAAGACAAGAGCGCCACGACTCAAATCAATGCAAGAATACCAAAAGAAGGAAAAGAATACGAAAAGGGGGGAGGGACCCTCCGTAAAGATGAATCCAGCTTCATTGATCAAATAAGTTTCAAGTATAAGAGAACAAAAGAAATATATATATCACCACAAAAGAGAAATACAAAGCTAGAGGTTCCGAACCTCTGGGGTAGAAGTAGAGGGGGTCGGCATCCCCAAAAGATCGTCAGCGGTGGCCACGGCAGTCGATGAGGTCCCGACTGGAAGAGGATTGACGGCGACTTCGGACGGTCCGACCTCATCGTCAGACGCCTCGTTCAGGAAGCCGAGATCCAATTCGAGAAACCTCCCAGCCACCTTCTCTTGGCAGAGTTTGAAACCCTTGATGAAGGCATCCTGACCGAACTGGACCTTTAGATCCTCCATCTCAGAGGAGGCTTTGAACTCCTCCACCGCTCGGGCCCCTGCCTCCGAAGTCAGGGACGGAATCCACGCTTTCAGCTCAGAAACTTGTGCCTTCAGCTCGAAAACCTGCACCCTCAGTTCGGAGATTTTGACCCCAGCCTTCCCTCTCTCCTCCTCCAAGGTAGTCCTCAGATCGGATGAGGTCTGTCCCTCCTTTTCCAGCACCTCCTGGAGATTGAGGACCTCAGCGATCTTCTCCTCGAGGCGAACGGCCCCAACTAGGTGACCCTCCTCCACCCGAGCTGCCTCCCTCTTGGCGATCTTCACCGCCTTGACGTTGGCGACCAGCTGGTGCCCGATCTGCATGAAAGGTCAGGGAGTCAATACAGAGGCTGAAGATTATGTCGAATAAAGAGGTAAAAAGGAGGAAAAAAGGTGAGTTAACCTACTTCGAGGAAGGATCCCAGGGAGTCCCAGACCTGCAGCTCGAGATCGACGAGGATGATCCTTTCAACGACCTCAAGCAGAATGGACCCTTCGACCAGCCTTTTTATTAAGTCCCTGTTGTTGAAGGGATTGTCCCCCAAGTCCTCCTTGGAGCCGCTGGCCCCCTCAACGGCGATCTTGCAACTACGACTCCTCCGGGTCAGGGTCTTCTTCCTCTTCCGCCCTTCGACCCCAGGTATCCTCTCCAGATGAACCTTGGGAGCGGGATCCTCGACCGGAGGGCTCCTTGAAAGAGCTCGGGGGACTGTGGGTTCGACGTCGGAAGGGACTTCGACGGCGACGGCCACTGGGGTAGGCACGGCCGAGCTTGTCCCTTCTATCCTAGCTCTCTTCACCGACCCTGAAGTTGAGGCATTTTTCCTCTTGTGGGTCTTGAAACCCTGAGCTAGCCTCCGAGCCACGCTTGCGTCCATGTCTGCGATAAAAGAAAATCGACACGGCTCAGGGGTGAAAAAAAAAAATGAATGAATGAAATGATGAATCGATACTGGCAGGACTAAGGGGCTCAGGCCGATGGTGAACAAAAGTTGCTCCCTCAGAAGTTCGGAGAGGAGGGGGGCTTGATAGGCCTCGAGCTTTTTTGAGGCCTCGAGGTCATCCCTTTCCAGGCTAGAGGCCTGGCGGGCGGAATCCCTCAAAGAACCCCAAGGCTCTAAGGTTGGGCATCGGACGTAGAAGAACCTCTCCTTCCAGTTATGAACGGAAGAGGGGGTATCTTTCAGCAACCCCTTTCTACCGAACTGGAGAGAGAAGTACCACCAATCCCTTACTGATGGATGGTGTTTGAAGGTATAGAAGCTCCTAAACAAAGAAATAGTCGGCCGAACTTCGACTAAACTACAAAGGGAAAGAAACCCTATCAAAAACCTAAAGGAGTTCAGCACAGCGGAGGCTAGAGAAATGTTCAGAAAATGAAAGAGAGCAACAACAAAGGACAGCAGTGGGAGCCGAAGTCTGGCACGGAAGGCCTCCTGGTACAGACAGAAGCGACCGAGAGGAAGGGCGCTAGCCCGGTCAGATGGCCCGGGAAGCTCCAGCTCGTACTCTAGAGGAACTCCATACTGAATCCTTATCAGTGAGAGTTCATCCGGAGTCAAGGAACCAGGGATGGTGTCCGGCGCAAAGGCCGGACAAGGTTCGGTCCTAGCTACGGGTTCGTCTACGGTACAAGTACTATAGGGAACTGGGGCTGACGAACTCCTAGAACTACTGGAAGAGGAGATATCGAAAGATATTTTGGATCGAACGACAGCTACAAAATCCTAAAAAAATCAGAAAAATAGCGAACAGGCCCTTAAGGAAGCTAAACAAACAGGGCACAAAAAAAAAATAAAACACAAAAAAACAGCGAGAAGTTCCAGGACTAACCTAGGTTGGCCTGGGGAGTGCGGGAGGGCAGCAAGGATGATGGGAGATTTGGAGGATGCCTAAGGTCGAGAAGGATGCTAGAGGAGGCTGGAGCTCTTGGGGAAGAAGAAGGGACCGAAGGACTCTCTTAGGCAGGGTGAAACCCCTATGGGGGAAGACATGTTTAAATAGGCAACAGGACCTGGAGCAATTATGATCGTGGATCTTCTCTGACCGGCCTGTACCTGTCGCATGTCCTACTCACTTTGATAGGCTGTTGAAAATGGCTGGTAGCTGACAAAATAATTATTGCACCGTACCTAGAGCCATGCCCCAGCGAAAATCCCAAAAAGAAGTAACCTTTTTCGAAAAGGCTCAGTACCAGCGTACCGAGCATCAAAATATCTGGCGATCGTTGAGTACAAAAATCAAGAAGAGCACCTTCAGTCATGAGAAATTCTCTGTACTTTCTTTATTCGAAACCCAAACTCGAAAGTAGGGGGACTGGTGTTGGGTATAAAGTGCCCCCCAACCAAAGTCTGCAGAGGACTGATCCTTCGGGGCTCCTCCGACTCTTGACCTTGTATGTGACACCTCTTCGAACTCCCTCGGCCATCCGAACTTCTTCAACAATGGGCCTTAGTGTTCACCCATCGGGCCACCCCAAAGGCCCTCTAAGCCTCGCTGTTAGCCATCCTTCTACATCAATCGACTATCCCCGAACTACTTTCGGGCTTCGTCAGCATCCGAGCTTCCCCGACAATGAAATTTCTACAGTAACCAGGCTCCCTCCATGTTTCTACGATGGTCGACCGCCTTTAGGATTCCAGTCGAGCTCCTGCGATAGCCGAACTTCTACCGCGAGTGGCCTACTTCGAACTTCCACTACGAGTGGTCTGCCCCGAACTCCTGCTGCGAGCAGTCTACTCCGAACCCTTACAGTGGACGGCCAACCTCGGATCCCTACTGTAAGCAAATTCCATCCGAGCCTCTACTGTAAACATATTCCTTCCGAACTTTCATTACAGGTAGACTTCAGCCGAGCTTCTTCGTAGTCGGGTCCCACGACAACTGACCTTCGACCGAGCTTCCACAATAAGCAGTCTCCTTTCAGCCTTCTACAAGAACCAGGCTTCGACCAAACTTCTATAGCAGTTAGATATTGGATGAGCTTCTACGATGATCGGGCTCCGACAGCTGGATCCCTACAATGATCGATCTCCTCCGATGTCTACTGAACCTCCCCAATGCCATTCGAAATCCATCACCGGCCGACCCTCCACCAGATCCTTCATAAAATCAAACTTCCCCAACGGATCATCTTCAGGCGAGTTTCCACATCGGGCGAATCCTAGACGGACTTCTCCAACAATCGGATTCCTACCGGGCTTCGCCAATGGAAAGTTTCTATCCGAGCTTCTGCAGCAGGTGACTCCCACCCGTAGTATCAGCGCCTAAGCCACCCGACAACAGTAGACTCGTCAGCAGCTTTGGGGACATCCGAGCTTCTCCCAGACCAACAATAAAGAGCCATTCTGCTCCATCAGATGTCCCAACCGAGCTCCAACCGACGGATCAGAGCTCTCTGACAAGTCACGACAAGAGCCGCCCTCCTGCTCCACTCCCTGTAATGGATTTCATGCAGCTCCACCACTCTCTGATGAGTCGTGACAAGAGCCGCCCTCCTGCTCCACTCCCTGCAACAGATTTCATGTAGCTCCACCACTCTCTGGCAAGTCCCAACAATGGACACCACTCCACACTCCGCAACAAGCTCCACGTGGCCCTGAACGACCCCTGACGCCACTACTCTCCGTAACAAACTCCATGCGGCTCTGAGCGGTCCACTACCAGACGGTTACAGACATCACTGTCAGTCAGTTACACCCTCCATCTATAAATAGGAAACCCAGACACGTTCTTCTCTAAGCTGGTAACTCTATCTCGAAACTCTACCAAAATTTTCGCTCGAGCACTCCATTTCTGTTGAAGCAGAGTACTGACTTGAGCATCGGAGGGTCTTACCGGAGCACCTCCAACTCTGATTTAGACTTTCTTTGTAGGTCCCAACGGTGACCGCGGTCATCCCAGCTCCAGCTTCTCCGACTTCGATGGAATTCTGCACCAATAATTTCTAAAGCTAGAACTGGAACTGATCTTTCATCTCCAATATTCAGAAATTTCTCACCTTCTCCAAATCTCCTAGTGATCTGAAGACCCTACAATGAATTGCAAATATAAATAGAGCTTCCAATATCCAATACCCAGATCATTATATCTATAAGAGAAAAGTTACAAGGTGTTATCACATAAGTATCTTGTCCAGCAATTGATTGCTTCTTCTTCTTTAGCCTGTTTGGATCAAGAAAAGCAATATACTGAGGATAATTCCTCTTCCAGTGAAGCACTCTACCTGACTTTGATCAATCTTAAACTTGGATTTCTAGGACTGACTCCCAGCACTAGGTACCTTCTTATTCTTCTTCTTTTTCTCTTTTTTAAAGGATCGACGACTATCCGAAGAAGATCCTCCCACTAGATTCATTATCTCCTTGTGGAGCTGGTGATCTTTCTCAAAAGTCGGTAGCAACCCCAACAGATTGTGATAGTTAACTACAGGCTTCATCATTTTAAAATGACTGAGAAACGCAGGTAGGACTTGGGAAGAGAGTTCAAGATCACATCTTTTTTCAGCTGTTCATGTAAAGAAAAATCGAGTTTGCTCAATTTTTTAGTCTGCTCGATCATGTACAATACATGATCGGTAACAGATGCACCCTTTCTCATTCGAGCATTGAAAATGATGCAACTAGTCTTGTATAGCTCTACATCGTTAGGAGTACCAAAAGAATCCCTGAACAATTGAAGCATTTTCTCTGACTGAGCTTCTTCAAATTTCTGACTGAACTCGTCGCTCATGGAGGCCTGCATGATGCAATGAATCATGGTGCGGTCATTGAGCTACTTCAAATAAGTATCTCAAATCACTCTTCGGATGTTAGGAGCAGACTCCTCAAGTGCTAGATCTGTTATCACATAAAGGATCCACTCGTGCTCCAGGACGATCTTTAATTTCTGATACCAATTATCGAAATTCGGTCTGACAAGCTTCTCATTGTTCAATAGTGATCGGAGTAACAAGTTTGAGTCATATCTGCACACACAAAGAAAGAACAAAACCTAATTAGTATATGAATTTATTAATCTTAAAGATTAAAGTCTAAAAGTTTTTTCACTATTTTATACAAATTGGTAGCCTCTACCTCCAATTCAAGGAATTATCTTAATTTTTTAGTAGGTATTAAAATCCACACAGACTACATATAGGCTCGAGGATGGCTTGATCAACCCATTGCACCTATGGATAGGTTTTCAACCAATTATTTTTTCAAACAACTTTTAGTATTTAATTTAGCCCCAAATTTTATTTCAATAGGCGATGGGCCTCCACTGAAAGTTTCGATTAGGTCAAACCATTAACATGAACCTACTCAGTGATTCTACCTAATGAGTGATCAGGTCCGAGGATGGCTCGATCAACCCAACCATCATCAGATAGTTCATCAGAGTCATCATATGATGAATGATAATTCCATCATTCAGAGAGAACATCAGATGAATGGCATCTGCAATATCAATCAGAAATAATAGATCCATTATCACTCACTTTAATGGAAGGCTATGATATAGTTATCACCATAACCAGCTCATTTTAAGGACCTAATAATTTAGAAAATTTAATCGATTTAGAGAAGAGAGAAGAAAAGAAAAGGTCAATCAGTAGACTATAATCCTTCCACTGACTTCACTAAGTCACTGAATCAGGTTAGGTCATGCTGATTGAACTGGCATCTAGATCAGTTACACTGATCAACCTTAATGGCATAGGCTAACTCAAATCACTTAACGATCTAATCAAAATTTAGTTCATCAAATTGGTCAGGTAAGTGAGATCAGTGGGAGGGTCTGCTAAGCTTGCCTTAGACACTATTGAAATGGCCAGATAAGCCGCTCCCAATTAAAAACTACCAGTCGAAATGCCAAACTTACCTTAGATACCAATTGGTTAACTAGTTTCGATTTGACCAACCTAATGATTCAGATTCAACCACTGAACCACAATCAAGG
Organism: Elaeis guineensis; assembly: GCF_000442705.2. Taxonomy (NCBI): domain Eukaryota; kingdom Viridiplantae; phylum Streptophyta; class Magnoliopsida; order Arecales; family Arecaceae; genus Elaeis; species Elaeis guineensis. The sequence goes on from NC_026002.2 coordinate 63,890,321, forward strand.
TCCATTTGGTCTAATCAAAGACATGGACTTGACCATCTACAACTATTGTAGTAAAAAATTCTGATTAATCTAATTCAATATTTGGTTAGACTTAATCAATTTTTCTATGGTCAATCAATTCTTTGATTCTAATTTTAGGGCTAACCCAATTAAAGAGAAGGACCTGATTTGAGCTAACCCATACTCCATGTTTTATGCAATATCATTAGATCTAAATAATAATTCTAGATCCAATCAGCTTGATATTTAATTCTCAATTAAGTTTTGTATCAACATAGTTAAGGTTTTGAAAATAATTTTTCATATAAACTTTTTGCATCAAGTCATAAAATCTTTTCGATTAAATCTAAATTTTTTATGATTTTAGATCAAAATAATTTTGACTAAATAAGATTAGATGTAATTAACTATCTTCACAACTTGCATCACATACAACAACACCTAGGGTTTCAAGATCTAAAGTTTTGCAAGAAAGTAAGTTTTCTCTTTTCACTTTCTTCTTCATGGGACCTCACAGTGGCACCCCTACATACCATGAAGAGCATCCCATTGAATGGGAGGAGAGGGTCATGAAATCCTACTTGCTCTTATTACCAGATGGCCTGGTGATTACCCAATCCGAGTACTTTGCTACTCAGAATATCTAATCTAAATAAATAATAATCAGATCTAAAAATAAAATAATTTAGATCTAATCTAAATCATAAATAATCAGATCTAATAATAAAAAAATTAGATCTAAAGTCATATTAATTCATATCAAAATAATTTGACTCTGATACCGATTTGAAGAAAATTTATGGTAGTACAGTATATGCAATTAAAAATTTTATGTAGTAAAAATAATAGATTAAATAATTTAATCTTAATCACATGTATAAGATCTAATCTTATACTACCACATCAAGATCTTTGATATGAAAAATATATACTTTAGATCTAAAAATAAAAATCACACCGATCTTATTGATGCTGAAATTCTAGATCTAACTATTAGATCTACCATAGGAATCAAAATAAGTTAGAGATCATTACCAAATAAATTTTGATCTTGATGTTCTCTGATCTAATAGTTAGAGAGGGTGTTCCTCAGATCACTCACAGTAACACAAAGTCATCTGGCCTCTATAGAAAAATGCATACGAAGACTGGCACAGATCAGGGGCTTGGAGATGCTAGTCTACGAACAACTTCGACAGCTGACCTCTTTTTTCTTCTACAAGCATCTTGGATACTCTAAAATGATAGGAGATCTAGAGTAAGAAGAGATAAGGAGGAGAAGAGGCTCTAAAAATAAAAAATCTATAAATAAATTGATCATGGGATATCCAAGAGAGGGGTCCCCTTTTTATAGACTAGGAATTAGAACTTTCCAAGAAAGGATGTCATGAATTAATGCCAAAATCCCTTTTTGGCATCCCCAAAAATTCTAAAAAAATTATTAGGATGTGGAGAAGAAATTTGAAGTCTTACAAATCAAAATACTTTTTAAGAAAGATAAGAAAAAAAATAATATGACTCCAACAATATATCATATACAAAAAATTCCTTTCCTAGTCTACATCTTATCTCTAATTTGAATCACATTCGAATGAGGCAAGAGATAATATTATGACTCATCAGCTATATCTGACCACCCTTATTGGATCCTCTATCCTGACACCAAAAATTATAATCCAAATCCAATTAGGCTTGAAGAAATTGGCGTGGATCCAGATGTGGTGCAAAAGATAAGGATAGAGTCCTAGTCTGACTTGGACTCTTCATTTCTAATTTAATTCTAATTCAAATCAAATTTAGATTGAAACCACTAATAGAAATGAATTTAATATAATTAAAAATCTAAATATCTCATCAAATTCCTAATCCAATTAGGAATTAGCCGAGTTTAGACCCTGATCGAATCAGGATCAAATTTTCTTTGTAATAGGGTTTGATCATATCAATCCCAATCTGAATCGAACTGAATCTAATTCAATTAGACTTATTTCAAAGCTCTTTACTCAATCAAATTAAGTTAATTAATAATTTAATTACTAATTAATTTTCTATAAATGGTAGAGTTTTAATCCTAGTGGGACTCTCCCACAGAGTCCTAGTCCAAGTAGGACTCTTCACCAGAGTTACAATCTAATTGGACTCTTCAGCTATCAGATCTGACCCAATCTTCTAATATGTGTAACCCCATTGGTTCGAACCTAAGCCGATAGCAGAGGAACAACTTTCTATACCAATCGATATAACCATCTAGTAATGATGATCTGACAGTCGGATGGGTCGAAGTGTTGCAAAGCAACCTTCTAGAACCTACTGGCGTATGGTTATCGTATAATTCATCCTTTTGACCCAAATGCTCAAGGTGACTTAGGGTTTAATTGTCAATCATAATTAAGTCAACCATATTATATTTTAACCTTTCAAATCCATCTCATGGATTACCCTGACCAAGATTTTGCTAAATTGAAATACACTGATGCATATCTCCTACCAATTCAGAGGGGTCAATTCCATCTTGACTCATACACTGACTTGATAAGTACTTGACTATACCTAATATTCTTCCATCACTAAGTTAAAAACTTAGATAGTCTGATACTAAAGTATAGTAAGTTGCTTACAAGTCACCGTAGTGATCTCAGGTCGGAGAGACACTTATACCCATATCCTTCACAAGCTACTCTTGACAGTAGAATTTTCGGCACATGGTCATGTTCGATATAAATGTACTCCTATATTTTATCTACATGTCATAACAGTATCTTCACACTTCTTGATTAAGAAGATAACCAACTCATATGGCACACAATGACTTGCACTTGATATCGCTATCGTCCTAGTAATAGCATATCATTTGGTTGCGAATAATTTTAGGGACTTAACGACAAATCCTCCTTTGTTGATTAATATATATAGTCCTAAGGACTTTATTACAACACAGGAGTTCTAAGATGGTCAATTTATAATAAAAATACTAAATAAGTTTTATTAATAAAAATTCATATACAGTTTACAAGATGAGTACAATCGTCTAACGATTGGCTTTGGGATACATTTCCCAACACTAACCACTTATGGATGCCAAGATAAAAGGAGTTTTTTTTTGGCATGTATAAGAGAGAAATCTGAAAGAGGTTTCATGGTGGAAAGTTGGGGCATGGACTTCATGGTGTGAGAAAAAGAGGAGAGTCCTCTCATTTTTGGGTGAGCGAAACCTAGGGTTCTAGGGTTTGACTTAGGATTCAGGGTAGAGAGAAAATAAAAGGGAAGAGTTTTCTTATGTTCTTCTTCTTTCACATCCTTTGATTCCTCCTTAGATATCTTTTTTCAACCTCTGAAAGGGTTCAAAAGATTTGAAGGAAGGACCCAGATCAGCCAGCAATATAGTCTTTGTGCGAGCTAGCACTTTTGGAGAGACCGATTAGATCAGGGCTTCGAGTGGACCAACCATAGAGGTCGAACACTTGTGTGGCTACAAGCAACCAGCGAGGTCCCTCTTTATCATGTTCATCGATAGCGAGATCGTCAATCCGCACTCAGGTATCGAGTTTTGAAATTAGATTAGAAGTAGATTCGATCTACTGATTACATCTATGCCTACAGATTTTCTTTTCTAATTTTTAGATTTTATATGCCACATATCATGTCATAGATCCTAGAGTAGATTAATTTATTGATCAGATCATATACATGTTAGATTAATAAGATTAATCTAATTACTTTTCGCTACGATATATTTCAAAAATTTTTGAAATACATGCATGAAATCGCCTACATCTTCCAACATATGTATGTATGTATGTATGTATGTATGTATAGAGTCTGTATTATATACACACCTTTTGATGCTACGCTTACACCCACTTCAAACTTGCAAGATAATTCTTGCAATTATTCTCCCAATGTCTAAATTTATCATAAATAATACCCATGGGGACTTCTTTTGCCTTCTTATTATTACTGACCAATCTAGGGTCAGAAATATCCAGAATATCGGAGTTCATCTCTGATACAAATCTATTTTGCAAGTTCTTCAACCAATCCATATAGTTGGGATCAGTCAACATAATTTCATGCAATGAAAATAAAGAAGCCATAATGTCGACTTAAATCTATATAAATAAAGAACAATAGTATAAGTAGATCACTCATGTTTGACATGCATAACTAGATGAGATCTTTTAAACTAGTTATGTCTTCCACTATTTTATCGGATATCATAGCCCTCTCTTATGGTAAATGTGATATATTCTATATTTATCTCAGTGGGATTGAGATCCTAATTTCAGATAATGATCTTGTGTTAACATAACAAACCCTTATGAGTTCATAGGTAGAAAATTCTTTTCAGTTGTATCTCATGCAATTCTCAATATTTTATCTTGACCTCTAAAATATTATTAGCCTTGTGTTAACATAACAAGCTACAATATTTTAGTTAAGTAAGATCCTTCATTTCGATACAGTCAAAATTGAATATAACTATCTTTGTGGTAACACAACAAAGCAGTACATCCAAAATTACCATAAGCATATTTTATGCACCAGAATTATGTTATATAAATTCTTATGACAAGCCTTGTGATAACACAATAAGGTAACCATAGTTCATGATATAACATTAACCTAGCATGAAGGAAGGCCCCTAGTAGTGTTTAAAACATCAAGCTACCTTCATTCAAGATTTGAACTAATCCAATTGATCAGAAAAGTGTTAAAATTGGTAGGGATCCTTCCATTGCATTTCTTAGACGCTAATAAAATTGGCCAGGTCAGTAACAGAATCAATTAAATAACTATCGCACCTGAAACACTCCTTAGACACCAATTGATTAATCGATTCAAGAAATAGATCAGCTACAGGTTCACAACACTACAACTTAATATAATTTTTATGAGGACTTTAATAGTCTCATGCACATCCTAATTTAATCAGTCACAATAATGTACTATTTGTTAGATGTGTGCCCTAGATGCTAGATTGGCTGACACATTCTTGTATTAATCTAAGGGTAAATTTATAATTTTGACTATAAATCAATAAATGGGTTATTCTTCTTTTACATTGTGTACATTGTATCTATGATACATCCTTTGAGTTAGTAGGAATGTCAATTCATATTTTCAAGAGTTGAAAATTTAAAGCATGAATTTACATAACTAACTTATAAATAGCTCCTGACCATAGGATCATCACGAGGATGGTGATCGATCCGAAAGGTTGGTGTACGATCGCTTCCTTAGGGTAGATGTGTCTTGAGTCTATAGTGTGAAGACATCGAAGTGAGAGTATAGGTATTTATTGAGAATGAGAGTACTAAGCGTGACCACCTGGAGCAGTCATAAGAAAGTCTACCTTCTCGTCGATGACTAGCTCGATGCTGCAGTTGTGTGTCTAGTTCTTTGACCTGAGGTGCATCGATAATTCACCTTGAGTGTGTTATAGTTTGACTACACCATAACTCGATCTCCTAGCCATTCGAAATTCTGGGGTGTATGTTGGCTGTAGCATATTCATTGTAGGAACTAGGTTGCACCAAGATGGGATCTATCAACCTCGATAGATGAGAGGAGTGGTCCTATGATAATCAAAAGATTGAGTCCTTAAGCCCATGGCCGTGGCAGAGTGAAATAATGAAAAAAGAGATTTTCATTTGGATTTCACATCGGACTCGAATCGATCAATTAACTCATAGGACTGATGTTGGGTTTGACGAGTTCACCTTAACCCTAATTCAGTCGGAACTCATGATAGAGGAACTCAATCACACAGGTAGCTGCACCGAGAGATTTGTCCTCAGTTTTGATGGGTTGCCACCATATACTGCTAGGTATCACTGATGGATTTTGAGAGCAATTAGAATGATATTGATGATCGATCATTCTAATTGTCTGAATCAGAAGAGTTCTGATCCATCGAAAGGAGTTTCGATGATGTCGATGATGAGATCATGACATGTCTCATTACTATACAGAATTGAACCTAACTGGATCACACTAACAAGGGTTAGGGTCTGGATGTCATCAATTGGGATAACCCAATTGATTTGGATAAGATCCAATTAGGTTCAAGGAAATCATGCTAGCACACGATTGAGCCTAACTTTCTCCTCGTGTAATCTTTTCTGTCTCTATTGAGCCAAATATGATTTGACTCATCCAGAGAACCTTGGGAAGGTTTTTCTTAGTTTAAATAAAGCTTGTCTAGTTCAGAAAAGGTTTGTCTTAATTCATGAGATAAATTTAAGACAAGCACCTGCTAATTCCTGTCACCTGCCAATTTTATTTTAGGACATCTGTCAAATGTTGACATATGGGTCTTAAACTGAAGAGAGCTCATTGAAGAATTTTTGTGGAGTCTCCACATGCCTAAACCATATTAAATTAGGTGCCATAATTAGATTATGGCGTGAGCTTAATTGGATTAAAGTGGGTGCCCCAAATGGATAAGAATGAAAGAGTCCTGATAAACATGGACTCTTTGGCGCCACCTTGCTTGTGCTTATCCAAAGTTGGCACCAACATAGGAGAGAGGGTAGAGATTCTTATCTGATATGATCAGATGACATCACTCCATCAATTAAAAATTTTTTAGAATTTATTAGAATTTTTTGATTGGTCGAATGATGTGGCACTGCGCAGCATACAGGGTCTATAAATCCCTATCTGCGCCTAGGGTTTAATGATTTTCTACTCAATACCCAGCCAAAATGAGAATCCTCTCCTCTTCTCCACATCCTCCCTACTCTCCTATCTCCCCTCTTCACATCCAAAGAGTTGGACATTCATCTGGTGCAAGAAAAAGGTGTGGTGATGCCTGGAACAGAAGGCTGTAGGACATCTTCGACAGGCTGTTGCTCCAACTTCAGAAGGAGTTCTGAAGCACTTTCAAATCAGATAGAGATCTGATTTTGGAGCATAGATTCACAAGGATAAGACATTCTAGGTCTTGCCTAAGTGGATATCAGTAGAGGCCAGACGCTTGCGTGGCTATATCAGAACCTCGGACTGTGTAGAGATCATCTATAGGGTAATCAGATTACCCTTGAGGTATTACTTGTTTCCTCATCCCTTTTAGATTTATTTTAGACTTAATATTAGATATGAAGATTATATCTAGAGACTTAGATTTGAAATAAATATAGGATAATTTTTTTTAAAATTATTCCACCCCAGATTTGATAAAATCTGAAAGATCCTACAAAGAAAAAAGATGGTTTTTCCTTCAACTGGTATCAGAGCCAGGTTTTTGGCTTTACTTCAGATCTAATTTAGTTCTAATTTTTATATTTATTTATTTAATATTTAAAATATTTTAAATATCACATTAGATATGATAAGATCTGAAATCAAAATATTTAAAATTAAATCTAAAAAGATCTAACATGCATGAGATGCATGACTAGACTAGGATTAGTTGAATCCATAAACAGTCTTAAGTTTTATATTTTAATGAGATTAAAATATAAATTAAATTAAATTTATTATTTATTTTTTTAATGTTATAAATATTATAATTAGATCAAAAAATAAAAAATAAAATTTTAATTATTTCATAAAATTGATCTGTTACATGCCTAGACTAGTTATAGAATTGTTCTAGTAACTTGTCTAGAATAGTTTTTATTTTGAATAGTTCAATTTAAATTTTATTTTTTAGATATTATATGTGATGTATCAGATCTAAAAGCATATTAATTAGATCGATTTTTGATACATGAGATGTATGCAAAGCATGTATTAGTTAGATCTTAAATTGTATATGAGATATGTTAATTTAGATCTAACTAGTTTTTTTGTTAAATTTATATTTCTGATTAAGATGTTCCTCATGGCCGTCCAGTCATAAGAATGAAGTAGGATTTTAAGATCCTCTCTTTTCATTCAATGGGGTGTTCATATGATGTGTAGGGATACCATGCGTTCATCCTTAATAAGAATTCAAAACTTACTTTTCTGCAAAATCCTAGATCCTGAAATCTTAGGATTTATTTTACATACTTTGTTTATGATCCCAAACTTAATTAATGAATTAAGCTTATGAAATTAAGTTAGGTCTAAAATTGAGAATTTTAGATCTAAGACATTTTCATAAAATTGGGTTCGGGCTTGGATAGCTCAATTAGGTCTAGCGGTTGATCAAACCGAATCAAGAGTTAGTTAGGTGGGATCATGAAAGCTAATAATTGACCAGCCTAATAAGATTAAGTCTGGGTCAAGGTCGAATCACATTTAGATGTGACTTGATCAAGTTAAGACCTAATTTGACTCAGAGGTTAGAGCCTAGATTGTAGGCTAACCCAATTAGTTCTGGTTCGATAATTTAGTGTCTAAGGTAAGTTGGGCAGATGCGACCGATTGATTTTTAATTAGGAGCTACTCGACTTGAATATGTTCTTGTCGAGTTAATGGCATATCCCTCCCACCGGTCTCACTTACCTGGCCATATGTGTCGACTCAGTTCTGATTAGAGGTGGCTAACAATTCGAGCTAACCCATGCCACTAGGTTAGTCATAATTGTTATGACTATGTCAAGTCAAGTTTAATGAGACCTAAATCAAATCTCTCTAAGAAAATATTAAGTCTAGATCTTTCACCATTATGGATGTGCGAGCCCTTCCCGGGGTTGATTGTTCTCGGCTGGTTACAGTGGCTCAGTTGCACCGGAAAGATTCAACCATGTCCATTAGGCATTGGATGCTACAGATTAGAGGATGGGTTGGGCTCAATATTTCGAATATGGTGAGGGACCCAATCAGGAATCTAGTTCGTGCAAATGGTGGGTTTGGCTTAACTAAGAATTGGAGCAATATTCTGAATACGGTGAGCTTCATGAATTAAAGATCAAGTTTTGGGTGCACCATGATTAGAGAATCATTGGACAAGAGTTGTTCACTCATTGGTTGACCCATCATCAATAACTGTTAGGTGAGGTGATGAGCTAGTCGGTGAGACCACACCACCCACTAGAAATCACTGATCACAGAGATTTTTACATCTCTACCTAGGGAGTGTAGGGATCTGAGAAAATAGTGAGAGCTTAATTTGTTTAAAAATGAAACCCCTAAACAAATTGGTTAAGTCTGATTACAAAATCTAACTAGAAACTTTTGACTCTCTACAGGAAATATGTCTGCCTCAAACCCCCTGACCAAAATACTAGATACCCATAGATTGACTGGACCCAATTTCAAGGACTGGTTGAGGAACTACAGAATTATTCTGGATTCTAAAAAATTGACTCATGTCTTAGACTAGGACCCACCTGCCATTCCAGCACGTCCAACTGCTGAACAGAGAGCGTCTCTAGAAAAGTGGACAGATGATGATAACAAAGTAAGGTACTATATTTTGGGTGCAATGTCTGATGACTTGCAGTGCCAGCATAAGAATATTTTGACTACCCGTCAAATATTGGCTCACCTGCAAGAGTTGTTTGGTGAACAGAGTCGCGCAGCCAAATATCAAGTCTGTCAAAGATTTTTTAAGGCCAAGATGCGTGATGGACAGTCAGTCCAAGATCATTGTTTGACAATGATCAAGAATCTTGAGGAGCTTGAGAAGCTCAGTATCATCTTAGACAAAGAATTTTAGATTGATGTGATCCTTTAGTCCTTGTTCGATGCATATGGTCAGTTCATCATGAACTTCTACATGCATAAGATGTAGTGTACCTTGGCCGAGTTAATGAACATGCTGGTTACGGCTGAGCTTTCCATGAAGGGTTCAAAAGGCTCAGTTCTTACTGTGGAGCATACTTCTTCCAAGAGAAAGTCTTTCAGAAAGAAAAAAAGTCTATGAAGAAGCAGAAGGTGGATGGCAAGAAGAAGAAGACAGAACCAAAGAAGAAGGCTGCTGATAAGGAAAAATATTTCCACTGCCAATCAGACGGCCATTGGAAGCGAAACTGTCCTCAGTACCTGGCCATCCTGAAGAACAAGAAGGATGGTCCTTCTGGAGGTATGCTCATTTTAGAATCTAATCTTATGATTTCTTCTGTATCCAATTGGGTGCTTGACTCTGGTTCTAGTGCTTATTTGTGCACTTCTATGCAGGATCTTGAGGAGAGCAAGAGACTGAGGGATGGGAAGATGATCCTACACGTCGGAAACGGAGCATGAGTTGCTGCTATGACCGTGGGAACCTACCCTCTACGATTACCGTTAGAATTAGATTTAGTTTTAAGAGACTGTTATTATGTGCCTGCAGCAAGTAGGAATTTGATTTCTATTTCATGTTTAGCACAAGAAGTCTATGTGATTAGCTTTCATAAGGACCATTGTAATATTTTTTATGAAAATAATAAAGTTGCAGATGGTTTTCTTATTAACGATCTCTATCAGCTACATATTGATGTATCTATATTTAATATTGAGCAAAATGTGAATGTCATAGGAATTAAAAAGCCTAGAGATAGTCTAAATGATAGGTATCTGTGGCACCTAAGGCTAGGTCATATAGCGGAAGACAGGGTTAACAAATTGGAGAAATCTGGGCTATTGAGTTCGTTGACTTTTGAGTCATATCCAGTTTGTGAATCACGCCTTCCAGGCAAAATGACCAAGCTTCCTTTTGTGGGACATGGGGAAAGGGCCACAGACCTACTTGCCCTAGTACATATAGATATGTGCAGCCCATTTGATGTGCCGGCTAGAGGCAACTACGTCTACTTCATTATCTTTACCGATGATATGTCCAGGTATGGGTATGTGTTTCTAATGAAACACAAGTCTAAAGCCTTTGAAAGGTTCAAAGAATTCAGACATGAAGTAGAAAAATAAATAGGAAAGCTCATTAAGGTTCTTCGATCAGATCAAGGAGGTGAATACCTTAGTCGGGAGTTCTTAGACTATCTTAAGGACAATGGTATAGTCTCTCAATGAACTCTACCTGAAATGCCTCAACTCAATGGGGTTTCAGAACGGAGAAATCGGATCCTATTAGATATGGTCTGTTCCATGATGAGCTTCACGGACCTCCCTAAATTTTTTTGGAGACATTGTCTCATGACAGTAATTTATGTATTGAATAGGGTTCCCTCTAAAATCATTCCTACCACACCGTATGAGATATGGCATGGTAAGAAGCCAAGTCTGAATCATCTCAGAATTGAGGTTGTCCGGCTCATGTCAAGAGATAGTAGACGGACAAGTTAGAGTTCAGATCTTTTAGAGCTCGATTCATAGGATATCCTAAAGAGTCATAAGGATACTATTTTTATATTCTGGAAGACCACAATGTGATTGTGAGTTGAAATGCTATTTTTTTTGAAAAATAGTTTATTCAAGATGGTGGCATCGGAAGAATAATTAAGCTCAAAAAGAATATCTCCCAAGAGCAACGAGCTAAAGAATCTGAGAAACTAAATCAATCAGAACCAATCCTAACACAACCACTTCCACCTCGTAGATCGACTAGGATTTCCTATCCTCCTGAAAGGTACTTAGGTACCATACAAGAAGATGTAGAGAAAATATTGCTCACGGGAAATAGGGTTCATGGTGATGATCCCAAGACCTATGACGAGGCGATATCAGATATCGACTCCGAGAAATGGTTAGAGGAATTGAGATTAGAGATTGACTCGATGTACTCAAACCAAGTCTGGACCTTGGTAGATCCACCTGAAGGTATTGTACCTATTGGGTGTAAATGGATCTTCAAGAGAAAGATAGGTGTAGATAAAAATGTAGAGACATTCAAGGCTAGGCTCGTAGCGAAAGGTTATAGTCAGCATGAAGGCATTGACTATCAGGATACCTTCTCGCCCGTAGCCATACTAAAATCCATCCACACATTGCTTGCTATTGCAGCCTATTTCGATTATGAAATATGGCAGATGGACATAAAAATGACATTCTTAAATGGATATCTTGAGGAAGATAGCTATATGGAATAGCCGCTTGGTTTCACATCCAGTGATGATGATCACAGGATCTGCAAGCTGCAAAGGTCCATTTATGGACTTAAGCAAGCATCTCGGAGCTGGAATACTCGTTTCAATGATGTGATCAAAATATTTGGTTTCATCAAGAACGAGGAGGAACCATGTGTGTTCAAAAAGGTCAGTGGGAGTGCAGTTATCTTCCTCGTATTGTACGTAGATGACATCCTCCTAATTGGGAATGACATTCCCATGTTGACTTCAGTCAAAGTATGGTTATCTAAGGAGTTCTCTATGAAAGATCTAGGAGAGGCATCCTTTATACTGGGTATTAAGGTCTATAGAGATGGACCAAATATGATGCTCGGACTTTCACAGAAGATGTATATAAAGGAGGTGCTAAAAATGTTTAGCATGAAAAACTCCAAAAGAGGTTTAGTACCTTTTAGACATGGCATTCATCTCTCCAAGAAGACGTGCCCTAGCACACCTGAGGAGATTGAACGCATGAGCAAGATCCCTTATGCTTCGGCAATAGGGAGCCTCATATATGCCATGCTATGTACACGACCTGATATAGCCCATGCTATGAGTGTCACAAGCAGATATCAGTCAAATCCAGGCAAAGAGCACCGAACTTCTGTGAAATGTATCCTTAAGTACTTGAGAAGGACTAAGGATATGTTTCTAGTCTTTGGGAATGGAGAACTCCAGAATCAGAGATATACAGACTCAGACTTTATGTCTGATATAGATGATCGAAAGTCGACATCTGGGAGTCTGTTCATTTGCAATGGTGGTGCAGTTAGCTAGAAGAGTTTCAAACAGATGGTGATTGCTGATTCCACCATGAAGGTAGAGTACATTGCTGCATCGAAAGCTGCAAAGGAGGCATTTTGGTACAAGAAGTTTGCCGCAGGGCTTGGAGTGATGTCATCGGATGCCATACCTCTTTACTGCGACAATAATGGAGCCATAGCCCTAGCTAAGGAGTCAAGATCTCACCAAAAGTCCATGCACATCGAGTGGCGATTCCATCTGATCCGTGATTACCTTGAAAAGGATTATGTTGAGGTCAAGAGAGTCGACTCCACAAACAATGTGGCAGACCTACTGACTAAGCCATTGGGCCAGCAAAAGATCGAAGCCCACCTTGAGAAGATGGGACTTAGATATGTAGCCAATTGACATTAGGTCAAGTGGGAGTTTGTTAGATGTGTGCCCTAGATGCCAGATTGGCTGACACATTCTTGTACAAATCTAAGGGCAAATTTATAATTTTGACTATAAATCAATAAATGAGTTATTCTTCTATCACATTATGTACATTGTGTCTGTGATACATTCTTTGAGTTAGTAGGAATGTTAATTCATATTTTTAAGAGTTAAAAATTTAAGGCATGAATTTATATAACTAACTCATAAACAGCTCCTGACCATAGGATCATTATGAGGATGGTGATCGATTTGGAAGGTTGGTGTATGATTTCTTCCTTAGGATAGATGTATTTTGAGTCTACGGTGTAGAGACATCGGAGCAAGAGTACAGGTATTCATTGAGAATGAGAGTACTGAGCGTGACCACCTCGAGCAGTCATAAGGAAGTCTACCTTCTCGTCGATGACTAGCTCGATGCTGCAGTTGTGTGTCTAGTTCTTTGATCTGAGGTACATCGACAGTTCACCTTGAGTGTGTTATAGTTTGACTACACCATAACTCGATCTCCTAGCCATTCAAAACCCTGAGGTGTATGTTGGCTGTAGCATATTCATTGTAGGAACTAGGTAGCACCAAGATGGGATTTATCAACCTCGGTAGATGAGAGGAGTAGTCCTATGATAATCGAAAGATCGAGTCCTTAAGCCTATGACCATGGCAGAGTAAAATAATAGAAAAAAAATTTTTCATTGGGGTTTCACATTGGACTCGGATCGATCGATTAACTCATATGACTGATGTTGGGTTTGACGAGTTCACCTTAACCCTAATTCAGTCGGGACTCATGATAGAAAAACTCAATCACATAGATAGCTGCACCGAGAGGTTCATCTTCAGTTTTGATGGGTTGCCATCATATACTGCTAGGTATTACTGATGGATTTTGGGAGCAATTAGAATGATATTGATGATCGATCAATGTAATTGTCTGAATCAGAAGAGTTCTGATCCATCGAAAGGAGTTTCGATGATGTCGATGATAAGATCACGACATATCTCATTACCATATAGAATTGAACCTAACTGGGTCACACTAACAAGGGTTAGGGTCTGGATGTCATCAATTGGGCTAACCCAATTGATTTGGATAAGATCCAATTAGGTTCAAGAAAATCATGCTAGCACACGATTGAGCCTAACTTTCTCCTCGTGTAATCTTTTCTATCTCTGCTGAGTCAAATGTGATTTGACTCAATCAGAGAATCTTGGAAAGATTTTTCTCAGTCTAAATGAAGCTTGTCCAGTTCAAAAAAGGCTTGTCTTAATTCATGAGATAAATTTAAGACAAGCACCTGCTAATTCCTGTCACCTGCCAATTTTATTTTAGGACATCTGTCAAATGTTGACATATGGGTCTTAAACTGAAGAGAGCTCATTGAAAGATTTTTATGGAGTATCCATATGCTTAAATCAAATCAAATTAGGTACCATAATCAGATTATGGCATGAGCCCAATTGGATTAAAGTGGGTGCCCCAAATGGATAAGAATGAAAGAGTCCTGATAAACATGGACTCTTTGGCGCCACCTTGCTTGTGCTTATCCAAAGTTGGTGCCAACATAGGAGAGAGGGTGGGGGTTCTTATCTGATGTGATCAGATGATATCACTCCACCAATCAAAATTTTTTCAAAATTTATTAAAATTTGATCGAATGATGTGGCACTGCGCAGCATACAGGGTCTATAAAATCCCTGTCTGTGCCTAGGGTTTAATGAGTTTTTGCTCAATACCCATCTAAAATGAGAATCTTCTTCTCTTCTCAACATCCTCCTTGCTCTCCTATCTCCCCTCTTCACGTCCAAGGAGTTGGACATTCATCTGGTGCAAGAAAAAGGTGTGGTGATGCCTGGAACAGAAGGCTGCAGGACATCTTCGACAGGCTGCTGCTCTAACTTCAGAAGGAGTTCTGAAGCACTTTCAAATCAGATAGAGATCTGATTTTTAGAGCATAGATTCATGAGGAAAAGATATTCTAGGTCCTATCTGAGTGGATGCTGATGGAGGTCAGGCGCTTGTGTGGCTACATCAGAACCTCGGGCTGTGTAGAGATCATCCACAGGGTAATCAGATTACCCTTGAGGTATTACTTGTTTTCTCATCCCTTTTAGATTTATTTTAGACTTAATATCAGATATGAAGATTAGATCTAGAGACTTAGATCTAAAATAAATGTAGGATAAATTTTTTAAAAATTATTCTACCCCAGATTTGATGAAATCTGGAAGATCCTACAAAGGAAAAAAGCGATTTTTCCTTCACTATTATAGTTGTATCTTAACAATCACAACAACTAATCATGGCATCTATTCATATCTATAAGTTATAAAATTATAATCATACAACATGATTATAATTAAGCATCTCAAGTATATCACATACACATGATGTTCTAATAACATACATGAATACAAAATACTCTTTTTGTGGTTCTTCTTCTTGGGACATCATAGTAGCATCTCTACATGCCATTAGAGCCCCATGGAATGGAAAGAGAGGGTCTGCGAACCCTACTTGCTCTTATGACCAGATGGCTTGGTGATGAATCCCTTTAAAGTACTAAGCTACTAAGAAAGATTCTATATATACATCATGTAATTTATATTGAAAATATATCTCTAAAACATGCTAGGATTTGGATGTTCAATCGGGTTCAACCCTTGACCCAACTTGAACCAAACCAAAAATTCATGCTTGATGACAATCAAGATAATAATTTAATTTTTGATTATATAGATCAAAGTTGGCTCTGATACCACTGTTGGGTTCCAGTGGCATAGCGAAAGGACTAGGTATTTAAAATTTTTCATTCGAGACACCTGATGCATTGGAAACCCTAATGCCCAGAAACCCTTAATTATAATAATCAAAGTATTATAAATTAACTTGGATAAGAAGAATACCTGTAGTGCTAATCTAAATTTTTATGAGACATCCAAGTATCTATCCTCCAACAATGATCCACACAGAAATTGAACCAAAGACAGCACTCCTTCTTCTCCTTGCTTCAAGAGTTTCAGCCCCTAGAACTCGACTAGCCTTGTACCGATTAGGTTTCTCCAAGAACCTAACTTCACCCTCTCAGAATCTTCTTTGAACTTTTGATTCTTCTTCTTTAGAACTCTCACAACCCTTGTTTGGACCAGATAAGGCTCTGTCTTAAATCCCAAAGTCTTGTCCTAAATCTAAGATAGGTTGTAAGAAAGAAAGGAGAGAAATCAGAAAGAAATTGTAAACCTTTTCTGAATGCCTCAGACACCCAGCACCCCGATATTTTATAGCCACTAGAGGGATGCCAAAGGAGAGGGACACACCTTATCCAAGAGGCTTATTTGATCTGATTATCAGAGATATGAGTTCCTTCAAGTAGAAGGACTCTTATCAATGATACGTCGATCAGCACTCTCTTTTGCGCATGCGACCAGAGAAGGGATGTTTTCACATCCCTTCTCAAATCAGAAAAATCCACAAAATCTATGTGGATATGGGATTTAATCATGATCTTATATCATCTAATAAGGATATCAAAGAGTCCACAAAAAGAAATGATCCTTGCACCTCTTCACATGAGTGTTGATCACCGCACGTGCGTGCATGTGAGGAAGTCTTCAGCATTCATTTGGCCATCTGATAAGTCTGAAAAAACTCTATAAAAATCACAAAAAATAGATTATCAAATGTGAAATAGTATCACAAAAAATTGTTCCAATTTGAAAACATTTGATTTGGAGAAAGACTCTCCGAAATGTGGAGAGATGCAATTCTTCTGCATGCACATGCGAGAGACCCTTCTCATTTTTAATTTTTCTCTACCTCAAAAATTTTAGAAAAAATCTATCTCATACTTTGAGATGTGCATCAGAGGATGAACGGTGATATGGGCTACCACACATGTCTTAATCCCATGCCAGAAAGATTTTTTCTTCTACTCACGCCAACATGCACATGCAAAATCTGTTTTGCACCAAGAGTCCACCACAACTTAGACTCTTCATTTTTGGTGTTAACATAGGATGTGGCACCCTAATTTGGATTTCTTTTAGGTGGCACAACCTGACCCAAATGCCCACCAAATTGGGCTAGCTAATTAGCAAGGGATGAGACCAAATTGATCTCCAAAGGAGCTAGGGTTTTCACACGTGCTAGCATCCTTATCTAACCCTGATTGAATCCAAAATTTCAATCAACCTTTTTCAAAAGGGTCATTGGCCAATTTTTATATATGTGTGACCCATTAGGTTTCACATCTAGCTCACAGTAGATCTAGGTATAAATTGACCTAATTTGATTAGATTCCAATCTAATCGATTAAGGTCCAATCGAGCAAACCCGAGCTCAACAATTTAAATCCTTTGACGATCAAATTAAACTCTTTAATTTGATCAAATCTATAAGTTAAGATTGATGTTTAGCAATGTATCATGACTACTTAGAAGATATAAAATTTAATAAAATTATCAAATATACCCTTCAGTGATAAGTTACCGTGCAATTCAATCCTTAAATCATCCCTGCACCCTGAATATGTTCATGAGTATGGAATCATGTCAAACTCAAACACATATTCATATCGATTCTCAATTAATCAATGATGACTTCAATGAAGAAGCATTAGAAATTCTTTCTAATCTTCTTTCTGTTTTTGGCTAAAAGACTTTTTTCAAGTCATCTAGAGATGAGAATTCATAGGATACGATCTCCTCTTACTAGGAGTGATCAATTCTATATTGACCTACTCACAACCTCTATACATACTCCACCATATCCAGAATATCTCGTACATATTTTAATATCATACCTGGCTATGAACCAAAATATGGGTTCATGTGCATAAGATTCTATGATGGTCTCAGGTCTAAGGATCACTTGCATAACTCTCACTTAGAGAACCATCTTTGACATGCAAGTAAGGCTTCCATAAGATGTTCTCTTTCATCCAGTCAATATAGTGACTCATTTCTTAAATGAACACCCACATCCTTGTATTAGTGTACCATACACAAATGGCTAGTGAGATCTGCCACCCTCTCCGTCGAGCATACATAGGATGTGCCAGTCTATCCGAAATATTGATCTCTGACTCAATGCTTCTACGATCAGAAATATTTAAGATTAAAGTTTTAAAATTTTAGATCTCACTAGTATGATCCATTCATGTCTTCTAAAATTATTATTCTAATCTTTGGGGTTCATCATAATCTAAGAATAAGATGCAGCTAAAATGATGAATCAATGCCTCAAATAATAAATGTCATTACATGAGTTGGAAAATCATAAAGAAAAGTTCCATCATAACATACTTACGATTGACTTATAGGGCACTCTTCTTTTAGGATCTAAATGAGGTTGGACAGTATAGGAAGCTATAAATTAATGAAATAGAGGAAATTAGGAATGAAACATACAAAAATGTTAAGATATATAAAGAATGAACTAAGATATTTCATGATCGAATAATTCTTAGAAAATTATTTTCATCTGATCAAAAAGTTCTCTTGTATAACTCTAAGCTATATTTATTTTTTGAAAAATTTAGATCTAGATGGATGAAACCCTTTATAGTAAAGAAGTTTTCTCGCATGGGACTGTAGAGATCGAGAATCCACGTAATTGTGTCATTTTTAAAGTTAATGGACAATGATTGAAATTATTCTTAGAGTCGCTTACTAAAGTTGTAGAGGAGGCCATGGTTCTCCATGAACCTATTTATACTGACTGATCCTATATTAAGAGTTTAATCCGACTGAAGATTTTAAACTTAGCACTCTTGGAAGACAACCCAGCTTTTCCATTTATGTTTTCTTTCAATTTTAGTTTACTTATTTTTTTATTTTAAGTTTTTAGAACTACCAAGCTAGGTTGGGCAAAGAGCCAAATCTACATGAGCACATCTAGCTAAGATGGACATCCTAGTATGGAAGTGCCCAAGCAACGCACAAGCACCTAGTTCGGGTGACAACTCTCCTTGTCTTATTTTCATATCTTTATTTTTTTTACTCTATTGAGAATAATAAAAATTAAGTTGGGGGGTGGGGGTAAATAAAGTAATTAAGTCCTCAAATATGGAAATAATTAGTCTTATGTACCTGATTTCATCTCGATTTGAAGTTAATTAGGTATTTTAATCTATGATTGATTAATAGTCTTGAGAATTTTTGAAATATTGAGGACCCAATTATTAAAAAAATTCAATAAATGGTTAGATCTAGAATGTATAACTTTTTGAGTGATTCTAGAACAGTCTTCCTACCAATATCAATAAAGAATATATTTTGTATGGGTATGAGTCCAAAATGTCGATGTATGCAAAAACATCCCTATTTTTTTTTTAAAAAAAAGAGCGAGAGAAAAAGTAATTCTTGAGTATATCTTAGCGAGTAATCAGACCTCTTTGCCTAAGTTAACATTGATGTTTATATCAAAATGTGAGAATACATAGAGACTTTTGGTATAGTCAGTCTTGACCCATAGTCTATTTGACTCCAGTCATTAAGTTCGAGAGATGTTCTATACCTAATACCTTAAAACCAACTAGTTTAGAAGTCATTGGCCCAATGCTCGCTATAAGGGTCAGATAGAAAGCTTAAAGGGTTAAGATATTGCACTGATTATACATGTTTTATTTATAAAATTAAAACAAAAGGATCCAATCACAAGAACACATAACACCAGCCCACATTAAAGCTAGAGAATTTAAAGAGTAAAGTATAGAGTCGATCAAGGAAAAGCTTTAGAAATTTGAGTTCTCTACTTAACCACTATTTGGGATAGAATTAATAACCCAATGACATATCTCTTAATTCTCTGATCGGGTATCAACTGACTTTAGAACGGTCTAAAGAAACTTTCACATCTAAATGATTCGATACATACTTCTAATTTTTTCTTTTATTCAAAGATGAGTAAAACTCAAGTTGGTGGGTGTGATAAATATATTATTTAAAATATAAAAATATTAAATTTTTAATTAATTGATCCATATTATGTAGAATTTGATACTTCTTGTCCTCTTTTAAAGCAAATCACACGAGCTACAAGCCCAAAAGCCAAAAAAAAAGAAAAAAAATCAAAACAAGCTATGCGATCCATGTGCAGCTCAGCAAAAGAAAAACCCAATCGGCTCACCACTCGGTGCATAGGAACCTACATGATCTACTACACGACGCATGGACCAGGAAATGCTCGGCTCACACGCAGTGCACAAGAATAGCAAAAATTGGTCTTTGTCATGATGTATAGGCTTCAACTTGGATTGTAGACAAGATGCATTCACGGGTTCAAGTACGCGGGCGTGGTTGGCGAGCAAGTGGGCATGCAGGTATGTCTTCAAGCAGGTTTAGGTGTGGCTCATGAGGTCTTCAAGTGGGTGCAGGCCTGAGGTGAGCACTAGAAGGTGACAGGGTTTAGGATCTTTTTTATAGAAAAAAAAAGAAAAAGAGTGTTTTAAAAGGAAAAGGAAAAGGAGAGAAAGAGAGAGGAATGAGGATTTGTGAGACTGAGGATGGCTAGGACTCGTGGAGGCCCTTAAGGCTATAAATAAGGGTGTAGGAAACCTAAGAGCAATGAGGAGAAAAAAGAGAACATCACCCAACCCCATCTCTATCCTACAGCATCTCATGCTTAATAGAGTGGTTGCTATTGGGAAACAGGCAGTTCAAAGCATGTATTTTTTTAAATTTTTATAGTAAAAATGATAGATTAAATTATTTAATCTCCTATACATACTTTAAATTAGATCTAAACTACCTTTCTAAGAATCTATGATATAAAAATATTGCACAAAAAAAATCTAATCTGAAAGAAAAGACTGCATTGATCGTATCGATGCCCTGAATCAGATCTAACGATTAGATCTGATTTGATGAGTTCAAAACCCATTACCTGATCGTGGGTCAATGATCACCATTATTAATGTATTTGGTAGGAGGTCTTTCTTGATTTCGAGCAGCCGCACAATGCATTCGGCCTGTACAGGTGGTCCACTCGAAGCCCCGAACAGAACGTCCTTCCTAGGAGTGCTAGCTCGTGATGAAGATATTGGATGGCTGATGGAGACTCTTTTTTTTAAATCAAATGGATACCTCCATATCAGAAAAAGGATCTTTTCAAGGAGGAGATGGTGTGAAAGAAGAAGAATAGAACTCCTTTTGCTTTTCTCTCTCATAAAATAGGAACTAGGAAACTCTAGAAGTCCCACCCTAGATCTCACGCCCCAAAAAGGATCTTCTTCCTCTTTTTCTCATGCACGGATGCCCACCTCTCTCTCTAATTTCTCATGGCCTCTCTTTGAGGTTCTCTCATACCATATCTGATCTTGTTTGGTGCACAAAAAATCAGCCCTTCTCAAGGTGGCATCCCATGAAGAGTTTGGATAATTTGGCTCAGCTTCAAATAGGCTTTGATCTTATCACAAATTCAAATCAAATTTGATTTTTTTTTTTTGAACCAAATTTAATCCACATCTAAAGGACTTAGAAATGAGGATGACATAACTTAGATTGGTGTAAAAAATATCATGCAAAAATTTATTTTGTGCATGAGAAGAGAAGTGGTCGGCGGCTTGGAGGAGTCTCATAAAACTTGGACTCTTGGTTTAAGTTTGATTTCAAACCAATTTGAACTCAAACTCAATCCAAAAAAATTTCAATCTAAAGAGGATTAGAAGAAGGCATCACACACTTTTTGGGCATAAAAAATTCCACTTGAAAATTATTTTCATGCATGAAGAAAGGATGGGCACAGTGAAAGGTGGCGCAAGGGGTGTTCTCATTCCATTTGAATTCAAACTTATGTTCTTATCTAATTAGGTTCTTAACCCAATAAAATTAGATTATACCCAATTAGATTACTTGATCTAATTAGATAATAAATGATTTTGATTAAATTCTAATCAGATTAAAAATTAATCAAGCTTGAATCAGGAATTGAACATCCTTAGTGATTAGATCATCTCATAACCTAATCAGGTCTAACAAAATTGAATTCAATTCAATTAGATTTAATCCAAACTTTAATGCTCAATCAAATTAAGTTAATTAGTAATCTAATTATTAATCAATCTTTCTATAATTTATTAATAATTAGAGAATTAATTTATTATAACTTTTGCATAAGATTAATCATCAATCGAATTGACAATCAAATCCTAGAACGATTCTTAATCATTGATCAGCCACATGATTAGTCAAAAATTTCTTTTGAGTGTGATCCTATAGATTCAAACCTAAGCTAGTTATATAGAAATAAACTTTCTATTCCAATCAAAGTAACAATCTAGTAATGGTACCTGACATCCAGACAGGTTGAAAGATTGTAAAGCATCATTCATGAACCTATTGGCATATAGTTATTATATAATTCATCCTTTTGACCCTAATGCTCAAGATGACCTGAAGTTTAACTGTCAACCCCAGATTTGTCAACCACATTGTATCTTAACCATTTAAATTCATCAAATAGATTATCCTGACTAAGGTTTTGCTAAATTGAAATATACTGATGCATTAACTCTTACTTATTCAGAGGGGCCAATTCCATCATGATTTACACACTGACTTCACAAGTACTTGACTGTATCCAAAAACTTTTCATCACAGAATTAAAAATTTAGGTAGTCTGACATCAAAGCATAGTGAGTTGCTTGCAAGTCACCGTAGTGATCTCAGGTTGGAGGAATACTTATACCCATATCCTTCGTGAGCTATTCTTGACAGCATAGTGCCCAGTAGTTGGTCACGTTCAATGAGATATACTCCTACATCTCATTTGTAGGTCATACTAGTATCTCCACACCTTTTGGTTACAAGGATAACCAATGCATATGACACACAATGACTTACACTCGATAAATGCTATCATCTTAGTAATAGCATATCATTTGATCATGAACTTATTTTAAGGACTCAACGATATATCCTCCTATATTGATAAAGATAGTCCTAAAAACTTTATCACCACAATTGGAGTTCATTAAAAAGATGTACACTACTTTATGATGAAAAAAATCAAATAATAATTTTATTAATTTATCGATTTATATATATTTATATTGTTTAGCACAACCATCAACAGGCTGATGATTGGCTTTGAGACATAATTTCCAACAACTACCACTTGGCCTAAAACCAATCAGTACAGTATCATATACTCATTTTTCTATTTATGATTTTGAAACACTTTAATACTAAGGGCTTCAATAAATGGGTCGGTCAGGTTCTCCTTTTCATCGATCTTCTGATGCTCGATGTTACCTTAATCCACGATCTTTCGGACCAAGTGGTAGCGGCACAGAATATGTCTGGTGCGCTGATGTGACTTTGATTCTTTCACTTGAGTAATGGTGCTAGTACTATTATAGTACAACAAAATAGAACAACCAAGGGAGGGTGCCACTCTGAGCTCATTGATGAACTTCTGTAACCACATAACTTCTTTCATAGTATCAGATACTGCGATGTATTCTACCTCGCAAGCAGAGTCGATCATAATGTGCTACTTAAAATTTTTTCAGCAGATTACTCCACCGTTCAGGATATATATGCAACCCGACATGCTTTTGCTGTCGTCATTATCTGACTGAAAATTAGAGTCTATAAACCCTATAAGTTTTAAGTCGGATTCTTCATAAGCAAGCCACTGGTCCTTAGTATCTCTCAAATACTTAAGAATGATTTTTATAACTTTTTAGTGGTTCACCCCTAGATCAGATTGATATCTGCTCACTACTCCTAGTAAGCTGTTAAAAAATATATCCCAAAGCTAATCGTTAGATGATTGTGCTCATCTTGTAAACTGTATAAAAATTTTTATTAATAAAAATAATTTGGTATTTTTATTATAAATTAACCATCTTTGAACTCCTGTGTTGTAATGAAATCTTTAAGACTATATATATTAATCGACAAAAGAGGATTTGTTGTTAAGTCTTTAAAATTATTCGCGATCAAATGATATGCTATTACTAGGATGATAGCAATATCAAGTGTAGGTTGTTGTGTGCCATATGAGTTGGTTGTCCTCTTAACCAAGAAGTGTAGAGACACTATGATGGCATGTAGATGGAATATAGGAGTACATTCGCATCGAACGTGATCATATGTCGAGCACTCTACTGTTAAGAGTAGCTTGTGAAGGATATGGGTATAAGTATCCCTCCGACCTGAGACCACCACAGTGACTTGTAAGTAACTCACTGAACTTTGGTACCAGACTATCTAAGTTTCTAACTTAGTGCCGGAAAGATACTAAGTGCAGTTAAGTACTTATCAAGTTGGTGTGTGAGTCAAGATAAAATTGACCCCTCTAAATTGGTAAGAGATATGCATCAGTGTATTTCAATTTAGCAAAATCTTGATCAGAGTAATCCATGAGATGAATTTGAAAGGTTGAAATATAATATGATCAACTTAATTAGGATTGATAGTTAAACCCTAAGCCACCTTAAGTATTTGGATCAAAGGGATGAATTATACGGTAATCATACTCCAGTAGGTTCTAGAAGGTTGCTTTGCAATACTTCGATCCATCCGATCGTCGGGTCATCATTGCTAGATAGTTACATCGATTGGTATAGAAAGTTATTTCTATATTATCGGTTTAGATTCAAACCTATGGGGTCACATGCATTAGAAGATTTGATCAGATCTGATGGCTGAAGAGTCTAATTGAATTGTAACTCTGGTGAAGAGTCCTACTTGGACTAAAACTCTTTGAGAGAGTACCACTGAGACTGGAACTACCATTTAAGAGAATTAATTAGTAATTAAATTACTAATTGACTCAATTTTATTGAGTAAAGAGCTTTGAAATAAGTCTAATTGAATTAGATTCAGTTCGACTCAGATTGAGACTGATATGATCAAACCCGATTACAAAGAAAATTTGATCCTGATTCGATCAGGGTATGGATTCGACTAATTCCTAATTGGATTAGAAATTTGAAAAGATATTTAGATTCTTAATTGGATTAGGTTCATTTCTATTAGTGGTTTCAATCAAAATTTGATTTGGATTAGAATTGAATTAGAAATGAAGAGTCCAAATCAGACTAGGATTCTATCCTTATTTTTTGCACCACATTTAGATCCATGCCAATTTCTCCATGCCTAATTGGATTTGGGTTGTAATTTTGGCATCATGAGAGAGGATCCAATAAGGGTGGTTGGCTATAGCTGATGAGTCATAATATTATCTCTTGCCTAATTTGAATGCGATCCAAATTAAAGATAAGATACAGATTAAGAAAGAGATTTTTTATATATGGTATATTATTGGAGTCATATTATTTTTTTATTATTTTTTTTGAAAAATTATTTAGTGTGTAAGACTCTAAATTTCTTCTCCATATTTTAATAATTTTTTTGGAATTTTTGGAGATGCCAAAAAGGGGTTTCGGTGTTGATTCATGGCACCTTTTCTTGAAAAGTCCTAATTCCTAGTCTATAAAAAGGGGACCCCTCTCTTGGACATCCTATGATCAATTCTCTTATAGATTTTTTATTTTTAGAGCCTCTTCTCCTCTTCCTCTCTTCTTCTTTTACATTTTCTATCACTTTGGAGTATCCAAGGTGCTTATAGAAGAAAGAAGAGGTCAGCTATCGAAGTTGTTCGCAGACTAGCATCTCCGAGCCCCTGATCTGCACTAGTCTTCGTGTGGATTTTTCTATAGAGGCCAGATGACTTTGTGTGGCTATGAATGATCTGAGAAATACCCTTCTAACCATTAGATTAGAGAAGATCAAGATTAAAATTTATTTGGTAACGATCTCTAACTTATTTTGATTCCTATGGTAGATCTAATAGTTAGATCTAAAATTTCAACATTGATGAGATCGATATGATTTTTATTTTTAGATCTAAAGCATATATTTTTTTATTAAAGATATTAATATAGTAGTCTAAGATTAGATCTTATACATATAATTAAAACTAAATTATTTAATCAATTATTTTTACTACATAAAATTTTTAATTGTATATACTGCACTACCGCAAATTTTCTTTAACTAGTATCAGAGCCAGGTTGTTTTGACATAAATTAATGTGACTTTAGATCTAATTTTTTATTATTAAATCTGATTATTTATAATTTAAATTAGATCTAAATTAATTTATTTTTAGATCTGATTGTTATTTATTTAAATTAAATATTCTGAGTAGCAAAGTATTCGGATTGGATAATCACCAAGCTGTCTAGTCATAAGAACAAGTAGGGTTTCATGATCCTCTCCTCCCATTCAATGAGGTGCTCTTTATGGCGTGTAGGGGTGCCACTGTGAGGTCCCATAAAGATGAAGGTGAAAAGAGAAAACTTACTTTCTTGTAAAATCCTAGATCTTGAAACCCTAGGTATTGTTGTATGTGATGCAAGTTGCGAAGATAGTTAGTTACATCTAATATTGTTTAGTCAAAATTTTTTTTATCTAAAATCATAAAAAATTTAGATTTGATCCAAAAAATTTTATAACTTGATGTAAAAAGTTTACATAAAAAATTATTTTTGAAACCTTAACCATGTTGATGCAAAACTTAATGAGAATTAAGTATCAAGCTGATTGGATCTAGAATTATGATTTAGATCTAATGACATTACATAAAACATGGGGCATGGGTTAGCTCAAATCAAGTCTTTCTCTTTAATTGGGTTAGACCTAAGGTTAGAATCAAAGAATTGATTGATTATATAGAGAAATTGATTAAGTCTAACCAAATATTGAATTAGATTAATTAGGATATCTCTAGTACAATAGTTGTAAATGGTCAAGTACATGTCTGTGATTAGACCAAATGGACCTTGATTGTGGCTCAGTGGTTGAATCCAAATCATTAAGTTGGTCAAATCAAAATTAGTTAACCAATTGATGTCTAAGATAAGTTTGGCATTTCGATCGGTGGTTTTTAATTAGGAGCGGCTTACCTGTGAAGGAAAAACTGCCTTTTTCCTTGTAGGATCTTCTAGATTTAATGAGATCTGGGGTGGAATATTTAAAAAAAAAATTATCTTATTTTATTTTAGATCTAAGGTCTATTAGATATAATTCTTATTATCTGATATTTAATCTAAAATTAAATCTAAAATTTGAGGATTAGAGAAATACCTTTAGGATAACTAGATTATCCTGTAGATGATCGCACAATGCCCGAGGTTCTAAAATAGCCACGCAGTCGCCTGGCCTCTATCAGTTTCCACTTAAGCAGGATCTAGATCATCTTCTCCTCATAAATCTCTGCTCCAAAAATTAGATTTGGATCTGATCTGGAAGATCTTCAAAAGATCTTCTGAAGCTGGAGCAGTAGCTTCTCGACAAATCCCTACAGCCTTCTGATCAGGGAGCCACCACGCCTTGGACAAGCACTAGATAGATGCCCAACTTCTTGGACATGAAGAGGAGAGAGAGAGGACCAGAGGAGACATAGAGAAATAGAGGGAAATCTCATTTTTGCTGGGTATTGAGCAGAATCTCCAAACCCTAGGCACAGACAGGGTTTAAATAGACCCTGCTGCGCCATGCAGTGCCACATTATTCTACCAATCAGAAAATTTCAATTAATTTTGGAAAAATTTTGATTGGTGGAGTGATAACATCTAATCATATCAGATAAAAACCCCACCAAACCCTCCTACTGTTGGCACCAACACTGGATAAACACAGTGAGCTTGGCGCCTAACAGTTTGAGTCAATCAAGGCATAGAGTCCTCATGTCATGGGACTCTATCCTTATCCACTTGGGGTGCACTCCCAATCTGATCTTGGCATCCACTTTGAGGCCTAATTTAGCAGGTGGACACTCCACAAAAACTCTCCAATGACCTCTTGCCAAGTGGCCTTCAGTTTAAGATCCATAAGTCAACATTTGATCGATGTCTTAAAACGAAAATGGCAGGTGACAGAAATTGACAGGTGTTGTCTTAAATTCATCTCATGAATTAAGACAAGACTTTTTTGAGCTAGATTGACTCTAGTCAGATTGAGAGAAACCTTCTCAAGATTTTTTGGGTGAGTCAAATCACATTTGGCTCAGTCGAGATGAAAAAGATTGCACGAGGAGAAAGTTAGGCTCAATCGTGTGCTAGCATAATTTCCTTGAACCTAATTGGATCTAATCCAAATCAATCGAACTGGGCTAGCTCAATTGATGACATCCAGATCCTAACTCTTATTTGTGTGACCCAGTTAGGTTCATTTTTGTATGATAATGAGATATGTCGTGATCTCATCATCGACATCATCGAAACTCTTTTCAATATACCAGAACTCTTCTGATTCAGACAATTAGAATGATCGATCATCAAGATCATTCTAATTACTCTCAAAATTCACTAGTGATACCTAACAGTATATGGTGGCAATTCATCAGAAATGAAGACGAATCTCTTGGTGCAGCTACCTGTGTGATTGAGTTCCTTTATCATGAGTCCTAACTGAATTAGGATTAAGGTGAACTCGTCAAACCCAACATCAGTCATATGAATCAATTGATCGATCCGAGTCCGATGTGAAACCCCAATGGAAAATTTTTTTTCATTATTTCACTTTGCCATGGCCATGGGCTTAAGGACTCAATCTTTCGATCATCATAGGACTACTCTTATCTACCGAGATTGATAGATCCCATCTTGGTGCAATCTGGTTCCTACAATGAATATGCTACAGCCAACATACACCTCAGGATTTTGAATGGCTAGGAGATCGAGTTATGGTATAGTCAAACTATAACACACTTAAGGTGAACTATCGATGCACCTCAGATCAAAGAACTAGATACAAACTGTAGCATCGAGCTAGTCATCGACGAGAAGGTAGACTTCCTTATGACTGCTCGAAGTGATCACGCTCAGTACTCTCATTCTCAATGAATACCTATACTCTCGCTCCGATGTCTCCACACCATAGACTCAAGACTCATCTACCCTAAGAAAGTGATCGTACACCAACCTTCCGAATCGATCACCATCCTTGTGATGATCCTATGGTCAGGAGCTGCTTATGAGTTAGTTATGTAAATTCATGCCTTAAATTTTTAACTCTTGAAAATATGAATTAACTTTCCTACTAACTTAAAGGATGTATCACAGATACAATGTGATAATAGAATAACCCTTTTATTTATTTATAGTCAAAATTATAAATTTGTCCTTAGATTTGTACAGGAATGTGTCAGCCAATCTGGCATCTAGGGCACACATCTAACAACCTGGCCATTCGATGGTGTCTAAGGCAAGCTTAGCAGACGCTCCCACCAATCTTACTTATCTGGTCAATTTGGTGAACTCAATTTTGATTAGATTGCTAAGTGATTCGAGTTAGCCCATGCCATTAAGGTTGATCAGTGTGACTGATCTAGGTGCCAGTTCAATCAGCATGATCTAACCCGATTCAGTGACTTGGTGAAGTCAGTGAGAGGATTATGATCTACTGATTGATCTTGTCTTCTCTTCTCTCTTGATTAAATTTTCTAAATTATTAGGTCTTTAAAATGAGCTAGTTATGGTGATAACTAGATCATAGCCTCCCATTAAGGTGAGTAATAATTGATCCATTATTTCTGATTGACATTGCAGGCACCATCCGTATGATGTTCTCTCTGAATGATTGAATTATCATTCATCATATGATGACTCTGATGAACTATCTGATAATGGTTGGGTTGACTGAGCCATCCTCAGACCTGATTACTCATTAAGTAGAATCATTGAGTAGGTTCATGTTAATGGTTTGACCTAACCGAAACTTTCAGTGGAGGCCCATCACCTACTGAAATGAAATCTGGGGCTAAATTAAATACTAGAAGTTATTTGGAGAAATAATTGATTGAGAACCTATCCATAAGTGCATATGGGTTGACTGAGCCATCCTCGAGCCTATATGTAGTCTGTGTGGATTCTAATACCCACTAAAAAATTAAGATAATTTCTCGAATTGAAAGTAGAGGCTACCAATTTGTATAAAATAATGGGAGGACCTTTAGACTAAAGACTAAGTCTTTAGGATTAACAAATTCATATACTAATTAGGCTTTGTTCTTTCTTTGTGTGTGCAGATATGGCCTCAAACTTATCACTTCGATCACTATTGGATAGTGAGAAATTTATTGGATCGAATTTTGATAATTGGTATCAAAAATTAAAGATTGTCCTAGAGCACGAGCGGATCCTTTATGTGATAACAGATCCAGCACTTGAGGAGCCTGGTCCTAATGCCCGAAGAGCGATTCGAGATACTTATTTGAAGTGGCTCAATGATCGCACCATGGTTCGTTGCATCATACGGGCCTCCATGAATGATGAGTTCAGCCAAAAATTTGAAGAAGCTCAGCCAAAGAAAATGCTTTAATTGTTAAGGGATTCCTTTGATACTCCTGATGACATTGAGTGGCACACAACTAGTTGCATAATTTTTAATGCCCAGATAAGGGAGGGTGCATCTGTTACCGATTATGTATTGTACATGATCGAGCAGATTGAAAAATTGAGCAAACTCAACTTCTCTTTGCATGAACAGCTGGGAAAAGATGCGATCCTGAACTCTCTTCCCAAGTTCTACTTGCCGTTCCTCAATCATTTCAGAACGACGAAGCCTGTAGTCAACTACAATGATCTGTTGGGGTTGCTACACACTTTTAAGAAAGATCACCAGCTCCATAAGGAGACAGTGAATCTAGTGAGAGGATCTTCTTCAGATAGTCATCGTCCCTTTAAGAAAGGAAAAAAGAAGAAGAATAAGAAGGTGCCAGGTGTTGGGAGTCAGTCTCAAAAATCTAAGTTCAAGGTTAATCAAAGTCAGGCAGAGTGCATCTTTTACTAGAAGCAGGGTCACTGGAAGAGGAATTATCCTTAGTATATCACTTCTCTTGATCTGAACAGGCCAAAGAAGAAGAAGCAATCAGTTGCTAGACAAGGTACTTATGTGATAACTCCTTATAATTTCTCTCTTATAGATACAATAACCTGGGTATTGGATACTGAAAGTCCTATTCATATTTGCAATTCGTTGTAGGGTGTTCAGGTCACTAGAGATTTGGAGAAGATGAGAGATTCCTGAATGTTAGAGATGGAAGATCAGTTCCAGTTCTAGCTTTAGAAATTATCAAGCTTGTATTCGAGTCTCAGTATATTATTTTTAATGAGTGTCATTACTATTCTAGTTTTATTTTAAATATTATTTTTGTAGATCTTTTGATCAATTCAAATTATGAAATATCAATAAAAAAAATTTTTATGATATCATTTTGAATGGTGTTACAATTTTATGTGGACAGTTGAACAATGGTAACTATATTGTATCTAGGCCTAATGTAATGTATATTTCAAATAATCATCCTAGAATAGATGATGTTCCAGATGCTTACCTTTAACATTGTAGGCTAGGTCATATCAACAAGAACAGGATGAATAGGTTGGCTCAAGAAGAAATTCTTGATAAACATGATTATGAATCGTTACCTGCTTATGAGTCTTGTTTGCTTGGAAAGATGACCAAGTCACCTTTTACTAAAAAAGATGAATGAGCCAATGATGTACTGAGTCTGATACATACTGATGTATGTAGACCCATGAGCACATATGCCAGAGGAGAATATATAGCTACTTCATCATGTTCATAGATGACCTATCTAGGTATGGGTACGTCTACTTAATGAAACACAAGTCCGAATCATTTGAAATGTTCAAATGGTTTCGTAATGAAGTAGAGAAACAAACTGAAAAAAATATTAAAATTTTTTGGTCTGATCGAGGAGTTGAATATCTTTCTAGTGAATTTCTAACATATCTAGGAGAGAATGGGATTCTCTCCCAACGGACCCCTCTAGGGACACCACAGCATAATGGTGTCTCAGAAAGGAAGAATCTAACCTTGTTGGATATGGTTCGCTCTATGATGGGGTTTGCAACTCTGCCGATCTCTTTTTGAGGATATGTACTTGAAACAACCTATCTTGTGCTCAATAATATTTCGAGCAAGTCAGTTAGTAAGACACCATATGAGATATGGTCAGGACGTAGGCCGAACCTCTTTTACTTTAGGGTCTGGGGGTGTCTAGCTTATGTTAAATGATTACAAACTAACAAGCTCAGTCCTAAGTCTGATAAGTGTAATTTCATAGGGTACCCCAAGGAAATGAAAAAATATTATTTTTACTTGCCTGCTGAACAAAAGGTGTTTGTCAGTAGTAAGGCATATTTTTTGGAAAAGAAATTTCTTAGTGAAGGTATAAGTGCCTCTAAAATTAAGCTTGACGAAGTTTGATAGGTAGAAGAACCGACACCAATGATTGAATCTGAATCAGATTTGATGAGATCAAATCTGGAGCCCAATGAACAAACATCCTTAAGACGATCCGGTAGAGTACCACATCAGCCAGATAGATACTTAGGTTTCTTGGTCTGGGATGGAGATCCTGTCGAACTCGATGAGAACGATGAGGATTCGATCACCTATATGGATGCAATGCAGAGATCCAACTCTAATGAATAGCTTGAAGCCATGAGATCCGAAATGGAGTCCATGAAGGTCAATGATGTATGGACATTAGTTGACCCATCTAAAGAGATAAAGCCCATAGGATGTAAGTTGGTCTTTAAGAGGAAGAGGGGCACAGACGGAAAGGTGGAGACCTATAAAGTCTATTTGGTTGTCAAGAGTTATCGTCAGTATTATGGTATTGACTATGATGAGATATTTTTTTCTGTGGCAATGCTCAAATCTATTCAGATCATGCTTGCGATAGCAGCATATCTGGACTATGAAGTCTGGTAAATGGATGTGAAGATAGCTTTCCTAAATGGAGAGCAGAATGAAGAGGTGTATATGATACAACTTGAAGGGTTCATATCCATAGATAGTCCAAGGTGTGCAAGCTTCAGAGATCCATTTATGGATTGAAGCAAGCATCTCGGAGTTGGAATATATATTTTGATAAGGTGATCAGAACGTATGGCTTCATTAGGAATGGAGAGGAACCCTACAAATATAAGTGAATAAATAATTCAATAATTGTATTTCTTATATTGTATGTGGATGACATTCTCTTAATCAAAAATGATGTCCCCACATTACAGAGAATAAAAATATGACTGTCGTCCCAATTCTCCTTGAATGATCTGAGAGAAGTAGTGTACATCCTAGGAATGAAGATCTATAGGAATAAATCTAAGAGGTTACTCAGGCTCTCCCAATCCATATACATAAATACTATGCTGAAACGGTTCAGTATGGAGAATTCCAAGAAAGGCTATCTTTTGATAGGCCGAAGAATTTTTCTTTTCGAAGAAGATTATCTGACAACTCCTCAAGAGAGAGAGCATATGAGTAGAGTTCCATATGCTTCGACAGTGGGTTCTATTATGTACGCCATGATATGTACGAGATCAGATGTGGCATACTCATTAGGGATAGTGAGTAGATACTAGTCTGATCTAAGAGAAAATTACTGGAAGGTCGTAAAGACCATTCTTAAGTATTTAAGAAATACTAAGGACTAGTGGCTTGTGTATGGTAAAACTGATTTGAAACTTATGGGGTTCACCGACTCCAGCTTTCAGTCAGACCATGATGATAGTAAAAATGTATTAGATTATATTTTTATCCTAAATGGTGGAGCAATCTACTGAAAATATTTCAAGCAGAATACTGTGGCAGACTCTGTTTGCGAAGCAGAGTATATCGCGGCATCTGATGCTGCGAAGAAAGCTGTATGGTTGTGGAAGTTCATCGACGATCTCAGAGTGGCACTCTCTGTTGATGGCCCTATCTTGTTATACTGTGATAATACTGGATCTATTGCTAAAGTCAAGGAGCCAAGATCTCATCAGCGTACCAAACATATTTTGCACCGTTATCACCTTATCCGGAAGATCATGGATCGAGGTGACGTCGACCTTCAGAAGATCGATGGAAGGAAGAACCTGGCCGACCCATTTACTAAAGCTTTCAAAATCAAAGAGATTGATGACCACAAATTGAAGATGGGTATACAATACTGTACCAATTGGCTTGAGTCCAAATGGAAGTTGTTGAAAAATATGTCCCAAAGCTAATCGTTAGACGATTGTGCTCATCTTATAAACAGTATATGAATTTTTATTAATAAAAGTTATTTGATATTTTCATTATAAATTGATCATCTTTGAACTCCTGTGTTGTAATGAAGTTCTTAAGACTATATATATTAATCGATAAAGGAAGATTTGTTGTTAAATCCTTAAAATTGATCACGATCAAATAATACGCTATTACTAGGACGATAGCGATATCAAGTGTAGGTCATTGTGTGCCATATAAGTTGGTTGTCTTCTTAACCAAGGAGTGTGAAGACACTGTTATGGCATGTAGATCGAATGTAGGAGTACATTCACATCGAACGTGATCATATGTCAAGCACTCTGCTGTCAAGAGTAGCTTGTGAAGGGTATGGGTATAAGTGTCCCTCTGACCTGAGACCATCACGATGACTTGTAAGCAACTCACAGTACTTTAGTATCAGACTATCTGAGTTTCTAACTTAGTGATGGAAGGATATTAGGTATAGTTAAGTACTTATCAAGTTGGTGTGTGAGTCAAGATGGAATTGATCCCTCTGAATTGGTAAGAGATATGCATTAGTGTACTTCAATTTAGCAAAACTTTTGTTAGGATAATCCATGAGATAGATTTGAAAGATTGAAATACAATGTGGTCGACTTAATTAGGATTGACAGTTAAATCTTAAGTCACCATGAGCATTTGGGTCAAAGGGATGAATTATACGGTAACCATACGTCAGTAGGTTCTAGAAGGTTGCTTTACAACACTTCAACCCATCCGGTCATCGGGTCATTATTGTTAGATGATTACATCGATTAGTATAGAAGGTTGTTTTTATGCTACCAACTTAAGTTCGAACCTATAGAGTCACACGTATTAGATGATTTGATCAGATCTGATGGCTGAAAAGTCCAATTGGATTGTGACTCTGGTGAAGAGTCTTACTTGGACTAGGACTTTGTGGGAGAGTCCCACTGGGATTGAGACTCTACCATTTATAGAGAATTAATTAGTAATTAGATTATTAATTAACTCAATTTGATTGAGTAAAGAGCTTTAGAATAAATCTAATTGAATTAAATTCAGTTCAACTCAGATTGGGATTGATATGATCAAATATGATTACAAGAAAAATTTGATCTTGATTCGATTAGGGTTTGGACTCGGCTAATTTCTAATTGGATTAAAAATTTGATAAGATATTTAAATTTTTAATTAGATTAGATTCATTTCTATCAGTGGTTTCAATCTAAATTTGATTTGGATTAGAATTGAATTAGAAATGAAGAGTCCAAGTCAGACTAGGACTCTATCCTTATCTTTTGTGCCATATCTGGATCCATGCCAATTTCTCCATGCCTAATTAGATTTGGATTGTGATTTTTGGTGTCATAAGAGAGGATCCAATAAGGGTGGTTAGCTATAGCTGATGAGTCATAATATTATCTCTTGCCTAATTCGAATGCGATCCGAATTAGAGATAAGATGCAGACTAGGAAAGACATTTTTCGTATATGGTATATTATTAGAGTCATATTATTTTTTTTTCTTATTTTTCTTAAGAAATTATTTATGTGTAAGACTCTAAATTTCTTCTCCACATCTTAATAAATTTTTTAAAATTTTTGGGGATACCAAAAAGGGATTTTGGCATTGATTCATGGTATCTTTTCTTGGAAAGTCCTAATTCCTAGTCTATAAAAAGGGGACCCCTCTCTTGGACGTCCTATGATTAATTTTCTTATAGATTTTTTATTTTCAGAGCCTCTTCTCCTCCTTCTCTCTTTCTCCTCTAGATTTTGTATCACTTTGGAGTGTCCAAGGTGCTTGTAGAAGAATGAAGAGGTCAGCTGTCAAAATTGTTTACAGACTAGCATCTCTGAGCCCCTGATCTACATCAATCTTCGCATGAATTTACTTATAGAGACCAGATGACTTTGTGTGTCTGTGAGTGACTGAGGAATATCCTTTCTAATCATTGGATCAGAGATGATCAAGATCAAAATTTATTTAGTAATGATCTCTAACTTATTTTGATTCCTATGGTAGATCTAATAGTTATATCTAGAATTTCAGCATCGATGAGATCGATGTGATTTTTATTTCCAGATCTAAAGTATTAGGAATAGTGTCCTAAAGTCAATTGTCAGTCTGTTGATGGTTGTGCTCATTTTTATATATGTACATGAATTATGAATTAATAAAAATTATTTTGACATTTTCATCACAAAATATTTCATCTTTTAATGAACTCCTATATTGTGGTGAAGTCCTTAGGACTATTTAGACTCAACAAAGGAGGATTTGTCGTTTAGTCCTTAAATCTTTTCGCGACCAAATGATATGTTATTACCAAGGATGACAATATTTATCAAGCATAGATTGTTGTGTGTCATATAGGTTGGTTGTCCTCTTAACCAATGAGTGTGGAGACACTGGTATGGCATACAGGTGAGATGTAAGGGTACATCTGCACTGAACGTGACCGACTCCAGAGCTATTTCTGCTGTCAAGATTTGCTCTGATGGAATATGGGTATAAATATCCCTCTGACCTGACACCACCACGGTGACTTGCAAGCAACTCACTGCACTTAGGCACTGGACTACCTGAATTTCTAATTCAGTGACGGAAGGCTGCTGGGTGTAGTCAAGTACTTGACTTGTCGGTGCATGTGTCAAGATGGGATTGACCACTCTAGTTTAGGAGCTATGTATAGTCGTGTTTCAATTTAGCAAAACCTTGGCCAGGGTAGTCCTAGTGAGGAGTCATAGGACTGTTTGAGTTGAGCATGATTCGGATGATCTGATCAAGGTTGACAATTTAACCCTAAGTCACCTAACACAGGGGTCAAAAGGATGAATTATATAGTAACCATATTCACGTAGGTTCTGAGTGTTGCGATTGTGACTATTCGACCTATTCGAACATCGGGTACCATTGCTAGATGGTCACTTCGATTAGTACAGAAATTGATTCCTGTGCTACCGGCTTAGGTTCGAACCTGCGGGGTCACACACATAAGAGGTTCCTATTTGATTTGATAGCTGATGAAGAGTCCTTCATGTCTGGGATTCTGTGATCGAGAATCAAGATTCTCTGATCATGAATTCCACACATTTTGGGTATCGGGGTCAAGAGTCCCACTAGTTTGGGACTCTTCGATCAGGGTTACATATCGATGAATTCTGATGTCCGATTATCCATCGGATTTGGATTCAATATTTATGAGAGATTTAATTAGTGATTTGATCACTAATTAACTCAATTTGATGGAGTAATTATTTTTGGATCAAGTCCAATTGAATTGGATTCAGTTGGGTTTGACCCGATTAGGTTAAGAGTTGACCTAATCATCGAGATGGTTTGGTCCCTGATTTGATCAGAGGTTGGGCTTAATCAATTCTTGATTTGATTAGGATTTTATTGAGCCTAATTAAGCCTAATTTAGTTGGATTTAAATTAGTCTAATTGGGCCTAACTTATTTGGTTCAATTAGGTTGGTTTAAATAATGAAACCACCTTGACCCATTCTCCCTGCGCCACCTCACTTCCACTGTGCCCTTTTGAATTCACGAGAAGGAAGTTCTCATAAATTTTTCCTCTCGCAAAGCCTTCCTCACGCCCTACTTTAATGCACCATATGAGTGGATAAGGATGATTGGTTGGCCATTCAAATTCAAAACAAAGTTTGAATTTGAATGAGCAACCAATCTTAGCGCCTTGACCTTATCCTCTTTTAATGCCCTATTTATTACATGAGAGAATGTTTCTCATGAAATCACTCATGTACAAATTAAGCCATGCCCTCCTCTTCTCACGCCCTTAGTGGATAGGAATAAATTGGTTTCCATTTGAATTCAAAATTTGATTTGAATTCAAATGTGCAATTACTCATCTTTATCCTCTCACGTGGATAAGATGTTTGACATTATTTTAAAAGGAGGAGAAGAGTGGGGCCTATGTAAGAAAAATTTTGGAAGAAAATCTAGGTGTGAGGAATCCTTGTGTGTAAGGTGAAGGTCTATATCCTTCCGAGAGAAAAAGAAAGAAAAGAAAGAAAAAGTGTGTGCAGGGTTTCAATGAGTTCTTCAGGGTTTCAGCCTGGAGTTCGGGAAGTGAGAAGGTGAGCTACGAGTGTCGTGAGCCCACCAAATTTTAGAGAGATCTTCAACATCCTCTCGAGCACGTTTGCTAATGATTCAGAGCATCCAAAGAATTGGCAAATATCGATCGAAGGAGTTCGATCAGCATCGGCCATCGAAAGGGCTCTACAATGAGCTAGCACTCGTGAGGAGTCGATTAGATCGGGAGCTTTGTGTGGATGATCCACAGAGGCCAGACATACTGTGTGGCTGCATCACGATGATCAGACTCTCTCGACGGTGATCAGATTGCGGTGATCTACTACCCGCACAAAGGTATTATGTTCTGAACACATTACAGTAAAGTGTTTACTGTTTAAATTTGAATTTCAAATTTAAATGCATGCATGCTATATATCATATTTAGATCCTAGTGTAGGATAAATTTTTATTAATTAATTAGATTAATTAATAATTTTTACTATAAAATAGTAATTTTGAAAAAGTTTTAAAATTATTATTTTACCCCTGCACTGAATTTTCTCCATAAATGGTATCAGAGCAAGGTTCTAAGATATGAAATATATACTTGCATGCGTAGATTAAGTTGTAATCTAAAAGTTTAAATTTAAAATTTAAAATTCAAAATTTAAAATTTGAATTTTGAAAGTTGTTCGAAATTCAAAATTCAAAAATTTAAAATTCAAAATCTAAAATTTAAAATTTAAAATTCAAAATTCAAAATTCAAAAATTTAAAATTCAAAATTTAAAATTTAAAATTTGGTAGAAATTTCAAATTTGAAATTTAAAATTTAAAATTCAAAATTTGAAATTTAAAAATTTGAAATTTGAAATTTGTTTGAAATTAAAATTTCAAAATTTAAAATTTGAAATTTGAAATTTAAAATTTAAATTTTGAAATTGTTATATTTAGATATACTTGATCCAAGTAGCAAGTAATCGAATTGGGTTGGTTGCCATGGCTGTCTGGTCATAGGAGAAAAGTAGGGTTTAAAGGCCCTCTCCTCTCATTCGATGGGGTCTCCTATGGCGGTAGGGGTACCGCTGCAATTATATCCCATGCAGATGAAACAGTGAAAGGAATTAATTGTATAGGTTCAATTGTAAAATTTATCATGAATGTGTTAGATTAGATCTAAAGGAATATTCATGATTTATTTTGATTGAGTTATTTTCTGTTATGTAATTAGCAATAGGATTGCTATTTATGAAATATGCTGATCTATTTGTGTAATGAGTCAACATATTTGGTGAACAGAAAATAAAACCTTTCAAATTTAAAAATTATTTTCAAAATGCCAAACCCTGACCCATCAGCCCAAATACTTAATTAAAAGAATTAAGTATTGTCTAGTAGGTCTAGAATTGTGAATTATGACCTAAGACAATTGCATAAACTTGTGGGTCAATGGGTTAGATAGATTAGGTCCATAATTGGGTTAGACCTAAGGTTAGCTTAAAGAAATGGACTAAATTAGAGTAATTGGTCAAATCTAATCAAAAATTGAATTAGATTTGGTCAAGCATACTCCAGACTCAACTCCAATAGTTGTAGTTGAATGGGTCCATGTCTTTAACTAGACCAAGATGGACTTAATTCATGGCTACGCAGTGAAACCCTATTTACTAAATTGATCAAATTGAAACTAATGAATCGGTTGGTGTCTTAGGTAAGTTTGATAGTTTGACCAGTGGTTTTTAAGCAGGAGCTACTCGCAGTGATTCAATCTCTGACGAGTTAATGGCTTATCCTCACCACTGATCTCACTTACCTAGCCAACCTGGTGAATTAGGTTTTGATTAGATGACTTAGTGATTAGGGCTCACCCATGTCATTAGGTAAATCAGTGTGACTGATTTAGGTGCTCCTAATGTCGGCTTTAATTAAATCTTTTTTAATCTGACTTGGTGAAGTCAGTGGGAGGATTGAAATTGGTTGGATATTTTTTTCTCTTCGATTCTTTAATAAAATCCTCAAAAATTATTAGGTCCTTAAAAATGATTAAGTTATATTGATAACTAAATCATAGCCTCCCATTAAGTAAGTGATAATGAGTCCATTAGTTTAATAATCATTGGAGGCCCAAAGGCCTGGTGCTTATTGACTAATGGAATTATCATTCATAATATGATAATTTGGTTTGAGTCTTTCTGATGGTGGTCAGGTTGGCCGGCCAAAGTCGGGCCTGATCATTTATTGGTTCGATTCACCAAATCAAATCATGTTAATGGTTGGACCTAACCAGATCTTTTCAGTGGAGGCCAAAGCCTACTGATTAGGTTCTAGGGCAAAATCAATTATTAGAAGTTGTTTAGAGAAACAACTGATTATGAACCTACCCATAGATGCACATGGGTTGACCAACTAAAGTTGGGCTCGTGTGTTGTCTGTGTAGATTCTAGTACCCACTAAGGAATTAAAGTAATTCCTCGAATTGAAGGTTGAGGCTATCAGTTCGTAAAAATAATGGGAGAAACTTTAGACAAAAGTCCAAGACTTTAGTATTTATAATTTATGTACTAATATAGGTCTGGTTTTCCCTTATGCAGCTATGGCCACTACTCTGTCGCTCCGATCATTATTAGATAATGACAAACTCATGGGACCTAATTTCGATAGCTGGTATCGAAAATTAAAAATCATCCTTGAGCATGAGCGGATCCTTTATGTAGTAACGGATCTGGCACCTGAGGAGCCAGCCCTGAACGCTAGAGGGATGGTCCGAGACACTTACCAGAAATGGCTCAATGACCGCACCACCGTCCGGTGCATAATGCTGGCGGCAATGAATGATGAGTTCAGCCACAGATTCGAGAATGCCCAACCATAGGAGATGCTTCAAATGTTGAACGACTCTTTTGGCATGCCTGACGATGTTGAAAGGCACAAAACTAGTTGTGCCATTTTTAATGCTCGGATGAGGGATGGAGCCTCAGTCACTGATCATGTACTATACATGATCGAAATAATTGAGCGCCTAAGTAAACTGGATTTTCTCCTGCATGAGCAGCTCGGTAAGGATGTGATCCTTAATTCTCTGCCCAAGTCCTTCCTTCCCTTCCTTACTAATTTTCGAATGACAAAGCCTGCAGTGAACTACCACGGCTTGTTGGGGTTGCTGCAGAACTTTGAGAAGAATCACCAGCTCCATAAGGAGTCAGTGAATATTGTGGGAGGGTCTTCTTCTGGTCGTCGACCCTTTAAGAAAGGGAAGAAGAACAAGAAGAAGAAGAATAAGAAGGTGCAGCTGCATGCTGGGACGTCTACACAGGGTCAGACCAAGAAGCACAAGCCCCACCACAGCCAAGCGGAGTGCTTCTTTTGCAAGAAGCAGGGGCACTAGAAGAGGAACTGTCCTCTATACATTGCCTCACTGGATCCGAACAGGCCAAAGAAGAAGCAAGGTACTTATATGATAACACCTTGCAACTTTTCTATTTATGATACTACTTTCTGGGTATTGGATACCGGAAGCCCTTATCATATTTGTAATTCGATGCAGGGTCTGCAGGTCAGTAGGAGATTTGATGAAGGTGAGAGGTTCCTGAATGTTGGAGATGGAAGCAAAGTTCCAGTTCTAGCATTAGGAATCATGAACCTTATAATCAATTCTCGAAATATAATTCTGAGTGAATGTCACTATTGTCCAAACTTTTTATTAAATATTATTTCTGTAGGCTTTTTGGCCATGTACGATTATCAATTTTTAATAAAAAAAAATGTTTGCAATATCATTTTGAATGGTGTTACAATGTTTGTTGGACAACTTAATAATGAAATTTACTTTCTATCACAACCTGTTAATATGGTTCAAACCTCCGGTAAATGCCCTAGAATAGATAATATGTCAAAAGTCTACCTTTGGCACTGTAGGCTAGGTCATATCAATAAGAACAGGATAAACAGGTTAGCTCAAGAAGGAATTTTTGAAGTAGATGATTGTGAATCACTTCCAACCTGTGAGTCCTGTCTTCTTGGTAAAATGACCAAGTCACCTTTTACTGGAAAAGGTGAGCGAGCCAGTGAACTCTTGGGTCTGGTACATTCTGATGTATGTGGACCCATGAGTTCAAGTGCAAGAGGTGGATATTTCTACTTCATAACCTTCACAGACGACCTATCGAGGTATGGGTATGTCTATTTAATGAAGCATAAGTTGGAGTCATTTGAAATGTTCAAACTATTCCGAAATGAGGTAGAAAAACAAACAGGGAAGTGTATTAAAACTCTTCGATCTGATCGAGGAGGTGAATACCTTTCCAATGAGTTTCTGACATATCTTGGGGAGAATGGGATTCTCTCTCAATAGACTCCTCCTGGAACACCACAGCATAATGGTGTATCTGAAAGGAGGAATCGGATCTTGTTGGACATGGTTCGATCCATGATGGGGTTTGCTGGTCTGCCGATCTCCCTCTGGGGATATGCACTCGAATTGGCTTGTTACTTTCAAAATAGAGTTCTGAGTAAGTCGGTAACCAAAATGCCATATGAGATATGGATAGGACGTAAGCCAGTACTCTCGCACCTTAGGGTTTGAGGGTGTCTGGCTTATGTTAAACGTTTAATTACGGACAAGCTAGGGCCTAGGTCTGACAAGTGTAATTTTATAGGATATCCAAAAAAGACCAAAGGATATTATTTCTACCTGGCTGATGAGCAAAAGGTGTTTGTCAGCCTTAAGGCAATCTTTTTAGAAAAAGAGTTTCTTGGTGAAGGGACTGTTGCCTCTAAGGTCGAACTTGATGAAGTTCGACAGGTGGAAAAATCGACATAAATTGCTGAACCTGAATCAAATTTGATTAGATCAGATCTGGAGCCCATTGTTCAAGCACCCATAAGGCGATCTGGTAGAGTACCACGTCAATCGGATAGATACTATAGTTTCTTGATCCGAGATGATGATCCTATCGAACTTGATGAAAATGATGAGGATCCGATCACCTATATGGATGCAATGCAGAGACCCGACTCTGAGAAATGGCTAGAGACCATGAAATCCAAAATGGAGTCCATGAAGGTCAACGATGTGTGGACATTGGTTGACCCACCCGAAGGAGTAAAACCCATAAGGTGTAAGTGGGTCTTCAAGAGGAAGAGGGGCACAGATGGAAAGGTGAAAACCTATAAAGCTCGTCTGGTTGCCAAGGGATATCGTCAACATTATGGTATAGACTATGACGAGATGTTTTCTCCTATAGCAATGCTCAAATCAATTCGGATTATGCTTGCGATAGCTGCCCATCTGGACAATGAAATCTGGCAGATGGATGTGAAGATAGCTTTCCTAAATGGAGAGCTAGACGAAGAGGTGTATATGATACAACCTGAAGGATTCACATCCACAGATGAGTCTAAGGTGTGCAGACTACAGAGGTCCATTTACAGACTTAAGCAGGCATCCCGGAGTTAGAACATACATTTTGATAGGACGATCAAGACGTATAGCTTCGTTAAGAATGAAGAAGAGCCCTTCATTTATAAGTGGGCTAATGGTCCAGTAGTAGTATTTCTTGTATTGTATGTGGATGACATTCTCTTAATCGGGAATGATATCCCTACATTACAGGG
The DNA here is from genome assembly GCF_000442705.2 of Elaeis guineensis. Lineage (NCBI taxonomy): Eukaryota > Viridiplantae > Streptophyta > Magnoliopsida > Arecales > Arecaceae > Elaeis > Elaeis guineensis. Next base: position 63,934,121 of record NC_026002.2, read on the forward strand.
AATAAAGATTTGACTGTCGTCACAGTTCTCCATAAAGGATCTGGGAGAAGCTTCCTACATCCTAGGGATGAGGATCTATAGGGATAGATCTAAAAGATTGCTTGGTTTATCCCAGTCTACGTACATAGATACTATGCTGAAGAGGTTCAGCATGGAGAATTCCAAGAAAGGCTATCTACCGGTAGGCCATGGAATTTCTCTCTCGAAGAGGGATTATTCGACAACACCTCAAGAGAGAGAGCGTATGAGTAGAATTCTATATACTTCGGTAGTGGGATCTATCATGTACGCCATGACATGTACACGACCAGATGTGGCATACTCACTAGGGGTAGTGAGTAGATACCAATCTGATCCAGGGGAGAATCACTGGAAGGTTGTTAAAACCATCCTGAAGTATTTAAGAAATACTAAGGACCAATGGCTTGTTTATGGTGAATCAGACTTGAGACTTATAGGGTTTAGAGACTCTAATTTCCAGTCTGATCACGATGATAACAAAAGTGTGTCGGAATTTATTTTTACCCTTAATGGTGGGGCTATCTGCTGGAAGAGTTTCAAGCAACACACAGTGGCTGATTCAGTTTGCGAGGCAGAGTATATTGCTGCATCAGATGCTGCCAAAGAAGCGGTGTGGCTGAAAAAATTCATCACCGAGCTCTGAGTAGCACCCTTCCTTGTTGGTCCAGTTCTGCTCTATTGTGACAGCTCTGGAGCCATTGTTCAGGCGAAGGAACCTAAGTCACACCAGTGGATAAAGCATATTCTGCACCGCTACCATCTCATCCGAGAAATTATGGATCGAGGTGACATCGACCTTCAGAAGATCAACGAAAAGGAGAACCTGGCCGATTCATTCACTAAAGCCATTGCGGTGAAGGAGTTCGATGACTACAAGTCGAAGATGGGTATTAGATACTACACCGATTGACTTTAGGCCAAGTGGGAGATTGTTGGGAATAGTATCCCAAAGCCAATCGTCAGTCTGTTGACGGTTATGCTCATCACAAAATGTTTCATCTTTTAATGAACTCCTATGTTGTGGTGAAGTCTTTAGAACTATTTAGACTCGACAAAGGAGGATTTGTCATTTAGTCCTTAAATCTGTTCGCGACCAAATGATACGTTGTTACCAAGGACGACAATGTTTATCAAGCATAGGTCGTTGTGTGCCATATAGGTTGGTTATCCTCTTAACCAATGAGTGTGGAGACACTGGTATGGCATACAGGTGAGATATAAGGGTACATCTGCACTGAATGTGACCGACTCCAGAGCTATTTCTGCTATCAAAATTTACTCCGATGGAATATGGGTATAAATATCCCTCCGACCTGAGACCGCTACAGTGACTTGCAAGCAACTCACTGCACTTAGGCACTGGACTACCTGAATTTCTAATTCAGTGACGGAAGGCTGCTGGGTGTAGTCAAGTACTTGACTTGTCAGTGCGTGTGTCAAGATGGGATTGACCACTCTAGTTTAGGAGCTGTGTACAGTCATGTTTTAATTTAGCAAAACCTTGGCCAGGGTAGTCCTACTGAGGAGTCACAGGACTGTTTGAGTTGAGCACGATTCGGATGATCTGATCAGGGTTGACAGTTTAACCCTGAGTCATCCTAAACATAGGGGTCAAAAGGATGAATTATACAGTAACCATATTCATGTAGATTCTGAGTGTTGTGATTGCGACTATTCGACCTATCCGAACATCAGGTACCGTTGCTAGATGGTCACTTTGATTAGTACAGGAATTGGTTCCTGTGCTATCGGCTTAGGTTCGAACCTGCGGGATCACACACATTAGAGGTTTCTATTTGATCTGATAGCTGGTGAAGAGTCCTTCATGTCTGAGATCCTGTGATCGAGAATCAAGATTCTCTGATCATGAATTCTACACATTTTGGATACTGGGGTCAAGAGTCCCATTGGTTTGGGACTCTTCGATCAGGGTTACATATCGATGAATTCTGATGCCCGATTACCCATCGGATTTGGACTCAATATTTATGAGAGGTTTAATTAGTGATTTGATCACTAATTAACTCAATTTGATTGAATAATTATTTTTGGATCAAGTCCAATTGAATTGGATTCAGTTGGGTTTGACCCAGTTAGGTTAAGAGTTGACCTAATCGTCGAGATGGTTTGGTCCCTGATTTGATCAGGGGTTGGGCTTAATCAATTCCTGATTTGATTAGGATTTTATTGAGTCTAATTAAGCCTAATTAGTTGGGTTTAAATTAGTCTAATTGGGCCTAACTTATTTGGTTCAATTAGGTTGGTTTAAATAATGAAACCACCTTGACCCATTCTCCCTGTGCCACCTCACTTCCACTGTGCCCTTTTGAATTCACGAGAAGGAAGTTCTCATGAATTTTTCCTCTCGCAAAGCCCTCCTCATGCCCTACTTTAATGCACCATATGAGTGGATAAAGATGATTGGTTGGCCATTCAAATTCAAAACAAAGTTTGAATTTGAATGAGCAACCAATCTTAGCGCCTTGACCTTATCCTCTTTTAATGCCTCATTTATTACATGAGAGAATGTTTCTCATGAAATCACTCATGCACAAATTAAGCCACACCCTCCTCTTCTCACGCCCTTAGTGGATAGGAATAAATTGATTTTCATTTGAATTCAAAAATTGATTTGAATTCAAATGTGCAATTACTCATCTTTATCCTCTCACGTGGATAAGACGTTTGACATTGTTTTAAAAGGAGGAGAAGAGTGGGCCATGTGTAAGAAAAATTTTGGAGAGAAAATCTGGGCGTGAGGAATCCTTGTGTGCAAGGTGAAGGTCTATATCCTTTCGAGAGAAAAAAAAAGAAAAGAAAAAAAAAGTATGCACAGGGTTTCAGTGAGTTCTTCAGGGTTTCAGCCTGGAGTTTGGGAAGTGAGAAGGTGAGCTACGAGTGTCGTGAGCCCACCAAATTTTAAGAAGATCTTCAATATTCTCTCAAGCATGTCTGTTGATGATCTAGAGCATCTGAAGAATCGACAGACATCGATCGAAGGAGTTCGATTAACATCGGCCGTCGAAAGGGCTCTACAACGAGCTAGTACTCGTGAGGAGTCGATCAGATCGGGAGCTTCGTGTGGACGATCCACAGAGGTCAGACACATTGTGTGGCTGTATTGTGATGATCAGACTCTTCCGATGGTGATCAGATTACGGTGATCTACTACCCGCACAAAGGTATTATGTTCTGAACACATTACAGTAAAGTGTTTACTGTTCAAATTTAAATTTCAAATTTAAATACATGCATGCTATATATCATATTTAGATCCTAGTATAGGATAAATTTTTATTAATTAATTAGATTAATTAATAATTTTTACTGTAAAATAGTGATTTTAAAAAAAATTTAAAATTATCATTTTACCCCTGCACTGAATTTTCCCCACATAAAGCACATATTTTTTGTATCAAAGATCCCGATGTGATAGTTTAAGATTAGATCTTATACATGTGATTAGGATTAAATTATTTAATCTATTATTTTTGCTGCATAAAATTTTTAATTGCATGTATTGCACTACCATAAATTTTCTTCATATGCCACGTCTGGTTGTTTACATGTCATAGCATACATTATTAAACCCACTGCCAAAGTATATAGAATCCTACTCATATGCTTTCTCTCTTGAGGAGTTGTCAAACAATTCCTCTTTGACAGGATAATTCTATGGCCTATTGAGAGATAGCCCTTCTTAAAATTTTTCATGTTGAACTGTTTCAGCATGGTGTCGATGTATGTAGATCGGGACAATCCAAGCATCCTCTTTGATCTATCTCTATAGATCTTCATCTCAAGGATGTAGGATGCTTCTTCCAAATCCTTTATGGAGAACTGAGATGACAGTCAAACTTTTATTCCTTATAATGCAAGAACATCATTCCTGATTTAGAGAATATCATCCACATACAGAATAAAAAATACTATCATAGAATTATTTATCCATTTGTATATGCAGGATTCTTCTCCATTCCTAACAAAGCCATATGTTTTAATCACTTTATCAAAATGTATATTCCAACTCTTACTAGCTTTTTCAATCCATAAATGGATCTCTGAAGCTTGTATACCTTAAACTTATCTATGGATGTGAAATCTTCAGGTTGTATCATATACATCTTTTCTTCTAGCTCACCATTGGGGAAAGCTATTTTCACATCCATTTATCAGATTTTATAGTCTAGATGTGCAGGTATCGCAAGCATGATCTGAATGGACTTAGTATTGTCATAGATGAGAATATCTCATCATAGTCAATACCATAATATTGACGATACCCCTTGGCAATCAGGCGGGCTTTATCGATCTCCACCTTCCCGTCTGCACCTTTCTTTCTCTAGAAAATCCACTTACATCCTTTGGATTTTATCCCTTCAGATGGATCAACTAATGTCCATACATTATTGACCTTCATAGACTCTATTTCGAATTTCATGACTTTTAGCCATTTAACGGAGTCAGATCTCTGCATTGCATAGGAGATTGGATTCTCATTGTTCTCATTGAGTTCAATAGGATCCCTATCCTGGATCAAGAAATCATAATATCTGTCCAGTGGGCACGATATTTTATCAGATCTCCTTAATGGTGCATCAATAATGGATTCTGAATTTGACTCAATCAAATCAGGTTCTGTGGGTTCATTAAATTGTTTCAGTTCTTCTACTCGTCAAACTTTATCATGCTCGATTTTAGAAGCACTAATTCCTTTACCAAAGAATTTTTTTTTAAAAAGTGTGCTTTATTGCCTATGAATATTTTTTATTCATCAGCAAGATAGAAGTAATACCCCTTAGTTTCTTTAGGATACCCTACAAAGATACACTTATTAGACCTAGGTCCTAATTTGTCTATTTTTAAACATTTGATATAAGCCGGACACCCCCAAACCCTAAGATGTGAGAGTGCTGGTTTATGCCCAGTCCATATCTCATATGGTGTTTTATTCACAGACTTACTTGAAACCCTATTAAGTACATAGCAAGCTGATCCGAGCGTATATCTCCAAAAAGAGATTGGCAAACTTGAAAATCCCATCATGGATTGAACCATGTCCAACAAGATTCGATTCCTCCTTTCTGAGATGCCATTATGCTATGGCATTCTAGGAGGAGTCTATTGCGAGAGAATTCCATTCTCTTTTTGATGTATTAGAAATTCATCGAAAAAATATTCACCTTCTTGATCAGATCGAAGAGCTTTAATGCTCTTTCCAGTTTGTTTCTCTATCTCACTATAGAATCGTTTCAATATTTCAAACAATTCAAACTTATTTTTCATCAAGTAGATATACCCATACCTAGATAGGTCGTCTGTAAATGTAATGAAGCATTGATGCCCTCCTCTGGCACTTGTGCTCATCGGTCCACATATATCAGTATGTACAAGATCAAAAAAATTGCTGGCTCATTCACCTTTTTCAGTAAAAGATGGTTTGGTCATCTTTTCAAGTAGACAAGATTCACAGGTTGGTAATGATTCACAATCATTGTCCTTAAGAATTCCCTCTTGGATAACCTATTCATCTTGTTCTTGTTAATATAACCTAGCCTACAGTGCCAAAGATAGCCATCCGAGACATCATCTATCCTAGGATATTTTCTCGATGTGTACATTACACTAGGCCATGATACAATGTAAATTTCATTGTTCAATTGTCTATACATTACAGTAACACCATTCAAAATGATATCACAATTTTTTTTTTATTGAAATTTCATAATTTTTTTTGGCCAGAAGGCCTACAAAAATTATATTCAATAAGAAACTAGGACAATAATGATAATCACTAAGAATAATGATATAAGAATTGAATACAAGTTTGATGATTCCTAAAGCTAGAATTGGAACTGATCTTCCATCTCCAACATTTAGGAATCTCTCACCGTCTTTAAATCTTCTACTGACCTAAAGTTTCTGTAATAAATTAAATTACAAATATGAATAGGACTATCAGTATCTAATACCTAGGTCATGTTGGAAAATGTGTCCCAAAAAATTAATCGTCAAGCTGTTGACGGTTGAGCAACCAAGTATTGTAATTGATTTGTTAATAAATAAAATATATTTGGCATTTTCATCATAAGCTTTCATCTTCTAATGAACTCCGTTGTTATGATAAAGTCCTTAGGACTATTTAAGTTTGATAAAGAGAGGATTTATCGATTAGTCTTTAAAATTGTTCACAACCAAATGATAGGCTGTTAATAAGGATGACAGCTTCTATCGAGCATAGGTCGTTGTAGGCCATATGGGTTGGTTGTCCTCTTGACCATGGAGTGTGGAGATACTGGTATGGCATACAGATGAGATATAAGGGTACATCATCATTGAACGTGACCAACTCCAGAGTATTCTGCTGTCGAGAATGTCTTTGATGAGATATAGGTATAAGTATCCCTTAGACTTGAGATCGCCTCAGTGACGTGCAAGCAACTCACTGTGCTTTGGTACTGGACTAATTGAATTTCTAATTCAGGGATGGAAGGCTTCTGGGCACAGTCAAGTACTTGCAAAGTCAGAGTGTGATCGAGATGGGATTGACCACTCCAAGAGTTGGAGAAGAATGAGTCGCTGTATTTCAATTTAGCAAAACCTTGGCCAGAATAATCCATCAGATGGATTTGATATTTTGAAATACAATGTGGATAACCTGATCAGAGTTGATAGTTGAACTCTAGGGTGTCCTATGATCATTTTGGTCAAGGAGATGAATTATATGAAAACTATATCCGCATGGGTTCTAAGGATGTTGTTCTACACATTCGACCTATCCGGTTGTCGGGTACCATTGCTAGATGGTCACTTCGATTGGTACAAGAATTTATTTCTAAACTATCGACTTAGGTTCGGACCTATGAGGTCACACACATTAGAGTTCATGATCTGATCGGATGGTTGATCAACCATTAAGAATCATTCTAGGGTTAAATGATCAATACGATTAACATTTAACCCAGTGCAAGTGTTGCAGGAGGATCGATTAGCAATTCGATTGCTAATTGACTTAATTTGATTAAGCCAATGGGATGAGATTAAGTTTAATTAAATATGATTTAATTAGATTTAGTTTGGACTTGATTGGATTCAGTCTAATTGGTTTATTGGATAAGCCAAGTGCAAGAAAAAACTAGTCCTAGTCAACTAGGACTTGGGTCAATCTAATTTCTAATTTGATTAGAAAATTAAATCAGATTTAAATCTAATTTAATCTGATTAAATTAGGTTCTTAATTGGGTTAAGACTTATTTTAATTAGGTTGATCTAATTTTAGTTTGATTTGGTTTGAGAAACCAAATTAAAACAAGTCATAAGATAGAATCCTAGTAAGACTAGGATTCCACCTTGCACCACATAAGCCTTCCCCACGCCCTCTCTCTCATTCAACACCAATCTCCTCTTATTTTGTGCGATAAAAGCCCTTTCCCAGGTCTCTCCCACGTTCACAAAAGGTCTCCTCTCTTCTTTCTTACATAGAAGGTTGTTTGGATCAAATCAAAAAGGAATAATTTTGGATTTCGAATTCTATGAGATAGAGTTTTAGAAATCCAAAACTCTTTCAATTTTGCACCAAATCTATCTAATTTTTTTTTGGAATTTTTATGGCTTTTAGGGTACACATTATGCACCCTTTTCTAGTGATTTATATACAAAAATAATGAGGAGGTGCTCAAGAGTTGGGCGCCCCTTAACTTGCCATGTTTGGATAAGCCTTGACTAGGTATTTGACCTAGTCAAGGACTCTATCATATCTCTCTATATAAAATGAATTTCTTCATAAAATTTTTGGAAAAGATTTAAATTTAAGATACCTTTGGGGCATCCAAAAATTAGAGAGAAAGATCTTTGGGTCATGGAGATATAAAAGACACAAGTTAGGGTGTCTAGAGAGAGAAACGAGAAGAAGAAGAGGGTCTTCTTCTAGGGTTGTTTGTTTTCAATCTTTCCTCCCTCCATCTTGAGTTTCCTGAGAGTGTCTCAGATCTGAAACTCCTCTTTCTACTTTTCATCTTTGAAAGAGTTTAAATCGAGAAGAAGGAGGCACCTGATCAACCATCAAAGAAGGATCAGCGCAGTACTAGCATTCTGTGCTGATTTCCTGAAGCAGGACTTCTGATCGAGATTCATGGGCTCGTGTGGATGACTCCTAGAGGTTGGATGCATGTGTAGCTTGCAATATCATCCTCAAGCCTGGATCAGTGAGGTTAGAACATCTAACTTGCAAGGTAATAGATCTGATCTATTGTTTAATACATACATTAGATGTAGTATAGAAACATGTTGATATGATCAACATGTAGTTCATGCTATATTTATATATTTTAATTTTTGATTTAATGCTATGTAATAATCATATAATAGGATCTTAGATCTAAGAATTTTTTAATTTTAGAAAATAATTTTGATTTATTTTAGTCTTCCGCTGTATGATCTTGAAAAAGTTTCAAGATCTAACCCTGAAATCCTAGATCTGGTTCCCACAATTGGTATCAGAGCCTAGGTTCTTTATTATATGATTATTTATACATACTTAGATTATTTTTTAGATTAGATCTAATTTATAATCTGATTATTAAATCTAAAATTAAAATTTTAGATCAATCACGAACTGCAAGGTTGTCCTGCTGTAAGGTTTACCCCTTACAGTGCAAAGGTTGTCCTAGTTTGTGTAGATCTATCTTTAATCATAAATTTATTAGATATGATCTAGATTAAATTTATGATTTATTAGATTTAAAAGATATTTAAATTTAAAATAAAATCTCTTTGTTAATAATTTTTGTGCAAAGAAATTGTTTAAAGTTGAAATTGTTTCAATTACATGAACCTGTTTAGATTAGATCTAAAGTAGTTTCATGTTTATTTCACTTGTATCTTGATTATGAATCAAACATGTAATATGATTGATAGAATCATATTATAAAATTATTTTATAAATATAAAAATTATTTTTTGAAAAGTCGAACCCAACCCTCAGCCCAAAACTTAATTTAGAATTAAGAAGTTGTTTGATTAGGTTCTAGGATTGTGAATTGAAGAACCTAAGACACAAACCATAACACATTGGGTTAATGGGTTAGTGGGAATTAGGTCCATTAATTGGGTTAGACCTATGGTTAGATTAAAGATGGACTTAATTAGAGAATTGACTAAATCTAATCAATTGTTGTCTTAGATTAGGTCAAAGATTCTCTAAATCAATTACAATAGTTGTAGTTGGTCAAGTCCATATCTTTAACGAGAACCAAATGAACTTGATTCTTGGCTAAGCGGTCTAGCACGAACTATTAGGTTGATCTAATCGAAACTAATTAAACCAGTTGGTATCTAAGGTAAACCAGACCAGTGGTTTTTAATTGGGAGCCCGCTTACCTGGCCATTTTTGATGGTGTCTAAGGCAAGCTTTGGCAGATCCTTCCATTGATCAAACTTACCTGGCCTCTTAGTGAACTTATGTTTTGATCGGATCACTTGACCATTCGAGCTAACCCATATCAACTAGGTAAATCAGTGTGACTGATTTAGGTGCTCCTAGACCAATCCTTTTAATGGTCTCTCTTAAGCTGACTTGGTGAAGCCAGTGGGAGGATCATGATAAGCTGGTTCATCTGACCTCATCTTCTATATTATTTAAATCTTCTAAAATTATTAAGTCCTTAAAATGATAAAGTTATGGAGATAACTGAGTCATAGCCTCCCATTAAGGTATTTGATAATGAGTCCATTAACTCAATAATCATTGCAAACCCAAAGGCCTGGTGCTTGTTGACTAATGGAATTATCACTCATCATATGATGACTTGGAAGTGTCTCTCTAATGGTGGTTAGGTGAGCCAACCAAAGTTGGGCTTAATCATTCATTGGTTAGATACACCAAGTATGATCATGTTAATGGTTGGACCTAACTAGATCCTTACAGTGGAGGCCAAAGCCTACTGATTAGGTTTCTGGGGCAAAATTAAAATTACTAGAAATTGTTTAGAGAAACAATTGGTTATGAACCTACCCTTAGATGTACATGGGTTGGCCAACCAAAGTTGGGCTAGTGTGCAGTCTAAGTGGATTCTAGTATCCACTAAGGAATTAGGGTAATTCCTCGAATTGGAGGTAGAGGCTACCAATTCGAATAAAATAGTGGGAGAAACCTTTTGATTAAAGTCCAAATCTTTAGATTTAATGAATCAATTACTAATTAGGTTATGGTTCTCCTTTGTGCAAATATGGCCACTTCCCTATCGCTCCGATCATTGTTGGACAATGATAAGTTGGTGGGAGCCAACTTCGGTAGTTGGTACCGAAAGTTTAAGAGAGTCCTGGAGCATGAACGGATCCTATATGTGATAATGGATCCTGCACCTGAGGAGCCAGCTGCCAATGCATGTGGAACAGTCAGAGATACTTACCAGAAGTGGCTTAGTGATCGGACCACGGTGCGTTGTATCATGCTGGCTACCATGAGCGATGAGTTCAGTCACAGATTCAAGACGGCTCAACCAAAGGACATGCTTCAAGTATTGGAGGATGCCTTTGGCACACCCGATGACGTAGAGAGGCACAAGACTAGTTGTGCCATCTTTAATGCCAAAATACGGGATGGTGCCTCTGTCACTGATCATGTATTGTACATGATCGAGCTAATGGAATGATTGAGCAAGCTCGACTTTCTCTTGTATGAGCAGCTTGGGAAAGATGCAATACTGAACTCACTGCCCAAGTCTTATCTCCCATTCCTCACTCATTATAGAATGACAAAGCCTGAAGAGAACTACCACGGGTTACTGGGGTTGCTTCAGAACTTTGAGAAGGATCACCAACTTCACAAGGAGTCAGTGAACTTAGTGGGAGGATCGTCTTCTGGTTCTCGACCCTTTAGAAAGGGAAGAAGAACAAGAAGAAGAAAGTGAAGAAGGTGCAAGTTCAGGCTGGGACATCAGTGTAGAGCCAGACCAAAAAGATCAAGCCTGATAAGAGTCTATTCTACTGGCAAGCACCCTAGATTAGATAGTGTGTCAGATATCTACTTATGGCACTGTAGGCTAGGTCATATAAACAAAAACAAAATAAATAGGTTGACTCAAGAGGAAATTCTCGAAGTCAGTGATTGTGAATCACTTCCAATCTGTGAGTCCTATCTTCTTGGTAAAATGACCAAGTCACCTTTTACTGAAAAAGGTAAGAGAGCTACTGAGCTCTTGGGCCTAGTACATACTGATGTTTGCAGGCCCATGAGCACAAGTGCTGGAGGTGGATATTTCTACTTCATAACTTTCACAGATGACCTATCCTGATATGGATATGTCTATCTGATGAAACATAAGTCAGATTCATTTGAAATGTTCAAACGATTCTGAAGTGAAGTAGAAAAACAAACTGGGAAGAGTATTAAAACTCTTCGATCTGATCGAGGAGGAGAATACCTTTCTAGTGAATTTCTCACATATCTAGAAGAGAATGGGATTTTCTCCCAATGGACTCCTCCAGGAACACCACAACATAATGGTGTGTCTGAAAGGAGGAATCGGACTCTGTTAGACATGGTCCGATCCATGATGGGTTTTGCTAGCTTGCCGATATCCTTCTGGGGATATACACTCGAATCGGCCTGTTATCTATTAAATAGGATTCCAAGTAAGTCTATAATTAAGACTCCATATGAGATATGGACGGGACGTAAGCCAGCACATTCACACCTTAGGGTTTGGGGGTGCCCGACCTATGTCAAACGATTAGTCACAAACAAACTTGGACCTAGGTCTGACAAATGCTCATTCATAGGGTACCCCAAAGAGACAAAAAGATATTTTTTCTACCATGCTGATGAACAAAAGTTGTTCGTCAGCGTTAAGATAATCTTTTTAGAAAAGAAGTTCCTTGATGAAGGAACCGTTGCCTCTAAGATTGAACTTGATGAAGTTCAACAGGTAGAAGGACCGACATCAATAGCTGAACCTGAGTCGGATATGATTAGATCAGATCCGAAGCCCAATGTACCTTCACCATTAAGGCGATCCGATAGAGTATCGCGTCAGCAGGACAGATACTACAATTTTTTGGTCCGGGATGGTGTCCCATCGAACTTGATGAGAATAATGAGGATCCGATCACCTATATGGATGCAATGCAGAGACCTGATTCTGAGAAATGGCTTGAAGCCATGAAATCCGAAATGGAGTCCATGAAGGTCAACGATGTATGGACATTGGTTGACCCACCTGAAGGGGTTAAACCCATTGGGTGTAAATGGGTCTTTAAAAAGAAGAGGGGCGCAGACGGAAAGGTGGAGACCTATAAAGCCCGTCTGGTCGCCAAGGGGTATCGTCAACGTTATGGTATTGACTATGACAAGATATTTTTTCTGTGGCAATGCTCAAATCCATTCGGATAATGCTTGCAATAGCTACCCATCTAGATTATGAGATCTGACAGATGGATGTAAAGATAGCTTTCCTGAATGGAGAGCGACCGAAGAGGTGTATATGATACAACCTGAGGGGTTTACATCCACAGATGAGTCCAAGGTGTGCAAGCTTCAGAGATCCATTTATGGATTGAAGCAAGCTTCTCAGAGTTGGAACATGCATTTTGATAAGGTGATCAAAACGTATGGCTTCATTAAGAATGGAGAAGAGCCCTACATCTATAAATGGGCAAATGGTCCAGTTGTGGTATTTCTTATCTTGTATGTGGATGACATTCTCTTAATCGGAAATGACATCCCCACACTACAGGAAATAAAAGTTTGGTTGTCATCACAGTTCTCCATGAAGGACTTGGGTGAAGCATCCTACATCTTAGGGATGAAGATCTATAGGGATAGATCTAAAAGGATGCTTGGGTTATCCCAGTCCATGTACATAGACACTGTGCTGAAGAAGTTCAGCATGGAGAATTCTAAGAAGGGTTATCTACCGATAGGCCAAAGAATTTTTCTCTCTAAGAAGGATTGTCCGACAACTCCTGAAGAGAGAGAGCGTATGAGTAGAGTCCCATATGCTTCAGCCGTGGGATCTATCATGTATGCCATGACATGTACAAGACCAGATGTGGCATACTCACTAGGAGTAGTGAGTAGATACCAATATGATCCTGAGAAAATCACTAGAAAGTGGTTAAAGCCATCCTTAAGTATTTGAGAAATACTAAAGACCAATGGTTGGTTTATGGCGAGTCAGATCTGAAACTTGTGGGGTTCACAGACTCTAGTTTCCAATCTGACCATGACGACAGCAGGAGCGTCAGGTTATATCTTTACTCTGAATGGTGGAGCTATCTGCTGGAAGAGTTCCAAGCAGCATACTGTGGCGGACTCTGTTTGTGAAGTGGAGTACATCGCAGCATCGGATGCCGCAAAGGAAGCTGTGTGGTTGAGAAAATTCATCAATGAGCTCAGAGTAGCACCCTCCCTCGATGGTTCGATCCTGCTCTACTGCGACAGCACTGGTGCCATAGCTCAGATGAAGGAACCCAAAGCACATCAGCGGACGAAGCACATCTTGCACCACTTCCACCTGGTTTGGGAGATCGTGGATCGAGGTGACATCGACTTTCAGAAGATCGACGGAAAGAAGAACCTAGCCGACCCCTTCACTAAAGCCCTGGCGATAAAGGAGTTCGACAACCACAAGTTGAAGATGGGTATTAGATACTGTGCCGAGTGGCTTTAGGACAAGTGGGAGTTGTTGAGAAATATGTCCCAAAAAGCCAATCGTCAAGCTGTTGACGGTTGAGCAACCAAGTATTGTAATTGATTTGTTAATAAATAAAATATATTTGGCATTTTCATCATAAGTTTTCATCTTCTAATGAACTCTATTGTTATGATGAAGTCCTTAGGACTATTTAAGTTTGATAAAGAGAAGATTTATCGATTAGTCCTTAAAACTGTTCACGACCAAATGATAGGCTGTTAATAAGGATGATAGCTTCTATCGAGCATAGGTCGCTGTAGGCCATATGGGTTGATTGTCCTTTTGACCAAAGAGTGTGGAGACACTGGTATGGCATACAGATAAGATGTAAGGGTACATCATCATTGAACATAACCAACTCCAGAGTATTCTGCTGTCGAGAATGTCTCTGATGGGATATAGGTATAAGTGTCCCTTAGACTTGAGATCGCCTCAGTGACTTGCAAGCAACTCACTGTGCTTTGGTACTGGACTAACTGAATTTCTAATTCAGGGATGGAAGGCTTCTGGGCACAGTCAAGTACTTGCGAAGTCAGAGTGTGATCGAGATGGGATTGACCACTCCAAGAGTTGGAGAAGAATGAGTCGCTGTATTTTAATTTAGCAAAACCTTGGCCAGGGTAATCCATCAGATGGATTTGATATTTTAAAATATAATGTGGACAACCTGATCAGAGCTGACAGTTGAACTCTAGGGTATCCTGTGATCATTTTGGTCAAGGGGATGAATTATATGAAAACTATATCCGTATGGGTTCTAAGAATGTTGTTCTACACATTCGACCTATTCGATCGTCGGGTACCATTGCTAGATGGTCACTTTGATTGGTATAAAAAATTATTTCTGTACTATCAGCTTAGGTTTGGACCTATGAGGTCACACACATTAGAGTTCATGATTTGATTGGATGGTTGATCAACGATTAAGAATCATTCTAGGGTTAATGATCAATACGATTGACATTTAACCCAGTGCAAGTGTTGCAGGAGGATCGATTAGCAATTTGATTGCTAATTGGCTTAATTTATTTAAGCCAATGGACTGAGATTAAGTCTAATTAAATATAATTTAATTAGATTTAGTTTGGGCTTGATTGGATCCAGTCCAATTGGTTTATTGGATAAGCCAAGTGCAAGGAAAAACTAGTCCTAGTTCAACTAGGACTTGGGTCAATCTAATTTCTAATTTGATTAGAAAATTAAATCAGATTTAAATCTAATTTAATCTGATTAAATTAGGTTCTTAATTAGGTTAAAATTTATTTTAATTGGGTTGATCTAATTTTGGTTTAATTTGGTTTGAGAAACTAAATTAAAACAAGTCATAAGATAGAATCCTTGTAAGACTAGGATTCCACCTTGCACCACATAAGCCTTCCCCACGCCCTCTCTCTCATTCAACACCAATCTCCTCTTATTTTGTGTGACAAAAGCCCTCTCCCAGGTCTCTCCCACGTTCACAAAAGGTCTCCTCTCTTCTTTCTTACATGGAAGGTGGTTTGGATCAAATCAAAAAGGAATAAGTTTGGATTTCGAATTCTATGAGATAGAGTTTTAGAAATCCAAAACTCTTTCAATTTTGCACCAAATCTATCCAAATTTTTTTTGGAATTTTTGTGACTTTTAGGGTACACATTATGCACCCTTTGCTAGTGATCCATGTATAAAAATAAGGAGGAGGTGCTCAAGAGTTGGGCGCCCCTTAACTTGCCATGTTTGGATAAGCCTTGACTAGGTATTTGACCTAGACAATGACTCTATCATATCTCTCTATATAAAATAAGTTTCTTCATAAATTTTTGGAGAAGACAAAGATTTGAGAGACCTTTGGGCCATCCAAAAATCAGATAGAAAGACCTTTGGGTCGTGGAGATATAAAAGACACAAGTTAGGGTGTCTAGAGAGAGAAATGAGAAGAAGAAGAGGGTCTTCTTCTAGGGTTGTTTGTTTTCATATCTTTCCTCCCTCCATATTGAGTTTTCTGAGAGTGTCTCAGATTTGAAACTCCTCCTTCTACTTTTCATCTTTGGAAGAGTCCAAATCGAGAAGAAGGACGCACCTGATCAACCATCAAAGAAGGATCAGCACAGTACTAGCATACTGTGCTGATTTCCTGAAGCAGGACTTCTGATCGAGATTCGTGGGCTCGTGTGGACGACTCCTAGAGGCCGGATGCGTGTGCGGCTTGCAACATCATCCTCAAGCTCGGATCATGGAGGTTAGAATGTCTAACTTGTAAGGTAATAGATCTGATCTATTGTTTAATGCATACATTAGATGTAGTATAGAAACATGTTGATATGATCAACATGTAGTTCATGCTATATTTATATATTTTAATTTTTGATTTAATTCTATGTAATAATCATGTAATAAGATCTTAGATGTAGGGATTCTTTGATTTTAGAAAATAATTTTGATTTATTTTAGTCTTCCACTGTATGATCTTGAAAAAGTTTCAAGATCTAACCCTGAAACCCTAGATCTGGTTCCTACAGGTCATTGTATCATAAATTAAGAAGTTGCAAGGAGTTATTATATAATTATCTTATTTAGCAACCGATTGCTTCTTTTTCTTTGGTTTGTTCAGATCAAGAAAAGCAATATACTGAGGACAATTTCTCTTCCAATGATCCTGCTTCCTACAGTAGAAGCACTCTGCCTGACTCTGATCGAACTTAGACTTAGACTTCACGATCTAACCCCCAGCACTTGGCACCTTAGTTTTCTTCTTCTTCTTCTTCTTTCTTAAAGGGACAACATCCGTCTGAAGAAGATGCTCCCACTACATTCACCATCTTCTTATAGAGCTGGTGATCTTTTTCATAAGTTTGTAGCAATTCCAACAGATCGTGATAGTTTACTATGGGCTTCGTCATTCGATAATGACTGAAAAATGGTAAGTAGAACTTCGACAGAGAATTCAGAATCACATCTTTTCCAAGCTACTCATGCATAAAAAAGCTGAGCTTGCTAAGGCACTCGATCTATTTGATCATGTACAATATATGATCGATTACCGACATCCCCTCCCTCATTCTGGCATTGAAAATGACACAATTGATCTTGTACTACACAACATCGTCAGGAGTGCCAAAAGAATGATTCCACACTTTGAGTATTTTTTCTGGCTCAGCTTCTTCAAATTTACGATTGAACTTGTCATTCATAGCCGCTCATATAGTACAACACACTATAGTGTGGTCATTGAGCCACTTCAAATAAGTATCTCGAACTGCACCACGAGCGTTATGAGCGGGCTCCTCAAGTGTCGGATCTGTCAGTACGTACAAAATCTTCTCATGCTCCAGGACTATCTCCAATTTTTGATACTAGCTATCGAAATTGGATCTCCTCAATTTATCACTATCTAATAGTGATCGGAGCGATTAGTTGGTGGTCATAACTACAAAAGAAAAATCAAAATCTAATTAGTATATAAATCAATTAAGCTTAAAGATATGGACTTCAGTCTAAATGTTCTTCCACTATTTTAAATGAATTGGTATCTTCTACCTTCAATTCAAAAAATTACTCTAATTTCTTAGTGGGTTCTAGAATCCACACAATTGCACATGAGCCCGACTTTAGCTAGCTCACCCATGTATATCTATAGTAAGTTCTTAACCAATTATTTCATCAAATAATTTTTAGCAATTAATTTTACCTCAAGATCCTAACAGTAGGCTTTGGCCTCTACTGAAAGGTCTGGCTAGGTCCAACTATTAACATGATCATATACAGAAATCAAACCATAAATGATCAAGCTCGACTTTGGTTGATCATCCTGATCATCTATAAGAGAGACTCGACTGAGTCATCATATTATGAATGATCATTCCAATAGCAGATGAGCACCAAATCTTTAGGCCATCTAATAATCATCCAACTATTGGACCTATTATCATCCAACTTAATGAGAGGTTATGATCTAGTTATCTCTATAGCTATTTTATTTTTAAGAATCTAATAATTTTAGAGAATTTAATTAATTGAATTGATAGATGAGAAAAGACTCAACCAATTATTCTTAACCCTCCAACTGACTTCACCAAGTCAGATTAAAGAAGATTGGATTTAATCTGGTCCACCCAATGAGTCATAAATCCTCCCACTGACTTCACCAAGTCATGAAGAGAACTCAAGACAAGTTGAACTAGGGGCATCTAAATCAGTCATACTGATTTTCTAGTTAGTATTGGTTAACCCCAAGCATTAAGTGATCTAATCAAAATATGATTGACTATATTGGTCAGATAAGTAAGATTGATGGGAGGGATATGCTATTAACTCATCAAAGACTCAATCTATGTGAGTAACTCCCAATTAGTGACCACTGATTAAGACTGCCAAACTTACCTTAGACACCGACTGATTAACCAGTTTCAATTTGATCAACTTATAGACTTAGGTTCAACCATAGAGCTACGATCAAGGTCCATCTTTGTCTAATCAAAGACATGGACTTGACCTATTACAACTATTGAAAATTGATCAAGAGAAGAAATTTACCCAATGAGAATTAACTTTTATCTAGATTTGATCAATTACTAACATGATCCATTATCAATGATTTCTAACCCTAGATCTAATCCAATTAAATGGACTTGACTTGAACTAACCCATTAACCCATGATTTATAAAATTGATGTCTTAAATTTTTGGTTTTCAAATCTAGATCGCATAATTCTCAATTAAGTTTTGGGTTAACATGGGTTCGGGTTTGATATTTGAAAATAATTTTTAGTTTTATAAAATATTATTACAAACAATCATCTAATAATCAAAATCTTAATTTTAGATCTAAAATAAAATTTTAATTTTTTTTATTATTCATCATCATAAAAAAAATCACGCAGCACCCTTACACGCCATAGGAGATCCCATCAAATGGATAAATAGGGCTGCAAAATCCTAATTTTTTCTATGATCAGATGGCTATGAGGATCTATCCAATCAGACTAGTATATTACTCAGATTTTAAATTAATTATTTAGATCTAATCTAAATAATTAAAATCAGATTTATGCAAAAAATTTATATCATAAGAAACCAAAGCTCTGATACCATTATTGGGAAACAGACAGTTCAAAGCATATATTTTTTAAAATTTTTATAGTGAAAGTAGTATATTAAACTATTTAATCTCCTACACATACTTTCTAAGGGTCTATGATATGAAAATATTGCACCAAAAAAATTTGATCTGAAAGAAAAGACTATATTGATCATATCGATGCCCTGAATCAGATCTAACAATTAGATTTGATTCGATGAGTTTAGAACCCATTACCTAATCATGGATCAACAATCACTGCTATTGATGCACATGGAAGGAGGTCCTTCCTGATATCGAGTTGCCACACAATGCGATCGGCCTCTACAGATGGTCCACTCGAAGCTTCGAATAGATTGTCCTTCCTAGGAGTGCTAGCTCACGACAAAGATTTTAGATGGCTGATGGAGACTCCTTTCTTCAGATCAAATGGATGCCACTAGATCAAATGAAGGAGCTTTTCAAGGAGGAGATGGTATAGAAGAAGAAGAATGAAACTCCTTTTGCTTTTCTCTCTCATAAAATAGGAACTAAAAAACCCTAGAAGTCCCACCCTTGATGTCACCCCCCAAAGAGAATCTTTTTTCTCTTTTTCTCATGCACGTGAAAATCATGCTTTTTTTAATCATATTTTTAAATTAAACAAAGCATTATATGGTTTGAAACAAGCACCTAGAGCTTGGTATGAAAGGCTAAGTAAATTTTTGCTTAATAATAATTTTTCAAGAGAAAATGTAGACACAATCTTTTTCATTAAAAGAAATCAAGATGATATCTTAATTATACAAATATATGTTGATGACATTATTTTTGGATCTACTAATGGAACTCTTTGTCAAGATTTTGCTAAGCTCATGCAGGGAGAGTTCGAGATGAGCATGATGAGAGAACTTACATTCTTCCTCAAACTCCAAATCAAACAATCAAAGGAAGGAATCTCCATCACTCAAAGAAAATTACAAGAGAACTACTCAAAAGATTTGGAATGGAGGGTTCCAAAGCAATTGGTACACCCATGAGCCCATCATGTAAGCTTGACAAAGATGAAAGAGGTAAAAATGTAGACTTAAAATTTTATAGAGGCATGATTGGTTCTCTATTGTATTTAACTGCTAGTAGACTAGATATTATGTTTAGTGTATGTCTTTATGCTCGCTTTCAATCAAATCCAAAAGAATCACACTTGAATGCAGTTAAAAGAATTTTGAGATATTTAAATAGTATACAAACTCTAGGACTATGGTATTCTAAGGACTCATCAATTGACTTAATAGGATATTCAGATATCGATTTTGCTGGATGTAGATTAGATAGAAAAGGTATTAGTAAAATTTGCCAATTTTTTAGAGTTAACTTAATCTCTTGGTTTAGTAAGAAGCAAAATTCGATGGTACTATCTACGATCGAGGCCGAATATATTGCAGCTAGAAGTTGTTGGGCTCAAATCTTGTGGATTAAGTAACAACTTGAGGATTTTGGCATCAAACTCAATAAAACTCTCATAAGATGTGATAACACTAGTGCTATCAATCTAACTAAAAATCTAATTCAGTACTCTAGATCAAAATATATTAAAATTAGATATTATTTCATAAGAGAACATGTTCAAAATAATAATATAACTCTTAACTATGTATGTACTGAGAAACAATTGGCTGATATTTTTACCAAGGCCTTAAGTAAAGATAGATTTTGTAAAATTAGAAGAGAACTAGAAATTCTTGATCCATCAGCTTAAGTATCTCTCTAATTCCAAGTTCTTAATACCAAAAATTTATTGAACCAAATTTGTTGAGCTCAATTCTCATCTCTTTTTTTCTCTTAAAAGCTCAAAACTGTACTTCACATGACCAATCTCTAGGTAGATACTTTTTTTTCAAAGTTTCAATTTTTTTTAAATTTTTTCATCATTCTTATGAATACCATGAGTCGACCCCCAGGGTCGACCCTAGGGTAAACTTGTAATTCTGTCAAAACTCTTCAGGCGCTCTCTTTTTATTGGAAAATTTTCTTTAAGCCGACTCAGCCCTTCTTCTTCTTCCTCCCACCGAACCAAAAGCTCTCCCTCTCTTCTCCCTCAAACCGAAGATTTCTCTCAAATCTCTCTCCCCACCAATTTTCACCCTTCAAATCATCTGTTTAGGAACCAACTTTCTCTCCTCTTTCTTTCTCATTTGGGCGATTCGAGTTTGCCCTAGATTCTACCCCTCTTCTCCAAACTGATGATTTAGCTCCTCAAAATCTTTGCTTTTTCTTCTAAAATCTTTTTCTTTCTACCTCTCATTTAGTCTCCTAAGCTCCTTGCAAGTCTCTTTTATTCAAATGGCTCCCAAAATGAAGCTACCACAAAGAAAAAAATCTGTTCGCGGGTTGGAAGAGAGTGTACGCAGAAAAAAAATGGAAGTCGAGCCCTCTCCTACTTCAATCCCAGCTCCAGGTCTTGCTTCAGCTTCTACATAGTCTCCATCAGTTTTAGCCAGGTACCTCTCTCTGATTGAAAAGTAAAATCTGAGAAGAATATAGATTTCAAGTTTTTTGAAAAAGAAGGGTTCTCTATTGGATCAAAGATTAAAAATCAAGGATGGGAGTTTTACTATTTATTAAAGGAAAATACTTATGTTGATTTGGTCAGAGAATTTTACTTAAATTTGAGTTATTGCAATGGAACAGTAAAGTCTACAATGAAAGGTGGCCTCTACAGATGGTCCACTCGAAGCTTCGAATAGATCGTCCTTCCTAGGAGTGCTAGCTCACGACAAAGATTTTAGATGGCTGATGGAGACTCCTTTCTTCAGATCAAATGGATGCCACTAGATCAAATGAAGGAGCTTTTCAAGGAGGAGATGGTATAGAAGAAGAAGAATAAAACTCCTTTTGCTTTTCTCTCTCATAAAATAGGAACTAAAAAACCCTAGAAGTCCCACCCTTGATGTCACCCCCCAAAGAGAATCTTTTTTCTCTTTTTCTCATGCACATGAAAATCATGCTTTTTTTAATCATATTTTTAAATTAAACAAAGCATTATATGGTTTGAAACAAGCACCTAGAGCTTGGTATGAAAGGCTAAGTAAATTTTTGCTTAATAATGATTTTTCAAGAGAAAATGTAGACACAACCTTTTTCATTAAAAGAAATCAAGATGATATCTTAATTATACAAATATATGTTGATGACATTATTTTTGGATCTACTAATGGAACTCTTTGTCAAGATTTTGCTAAGCTCATGCAGGGAGAGTTCGAGATGAGCATGATGAGAGAACTTACATTCTTCCTCAAACTCCAAATCAAACAATCAAAGGAAGGAATCTCCATCACTCAAAGCAAATTACAAGAGAACTACTCAAAAGATTTGGAATGGAGGGTTCCAAAGCAATTGGTACACCCATGAGCCCATCATGTAAGCTTGACAAAGATGAAAGAGGTAAAAATGTAGACTTAAAATTTTATAGAGGCATGATTGGTTCTCTATTGTATTTAACTGCTAGTAGACTAGATATTATGTTTAGTGTATGTCTTTA
The DNA here is from genome assembly GCF_000442705.2 of Elaeis guineensis. Lineage (NCBI taxonomy): Eukaryota > Viridiplantae > Streptophyta > Magnoliopsida > Arecales > Arecaceae > Elaeis > Elaeis guineensis. The sequence goes on from NC_026002.2 coordinate 63,956,412, forward strand.
TACTTGCTTTCAATCAAATCCAAAAGAATCACACTTGAATGCAGTTAAAAGAATTTTGAGATATTTAAATGGTATACAAACTCTAAGACTATGGTATTCTAAGGACTCATCAATTGACTTAATAGGATATTCAGATACCGATTTTGCTGGATGTAGATTAGATAGAAAAGGTATTAGTAAAATTTGCCAATTTTTTAGAGTTAACTTAATCTCTTGGTTTAGTAAGAAGCAAAATTCGATGGTACTATCTACGATCGAGGCCGAATATATTGCAGCTAGAAGTTGTTGGGCTCAAATCTTGTGGATTAAGCAACAACTTGAGAATTTTGGTATCAAACTCAATAAAACTCTCATAAGATGTGATAACACTAGTGCTATCAATCTAACTAAAAATCTAGTTCAGTACTCTAGATCAAAATATATTGAAATTAGACATCATTTCATAAGAGAACATGTTCAAAATAATAATATAACTCTTAACTATGTATGTACTGAGAAACAATTGGCTGATATTTTTATCAAGGCCTTAAGTAAAGATAGATTTTGTAAAATTAGAAGAGAACTAAAAATTTTTGATCCATCAGCTTAAGTATCTCTCTAATTCCAAGTTTTTAATACCAAAAATTCATTGAACCAAATTTATTGAGCTCAATTCTCATCTCTTCTTTTCTCTTAAAAGCTCAAAACTGTACTTCACATGACCAATCTCTAGGTAGATACTTTTTTTTCAAAGTTTCAAATTTTTTTAAATTTTTTCATCATTCTTATGAATACCATGAGTCGACCCCCAGGGTCGACCCTAGGGTAAACTTGTAATTCTATCAAAACTCTTCAGGCGCTCTCTTTTTATTGAAAATTTTAATTTAAGCCGACTCAGCCCTTCTTCTTCTTCCTCCCACCGAACCAAAAGCTCTCCCTCTCTTCTCCCTCAAACTGAAGATTTCTCTCAAATCTCTCTCCCCACCGATTTTCATCCTTCAAATCATCTATTTAGGAACCAACTTTCTCTCCTCTTTCTTTCTCATTTGGGCGATTCGAGTTTGCCCTAGATTCTACCCCTCTTCTCCAAACTGATGATTTAGCTCCTCAAAATCTTTGCTTTTTCTTCTAAAATCTTTTTCTTTCTACCTCTCATTTAGTCTCCTAAGCTCCTTGCAAGTCTCTTTTATCCAAATGGCTCCCAAAATGAAGCTACCACAAAGAAAAAAATCTGTTCGCGGGTTGGAAGAGAGTGTACGCAGAAAAAAAATGGAAGTCGAGCCCTCTCCTACTTCAATCCCAGCTCCAGGTCTTGCTTCAGCTTCTACATAGTCTCCATCAGTTTTAGCCAGGTACCTCTCTCTGATTGAAAAGTAAAATCCGAGAAGAATATAGATTTCAAGTTTTTTGAAAAAGAAGGGTTCTCTATTGGATCAAAGATTAAAAATCAAGGATGGGAGTTTTACTATTTATTAAAGGAAAATACTTATGTTGATTTGGTCAGGGAATTTACTTAAATTTGAGTTATTGCAATGGAACAGTAAAGTCTACAATGAAAGGTGTAGATATTATTCTTGATCCAGTACATTTGGGATAAATCCTGCACTTGCCTTGTGAAGGCTATACTAATATGGAGCTCCCAATCAAAGAAGAAGGAATTAATATTATCTTAGAAAGATTTTTTATTAAAAGTTTGAATAAATTAGAAGCAAAAATTCTTTCTGTTGAGATGAGGCTGTTACATCACATGGTAACCAAACTATTTATCCCTAGGAGTGGCAGACATGACCTCCTATCTGGTAGGGATATTTGCATCATGTACCATGTGATCACCGAGACCCCCTTGAACCTTCCTGCTTTAATGTTTGAGGCCATGAGGGAGACCTTGAACAGGTCTAAGGCTCACTTGCCTTATGGTATGGCACTCACCCTGGTCTTTAGGAGGTTTGGAGTCAGTTTTGAGGGGGAGACAGTTGCCAGATTATCTCATTCTGACACCATCAACCGTCACACACTGCACCATATTGGTTTTTCAAAGACTGATGGTGGTTGGTCAAAGGATGTTGAGGAGAGAGCAGAGGAGGAGGGATCGTCTTCACCTCCTCATGATCACAGAGCATCTCCTGATATTTAGTTTGTGTCTGATCACGAGGCTGGTCCCTCAGAGTCAGTGAGGAGGTATGCTTCAGTTCTACAGTTAGGGAACAGGGTACATCCTTCAGAGTTCAGACTTGCAGATGACCAGATTGAGCTGATGTTCGAGCGTGTTGCCTCTATTTTATCTCAGTAGTTTGCCACCTTAGTGTTTTCTCAGAGGTCGACATCTCAGGATGACTCAGACTAGACTTTGATCTCTCATATCTCTACTATTTTTCAGATGCTCATAGCTCAGTCCATACGACTTGAGGAGCTTGAGGGATGTGTTTTGAGACTGACAGACAAAGTTCTAGATTTACAGAGGCAAGTATTAGCTTTCGCCCATCCCCAGCCACATGAGAACATCCCAGAGGTCTTCGATCTATCTGCAGAGGCGGTTAGACTTTGAAGAGTTTTAGAGAGTGGATTTGACTTTTTTAGGAGAGAGATCAGGGGCTCCAATGAGACTGCCTCTACTCAGTTTAGTACCCTGATGCAGTTTGTGTCAAGAGCCTTGGATCTTTTGGACACCATCAGACTTTCTCTTCTAGCATAGTCCGTAGCTTCCCAGGCTCCAGGATCCTCTCATCCTTCTACTCGTGCCGGTACTTCTACCCGTGGTCGAGGCAGATGTGGTCGAGGTCGTGCCCGTGCTACATCTCCTCATCATATCTCTGACTCTTCAGATTCTGATCCCTCTAGCCATGATATCTATTAGATCTAGAATAGTTAATCTTTTTTTTTTTATTTTTGTCTAGGATCTATCTTATGACCTTTGTATTTTGTTGGCTGATTAACTCTTGGATAGTTGTTATCCATGATTTTTGTATAATCTATGTATTTTGACTTAGTGTATTCAGTCACATTTTGATATATATATTTTTTATGCTTTGAATTTCAATGAATGTCTTTGGATTAATGTGTATGAATAGGATCAATTAAAATATTTTAATTATAAGATATGAAAAATGACTCATATATGTGCAATAAAATATCATGAATAGCAATATCTTCTAAATAAGTAAATTGATATGTCTTTTATGATTGCTATAGTAAGGAGGAGTAGAGAAATAAATAATGAAAGAGGGGGAGTAAAGAAATAAAATATGATATCAAAAAAGGGGAGTAGAGAAAATATGTCCTTTATGTTATCCTTTTTTTCTCTCTTCAAAATCTCTTAAGATCTTAATTGATGCTGTCAAAAAGGAAGAGTAGAGAATCAAAAATCGAGATTGAGAAATAAGTAATAGAGAAATAGAATCGAGAGCAATAAGCAAAATTATCAAAGCAAATGAGCAAAATTGTCCAAGCAAATGTGTCAAAGAACCAAAATTGTTAGTAATTTTTAAAGAAAATGATCTAATAAGTAAATTTTAAATTGATCTTCAAACTACTCATGATATATTTTATTCAAATAACTGGTTATGATGTTTAAGTGATGCATCTTCATAAATTTAAAATTCATATTCAATGCCTTATATATGTTATACTCTGCTTTTGCTCAAGTATTTTGTCATCATCAAAAAAGAGGAGATTGTTGCTCCTTGAATTTATTTTGATGATTACAAAGCATTTGAGGGGGTTACTAATGATTTTGACTTGAAAAAAGATTTATTATTTTTCAAGGGTAAAATCATAATTTCATCAAGTCCTAACTCAAAAGTCTCAAGAGCAAGAACAGAAGATTTGTGATCTTTTAGAGGTAATCTTAATATTTTTGGATGTATATTTTGAAAGAAAATCATGTTTATAAAATTGAGTTGACCCCATGAGTCAACTCATGTTAAAAAGAGCTAAACGGCACGCTGATTTTTTGACTGACACACCTAATTGAGTCGATCCCATGAGTCGACCCCTGTGCATGAGTCGACCCTATGAGTCGACCTCTGTTGCTGTATATACCAAAATTACAGAACAGTTATTTTTTGTTCTGTGCCACAGAAGTCGACCCCATAAGTCGACTCATGTGTATGAGTCAACCCTATGAGTCGACTCCTGCGACGAAAAAACATCATAACGGCTAGTTTTTCAGCTCATTTTGGCATATTTAATACTCATTTAATGATCTCCAACGGCTCTAAAACTATCCAGATTACTCTCCACCATCAAGTGAAGTTATAAAAGGCACTTAAAGGAGGGAATAAAAATAAGATTTTGAAGAGGATTTCAAGTATTCAATTCAGCCCTACATGAAAAGCTCTCTCAAAGTTAAGAAGCTTTCATTTCAAGTTCATCAATCCCTCAAGAGCTCATTCAAGTCTTTAACCACCTTGAGAAAAATCAGAAAAGCTTCCTTCTTATTATGTAAAGTGCATTTAAAGTTTTATTTGCTCATTAAAGGAGCTAAATTTGTATTTTCGTGTGATTAACTCACATACTCTGTTTTGACTTGATCTTTAGTTTTGGAAGGATTTCAAAATGTAGAAAGATTGATCCGAACCTTGAATCAGATTGTATTGGGTTGGTTTGTATCTAAAAAATAAATATTCTAGCTTGGGATAGCTAGAGTCGGAGGTATCGATGTTGTATTCTTGTTGAATACGGTTTAGTGGATTTGAATTTTCAAGTAGGAGCTTGGAGAGTGGATGTAGTTACAAGGTTGGCACCGAATCACTATAAATCTTGGTTGTTTATGGTGTGCTTACTTGTTCTCTATCTTATTTTCTTTTCCTTCTTGCACTCTTGCATCTAATATCTTCACTTTGCTTAAATCACTCACTTCAACTAACTTACTTTTTATTACTTAATCCTTGTGGTTCTAAATTAATTTTAAATTTTTAAAAATCCAATTCACCCCCTCCTCTTGGGTTGCATAGCTGGGCAACATATAGTATTGACTATAACGAGATGTTCTCTCCAATGGCAATGCTTTTATAGTTAGAACATATATTTTGATAAGATCAAAATATATAGTTTCATTAGGAATGAAGAAGAACCATGCATTTATAAATAGGCTAATAGTTCTATAGTCATCTTTCTTATACTATATGTAAATGATGTACTATTAATGAAAAATGATGTTCCTGCTTTATAAAGTATAAAGCTATGGCTATCATTACAGTTTTTCATGAAGAATTTGGAAGAAGCATCCTACTTCCTAGAGATGAAGATTTATAGGGATAGTCTAAGAGGCTACATAGATTGTCCCAATCTACATACATAGATATCATATTGAAATAGTTCAGTATGAAAAATTTTAAGAAAGGCTATCTTCCAATAGATGATGAAATTACTCTCTCTAAGAAGGATTGTTTGATAACTCCTCAAGAGAAAAAGTATGAGTAGAATCCCATATGCTTCAACAGTGAAATCTATCATGTACGCCATGATGTGTACGAGGCTAGATGTGGTATACTTACTAGGGGTAGTATGTAGATACTAGTCTGATCTGAAAGAAAATCATTAAAAAGTTATAAGAACTATCCTTAAGTATTTGAGAAATACTAAGGATCAATGACTCATTTATAGAGGATCTGACTTAAAACCTATCAGATATAGTGATTTCAATTTTTAGTCGGATCATGATGATAGCAAGATTGTGTCGGGTTATGTATTTATGCTAAATGGAGGAGCAATATGCTGAAAAAATTTCAGCCAATTCACTGCAGTCGATTCTGTTTGCGAGGCAAAGTACATTATGGCATTCGATGCTGTAAAGAAAATAGTTTAGTTATGAAAGTTCATTAACGAGCTTAGAGTGGCATCCTTCATTGATGGTTCAGTCATGCTGTATTGACAGTACTTGAGCTATAGCTCAGACTAATGAATAATAGTCCCACCAGAGAACCAAACACACTCTGCATCACTATCATCTTGTATGAGAGGTCATGGATAGAGATGATGTCGATCTTCGATGGAAAGGAGAACTTGTCTGATCCATTTACTAAAGCCTTTGAAATCAAAGAGTTCGAGGAACTTAAATAGAAGATGGGTATTAGATACTGTATTGATTGGCTTTAGTCCAAGTGGGAGCTGTTAGAAAATATGTCGTAAAGTCGATCGTTTGGATGATTGTGCTCTTTGTAATTTATATATAAATTATGATTTAATAAAAGTTATTTGACATAATTTCATCATGAGGTGTACATCTTCTTTAATAGAACTCATGTATTGTGATGAAGTCCTTAGACCTATATGACAATCGATAAAAGAAGATTTATCGAATAGTTTTTAAATATATTGACGATTAAATGATACATCATTAAAGGACAATGATGTTTATCGAGTGTAAGTCATTGTATACAGTCTAAGTTAGTTGTCTGCTTAACCAAAGAGTGTAGAGACACTGGTATGGCATACAGGTGAGATGTAGGAGTACATCATCACTGAACAAATGATTTACCTACGGAGCACTCTGCTGTCAAGGGCTACTCATGAAGAATATGGGCATAAGTGTCCCTCTGATCTGAGATCACTATGGTGACTTACAAGCAACTCACTATGCTTTGGTGCTAGACTACCTGAATTTCTAATTTAGTGACAAAAGATTTCTGAGTACAGTCAAATACTTATGGTAGTCGGTGTGTGGATCAAGATGGGCATGACCCCTCCATATTTCAGGAGTTGATGCATCACTGTATTTCAATTGAGTAAGACCTCGGTCAGAGAAATTCATGTGATAGATCATAGGATTTGAAAAGATTAAAATATAATGTGGATGACTAATCCAGGGTTGATAGTTAAATCCTAAGTCGGTCTGAGCATTCAAGGTCAAAGGGATGAATTATGTGGTAATCATATTCCTTGATTCTGAAGGAAAGCATGGTGGGTGATGTGTATGTATTTTCAAAAACTTTACAGTGGAACATACATAAATTAAATAATTTAATCTACAATATATGCATAGATCAAATTTAAATCACCGTAAAGGATCTATGACATAAACTAATATGCATGTATACATATCTGAAATCTAAAATTCAGCAAGTATAGAACATATCTAATTTATATTTAGATCATATTTAAATATTAATTAAATTCAAAACTTTATATCTGAGCATGGGTAGTAGATCATCACATCTAAAATTCATGGTAGATGGTTCTTCATGATGCTTGGCAGCCGCATACACGTCCGACCTCTACAGGTATCCACATAAAGTCCTTTTGTTGATTGATCTCCTAAGGAGTGCTAGCTCATGAAGACATCATTTTTTGACTGATCTAGGAGAAATATGATGAAGATGAAGAATAAGGAGACCCTCTCTTTTTCTTCCTGGATCCATGTATTAGATCTCTACAATAGAGGTCAAGAGAAGAACCCTTTCTTCTCAATTTTCCACACATAAGAGAGAACCTTTCTCTCTTCCTTTCACACCCTTAAAAAGAATTTTTTTCTCTAATTTTTTATGATAAAAATCAGATCTAATCTGATTTTTTATACTAAAAATCATAGAAGATCTTGAGCCCTAAAAGAATACAAAGGAGAGACCTAAGAAAAGAATCGTTCTTCTCTCTTCTTCTCCCTTTTTCTCCTTGATCTAGAACTCCAGAAAGCCCCAAACATCCAACCAGATTTTTTTAGCATTTCTTCTCTAAATTTTTATATTAAAAATTAGATCTAATCTTATTTTTATCTTAAAAAAATAAAAAAAATTAAAAGAAGAACTCCTTCTTCAAGGCTGTGCACAAGAAAGAAGACTCATCTTCTTCCTTGATATAGAACTTTAGAAAGCCCCAAATATCCAACCAGATTTTTTTAGTATTTCTTCTCCAAATCTTCATATTAAAAATTAAATTTAATCTAATTTTTATTTAAAAAATAAAAAAAAAATCTAGAAGAAGAACTTCTTCTTCTTCAAGGCTACGCATAAGAAACAAGACCCTTCTTTTTCTTTAATCTTTTTCTCTTTTGGAAGAACTTTTCTTCTTTAATTTTCTACTGTATAACCAGCAGAGAAGCCTCCTTTTGATGCCCAAAAGTTAGAAGGCAAAATCTCATAAAAATCTCTAAGAAGAAGAGGAGAAAGAGGATATTAGCATGAGGAATGTTGGAGCATCAAACTCTTGGACGCCCCCTCCTTATTTTTGCACAACAAGAAGAAGGGTGGGATGCCTCCTTTTTCACAAAAGGAAGAGAGGAGAGGGGTGCTGCACTTCTTCATGGGGTGTGAGGATTTCTCACGATGAAAGGATTGTGGCATGGAGATTAAATATCACATGGGTTGGTTTGAATTTAGTCCTATTCCAAAAAGAATTCAAGATCTTGATCAAATTCTAACTAATTCTTGGGTCCAATCCTAACTAACTTAGAAATTAATTATAATAAACTAACTAATTGGGTCCTAGCCCAATTATGAAATATATTAGGCCCCAAATAATTTTAAAATTAATTAGATTAAAACTCCATTGATCTAAGGATTGATTCTTGATGGAGATCAGAGAAGCTATTTGATAATAGGACTTGATCCATTCAAGCCTATTATCGAATAGGGTTAGATCCAATCCAAACCTATATAAAAATAATTAAATCATATTCATGCATCCCTAAGATTAATTGGAACAAGTTCTATTATTCAATAGGGATGCATCCAATCAATCCAAAACTAATCAAACTGAATCCAATTCAATTAGATCTAATCCAATCCCCATTGCTCAATCAAATTGAGCCAATTAATAATTATATTATTAATTAATTATTTTTTTAATTTATCAATCATTAGTAAATAATTTATTATAATTTTTACATAAGACTAATCATCAATAAAATTGATAATTAAACTCTTCAATGATTCATAATCGTCGATCAGCCATTTGATCAGACAGGTACTTCTATGTGTGTGACTCCATAGGTTTGAACCTAAGCTGATAGTACATAGAAGAATAATTTTTATACTAATTGATGTAACCATCTAGTAATGAGATCCGATATTCGGATAGACTGAATGTATGTCCAGCAATACTCTAGAACTCATGTGGATATAGTTACCATATAATTCATCTCTTTGACACTTGATACTCAAGGACGGCTTTGGGTTAAACTGTCAACCCCGGATGAGTGGTCTACATTGTGTCTCAATCTTAAAAATCTTATGACTCCTCACTAGAACTACTTTGATCAATATTTTACTGAATTAAAACACAATGATGCATCATCTCTAATTTTACTTGGAGCAGTCAATCCCATCTGGACTCGCACTCGACTTCACAAGTACTTGACTATATCCAAAAACTTTCCATCATCGAATTAAAAATTTGGATAGTCCAACACCAAAGCACAGTGAGTTGCTTGCAAATCACCGAGGTAGCCTCAGGTCCGAGGGATACTTATACCCATATCCTATCAAAGCAGTCCTTGATAGCAGAGTGCTCTGAAAATGGTCATGCTCAGTGAAATATACTCCTACATATCACTCATATGCCATACCCGTATCATCACACATCTTAGTTAAGAGGACAATCAACTAATATGGCACACAACGACCTACACTCGATACAATTATCGTCCTTGTAATAATTGTATTATTTGGTCGCGAGTAGGATTTAAGAACCACATGATAAATTCTCTTTTATCATTTTGGTAGTAGTTCTAAAGACTTCATCATAACATATGAGTTCTATTTTGAAAGATATATTTCTTATGATGAATCTGTCAGATAATATTTATCATTTTATAATTTATATACTTGTGTGGGGCAAAATTTTCTACAACCTAGATGATTTTTTTTAGGACATATTTTTCAAAATAACTCCTACTTGGACTAAAGCCAATCAGATCGGTATTAAATACCCATCTTTCATTATAAATCATTAAACTCTTTATATCTGATTGCTCTAGTCAATGGGTTGGTCAAGTTCTCCTATCGGTTGATCTTCCTAATGTTGACTTTATTTTGATTCTATCGAATAAGGTGATTGCAATGTAGAAAGTATTTGGTTCTTAGATAGAACATCAATTCTTTTGCTTAAGCTATGGCTCCAGTAGTGCTGTTAATACAGAAGTACTGGACTATCAATGGAGGGTGCCTCTCCAAGCTCACTAATGAACTTTCATAATCAAATAACTTCTTTATCAGCATCAAATGCCATAAAAAATTCTATATCGTAAATAAAATTGGCTACTAAATACTGCATGGAACCTTTCCAGCATGTCGCTCATCTTTTTAGGATAAAAACACAATCTGACACAATTTTTTCATTTCGATTCGACTAGAAACTAGAATCAATATTCCATAAGTTTTTAGTCAGACTCTCCATGAACGAGCCATTGGTCTTTAGTATTTCATAAATACTTAAGGATGGTTCTCATAACCTTCCAAACTTTTATGAAGAATGGAGATGACAACCAAGCTTTTACTCTCTCTAATGTAGGGACATCATTTTTGATTAAAAAAATTTCATCCAAACAACACAAAGAATATTTTTATGGAATTAATAGCCTATTTGTATATACAGAATTCTGCTTCATTCTCAACAAAACCATACGTTCAAAATATATATTCTAACTTTAAGAAGTTTGATTCAATCCGAATGGACTTGAGGATTGCCACAAGAAAAAACTTTTCATCATAGTTAATACTATAACTTTGATGAAATATTTTGGCAATCAAACAGAATTAATAGGTCTCCACATTTTCATCTGTGCTTCTTATCCATCTAAAATCCACTCACACCTTATGGGTCATACCCCTTCAGGTGACTCAACGAATGTCCATATATCATCGATCTTCTTAGACTTCATTTCAGATTTAATAGCTCCAAACCACTTCTCAAAGTTAGATCCCTATATTGTATTCATATGGAAGATCAAATCTCCATCTTGAATCTAGAAACCGAAGTATCTGTTTGGCTAATACGGTACTCTACCATATCTACTCAAGGATGCCTTTACATTAGACTTTAAAATTGATCTAATCAATTCTGATTATGTTAGTTTGTGTCAAAGTCGGTTCTATTAGATGTGTGCCCTAGATGCTAGAGTGGCTGACACATTCCTGTACAAATGTAAGGACAAATTTATAATTTTGACTATAAATGAATAAAAGGGTTATTCTACTATCACATTATGTATATTATGTCTGTGATACAACCTTTGAGTTAGTAGGAATGTTAATTCATATTTTCAAGCATTAAAAATTTAAGGCACGAATTTACATAACTAACTCATAAATAGCTTCTGACTATAGGATCATCATGAGGATGGTGATCGATCCAGAAGGTTGGTGTACGATCGCTTTCTTAGGGTATATATGTCTTGAGTCTATGGTGTGAAGATACCAGAGTGAGAGTACAGATATTCATTGAGAATGAGAGTACTAAGCGTGACCACCTCGAGCAGTCATAAGGAAGTCTACCTTCTCGTCGATGACTAGCTCGATGCTGCAGCTGTGTGTCTAGTTCTTTAACCTGAGATACATCGATAGTTCACTTTGAGTGTGTTATAGTTTGACTACACTATAACTCAGTCTCCTAGCCATTCAAAACCTTGAGATGTATGTTGGCTGTAGCATATTCATTGTAGGAACCAGATTGCACCAAGAAGAGATCTATCAACCTCGATAGATGAGAGTAGTCCTATGATGATCGAAAGATTGAGTCCTTAAGCCCATAGCCATGGCAGAGTGAAATAATGAAAAAGAGTTTTCCATTGGGGTTTCACATCAGACTCGGATCAATTGATTGATTTATATGACTAATGTTGGGTTTGACGAGTTCACCTTAACCCTAATTTAGTCGGGACTCATGATAGAAGAACTCAATCACACAGGTAGCTGCACCAAGAGGTTTATCTTCATTTCTGATGGGTTGCCACCATATACTGTTAGGTGTCACTGATAGATTTTGAGAGCAATTAGAATGATTTTGATGATCGATCATTCTAATTGTCTGAATTAGAAGAGTTCTGATCCATCGAAAGGAGTTTCGATGATGTCGATGATAAGATCATGACATGTCTCATTACCATACAGAAATGAACCTAACTGGGTCACACAAACAAGAGTTAGGGTCTGGATTTCATCAATTGAGCTAGCCTAGTTCGATTGATTTGGATTAGATCCAATTAGGTTCAAGAAAATCGTGCTAGCACACGATTGAGCCTAACTTTCTCCTCGTGTAATCTTTTCTATCTCGACTGAGCTAAATATGATTTGACTCACCTAAAGAACCTTGAGAAGGCTTCTCACAGTCTGACTAGAGCCAGTCCAGCTCAGAAAGGACTTATCTTAATTCATGAGATGAATTTAAGACAACACTTGCTAATTCCTGTCACCTGCCATTTCTATTTTAGGACATTGGTCAAACGTTGACCCATGGACCTTGGACTGAAGGCCACTTGGCAAGAGGTCATTGGAGAGTTTTTGTGGAGTGTCCACCTGCTAAATTGGGCCTCAAAGTGGGCCCCATATTCAGATTGGGTGTGCGCCCCAAGTGGATAAGGATAGAGTCCCATGAGATGAGGACTCTGATCCCTTGATCAACTTGGACTGTGGGGCACAAATCTCACTGTCTTTATCCATTGTTGGTGCCAACAGTAGGAGGGATTGTGGGGATTTTTATCTGATATGATTAGATGACATCACTCCATCAATCAAAATTTTTCCAAAATTAATTGAAATTTTTTGATTGGTCGAATGATGTGGCACTGCATGGCACAGTAGGGTCTATTTAAACCCTGTCTGTGCCTAGGGTTGAGAGACTCTGTGCAATAACCAGCAAAAGCCTGAAGCCTCTTCACTTCTCTATACCCCCTCTGCTCCTCTCCCTCCCCTCTTCACATCCAAGAGGTTGGCCATCCATCTGGTGCTTTTTCAAGGTGTGGTGGCTTCCTGATTAGAAGGCTACAGAGATTTGTCAAGAAGCTGCTGCTCCAGCTTCAGAAGATCTTTTGAAGACCTTTCAGATCAGATCCAGATTTGATTTTTGGAGCAAAGATTTGTGAGGAGAAGATAATCCAGATTCTACTTGAATGGATATCGGTAGAGGCCAGGCAACTACGTGGCTATTTTAGAACCTCGAGCATTGCTGCGATCATCTACAGGGTAATCTAGTTACCCTAGAGGTATTTTTCTATTCCTCATATTTTTAAATTTAATTTTAGATTTAATATCAGATAATAAAAATTAGATCTAATAGATCTTAGATTTAAAATATCATAGAATAATTTTTTTTAAAAATATTCTACCTCAGATCTCATTAGATCTGGAAGATCCTACAAGGAAAAAACTGATTTTTCTTTCAACTGGTATCAGAGCCAGGTTGATGGCTCTATTTCAGATCTAATTTAGATCTAATTTTTATTTTTATTTATCTGATATTAATAAATTTTAGATGTCATATTAGATGTGATAGAATCTAAAATCAAAAAAAAATAAAATTAAATCTAAGTAGATCTAACATGTATGAGATGCATGACTAGACTAGGAGTAGTTTGATCTATGAATAGTCTTATAGTTTTATATTTTAATATGATTAAAATATAAATTAGATTTAATTTATTTTTTATTTTTTTGATATTATAAATATTATATTCAGATTAAAAAATAAAAAATAAAATTTTAATTAATACATAAGATTGATCTGTTGCATGCCTAAACTAGTTGTAGAATTGTTCTAGTAACCGTCTAGAATAGATTTTATATTGAATAGTTTAATTTAAATCTTATTTTTCAGATGTTATATGTGATGTATCAGATCTGAAAGCATGCTAATTAGATCAGATTTTAATACATGAGATGTATGCAAAGCATGTATAAGTTAGATCTGAAATTATATATGTGATATGTAACTTAGATCTAACTAGTTTTGTACTTAAATTAATATTTTTGATTAAGGTGTTCCTCATGGCCGTCCGGTCATAAGAATAAAGTAGGGTTTAAGACCCTCTCCTCTCATTCAATGGGGTATTCTTATGGCGTGTAAAGGTGCTACGCATTCTTCCTTAATCAGAAATCAAAATTTACTTTTCTGCAAAACTCTAGATCCTGAAATCTTAGGATTTATTTACATATTTTGTTTATGAACCCAAGACTTAATTAATGAATTATGCTTATGAAATTAAATTAGGTCTAAAATTGAGAATTTCAGATCTAAGTCATTTTCATAAAATTGGGTTCGGGCTTGGGTAGCTCAATTAGGTCTAGCGATTGATCAAACTGAATCAAAAGTTGGTTAGGTGGGATCATGAAAGCTAATAATTGACCAGCCTAATAGGATTAAGTCTAGGTCAAGGTCGAATCATATTTAGATGTGACTTGATCAAGTTAAGACCTAATTTGGCTCAGTGGTTAGAGCCTGAATTGTAGACTAACCCAATTGATTCTGATTCGATAATTTGGTGTCTAAGGTAAGTTGGGCAGATGCGACCGACTAATTGTTAATTGGGAGCTACTCAACTCGAATGCGTTCTTGTCAAGTTAATGGCATATCCCTCCCACCGGTCTTACTTACCTGGCCATATGTGTCGACCCAGTTCTGATTTGAGGTGGCTAACAATTCGAGCTAACCCATGCCACTAGGTTAGTCATAATTATTATGACTATGTCAAGTCAAGTTTAATGAGACCTAAATCAAATATCCTTAAGAAAATATTAAGTCTAAGGTCTTCCACCACTGTGGATGTGCGGGCCCTTTCTGGGGTTGATTGTTCTCGACTGGTTACAGTGGCTCAGTTGAACCAGAAAGATACAACCATGTCCATTAGGCATTGGATGCTATGGATTAGAGGATGGATTGTGCTCAATATTTTGGATACGGTGAGGGACCTAATCAGGAATCTAATTCATGCAAATGGTGGGTCTGACTTAACTAAGGATTGGAGCAATATTCTGGGCACGATGAGCTTCATGAATTAGAGACCAAATTTTGGGTGCACCATGATTAGAGAATCATTGGATAAGAGTTATCCACTCATCGGTTGACCCATCATCAATAACTGTTAGGTGAGGTGGTGAGCCAGTCGGTGAGACCACACCACCTACTAGAAATCACTAATCACGGAGATTTTCACATCTCTACCTAGGGAGTGTAGGGATCTGAGAAAATAGTGAAAGCTTAATTTGTTTAAAAATAAAATCCCTAAACAAATTTGTTAAGTATGATTATAAAATCTAACTAGAAACTTTTGACTCTCTACAGGAAATATGTCTGCGTCCAACCCCCTGACCAAAATACTAGACACCCATAGATTGACTGGACCTAATTTCAAAGACTGATTGAGGAACTACAAAATTATTCTGGGTTCTGAGAAACTGACTCATATCTTGGACCAGGACCCACCTGCCATACCGGCACGTCTGACTGCTGAATAGAGAGCGTCTTTGGAAAAGTGGATGGATGACGATAACAAAGCCAGATACTACATGTTAGGTGCCATGTCTGATGACTTGCAATGCCAGCATGAGAATATTATGACTACCCACCAAATGTTGGCTCACCTACAGGAGTTGTTTGGTGAACAAAGTCACACAGCCAAGTATCAAGTCTGCCAAAGGCTTTTTAAGGCTAAAATACGTGATGGGCAATCAGTCCAAGATCATTGTTTGTCAATGATCAAGGACCTTGAGGAGCTTGAGAAGCTCGATGTCATCTTAGACAGGGATTTTCAGATTGATGTGATCTTTCAATCCTTGTCTGATGCATATAGTTAGTTCATCATGAACTTTCATATGCATAAGATGCAGTGTACCTTGGCTGAGTTAATGAACATGTTGGTTACGGCTGAGCTTTCTTTGAAGGATTCAAAAGGCTCAGTCCTTACTATGGAGCAAACTTCTTCCAAGAGAAAGTCTTTTGGAAAGAAGAAGAAGTCTGTGAAGAAGCAGAGGTGGATGGAAAGAAGAAGAAGACGGAATCGAAGAAAAAGGCTGCTGAAAAGAGAAAATATTTCCACTGTAATTCAGACGGCCATTAGAAGTGGAATTGTCCTCAGTACCTGGCCACCCTGAAGAACAAGAAGGATGGTTCTTCTGGAGGTATGCTCGTTATTGAATCTAATCTTACGTTTCCTCTGCATCCAGTTGGGTACTTGACTCTGGTTCTAGTGCTCATTTGTACACTTCTATGCAGGATCTTGAGGAGAGCAGGAAGCTGAGGGATGTAGATATGATCCTACATATTGGGAATGGAGTAAGAGTTGCTGCTGTGACCATGAAAACCTACCCTCTACAATTACCGTTAGGATTAGATTTAGTTCTTAGAGATTGTTATTATGTGTCTGTAGCAAGCAAGAATTTGATTTCTATTTCATGTTTAGCACAAGAAGGCTATATGATTAGCTTTCATAAGAACCATTGTAACATATTTTATGAAAATAATAAAGTTGTAAATGGTTTTCTTATTAATTTTCTCTATCAGCTACATATTGATGTATCTATATTTCATATCGAGCAAAATGTGAATGCCATGGGAATTAAAAGGCCTAGAGATAGTCTAAGTGATAGGTATCTGTGGCACCTAAGGCTAGGTCATATAGCGGAAGACAGGGTTAACAAATTGGAGAAATCTAGACTATTGAGTCTGTTGACTTCCGAGTCATATCCAGTTTGTAAATTATGCCTTTAAGGCAAAATGACCAAGCTTCCTTTTACAGGACATAGGGAAAGGGCCCCAGACCTACTTGCCCTAGTACATACAGATGTGTGCGGCCCATTTGATGTGCCGGCTAGAGGCAACTATGTCTACTTCATTACCTTCACCGATGATATGTCTAGGTATGGATATGTATTTCTAATGAAACACAAGTTTGAAGCCTTTGAAAAGTTCAAAGAATTCAGACATGAAGTAGAAAAACAAATAGGAAAGCCCATTAAGATTCTTCAATCAGATCGAGGAGGTGAATACCTTAGTCGGGAGTTTCTAGACTATCTTAAGGATAATGGCATAGTCTCTCAATGGACTCCACCTGAAATGCCATAACTCAATGGAGTTTCAGAATGGAGGAATCAGATCCTATTAGATATGATCCGTTCCATGATGAGCTTCACGGACCTCCTTGAGTTTCTTTGGGGATATTGTCTCATGACAGCAATATATATATTGAATAGGGTTCTCTCTAAAATGATTCCTACTACACCGTATGAGATATGGCATGGTAAGAAGCCAAGTCTGAGTCATCTCAGAATTTAGGGTTGTCTGGCTCATGTCAAGAGACAGCAGGCAGACAAGTTAGAGTTCAGGTCTTTTAGAGCTCAGTTCATAGGATATCCTAAAGAGTCATTAGGATACTATTTCTATATTTCGAAAGATCACAATGTGATTGTGAATCGACATGCTATTTTTTTTGAAAAATAGTTTATTCAAGATAGTGGCATCGGAAGAATAATTAAGCTCAAGAAGAATGTCTCCCAAGAGCAACGAGCTAAAAAATCTGAGGAACCAAATCAATTAAAATCAGTCCTAACACAACCTCTTCCACCTCGTAGATCGATTAGGATTTTCTATCCTCCTGAAAGGTACTTAGGTACTATACAAGAGGAAGTAGAAGAAATGTTCCTCACGAGAAATGGGGCTCATGGTGATGACCCCAAGACCTATGACGAGGCGATATCAGATATCGACTCTGAGAAATGGTTAGAGGCAATGAGATCAGAAATTGACTCGATGCACTCAAACCAAGTCTGGACCTTGGTAGATCCACCTGAAGGTATTGTACCTATTAGGTGTAAATGGATCTTCAAGAGAAAGATAGGTGCAGATGAGAATGTGGAGACATTCAAGGTTAGGCTCGTAGCGAAAGGTTATAGTCAGTACGAAGGCATTGACTATCAGGATATCTTTTCACCTGTAGCCATGCTAAAATCCATCCGCACATTACTTGCTGTTGCAGCCTATTTCGATTATGAAATATGGTAGATGGACGTGAAAACGGCATTCTTAAATGGATATCTTGAGGAAGATATCTATATGGAACAGCTGCTTGGTTTCACATCCAGTGATGATGATCACAAGATCTGCAAGCTGCAAAGGTCCATTTATGGACTTAAGCAAGCATCTCGAAGCTGGAATACTCGTTTCAATGATGTGATCAAAATATTTGGTTTCATCAAGAACGAGGAGGAACCATGTGTGTTCAAGAAGGTCAGTGGGAGCATAGTTATCTTCCTCGTACTGTACGTAGATGACATCCTCCTAATTGGAAATGATATTTCCATATTGATCTCAGTCAAAATATGGTTGTCTAAGGAATTCTCTATGAAAAATCTAGGAGAGGCATCCTTTATACTGGGTATTAAGGTCTATAGAAATAGACCAAATAGGATGCTGGAACTTTCACAAAAGATGTACATAGAGGAGGTGCTAAAAAGGTTTAGCATGAAAAACTCCAAAAGAGATTTAGTACCTTTTAGACATGGCATTCATCTCTCCAAGAAGATGTGCCCTAGCACACCTAAGGAGATTGAACGCATGAGCAAGATCCCTTATGCTTCCACAATAAGGAGCCTCATATATGCCATGCTATATACACGACCTGATATAGCCCATGCTGTGAGTGTCACAAGCAGATATCAGTCGAATCCAGACGAAGAGCACTGGACTTCTGTGAAATATATCCTTAAGTATTTGAGAAGGACTAAGGATATGTTTCTAGTCTTTGGGAATTGAGAACTCCAGGTTCAAAAATTTACAGACTCAGACTTTATGTCTGATATAGATGATTGAAAGTCAACATCTGAAAGTCTGTTCATTTACAATGGTGGTGCAGTTAGCTGGAAGAGTTTCAAGCAGATGGTGATTGCTAATTCCATCATGGAGGTAAAATATATTGCTGCATCGGAAGCTGCGAAAGAGGCATTCTGGTACAAAAAGTTTATCGCAGAGCTTGGAGTGATGCCATCGGATGCCATCCCTCTTTACTACGTCAATAGTGGCACTATAGCCCTAACTAAGGAGCCAAGGTCTCACCAGAAGTCCAAGCATATCGAGTGGTGATTCCATCTGATCTGTGATTACCTCAAAAAAGGTTATGTCGAGGTTAAGAGAGTCGACTCCACAGACAATGTGGCAGACCCACTAACAAAGCCATTAGGCCAGCAGAAGATCAAAGCCCACCTTGAGAAGATGGGACTTAGATATGTAGCCAATTGGCATTATGTCAAGTGGGAGTTTGTTAGATGTGTGCCCTAGATGTCAGATTGGCTGACATATTTCTGTACAAGTGTAAGGGTAAATTTGTAATTTTGACTATAAATGAATAAAAGGGTTATTCTACTATCACATTGTGTACATTATGTCTGTGATACATTCTTTGAGTTAGTAGGAATGTTAATTCATATTTTTAAGAGTTGAAAATTTAAGGCATGAATTTACATAACTAACTCATAAATAGCTCCTGACCATAAGATCATCATGAGGATGGTGATCGATCTAGAAGGTTGGTATACGATCGCTTTCTTAGGATAGATGTGTCTTGAGTCTATGATGTGGAGACACCGGAGTGAGAGTACAGGTATTCATTGAAAAGGAGAGTACTGAGCGTGACCACCTCGAGCAGTCATAAGGAAGTCTACCTTCTCATCGATGACTAGCTCGATGCAGCAGCTGTGTGTCTAGTTCTTTGATCTGAGGTACATCGATAGTTCACCTTGAGTGTGTTATAGTTTGACTACACCATAACTCGATCTCCTAGCCATTCGAAACCCTGAGGTGTATGTTGGCTGTAGCATATTCATTGTAGGAACCATATCGCACCAAGAAGGGATCTATCAATCTTGGTAGATGAGAGTAGTCCTATGATGATCGAAAGATCGAGTCCTTAAGCCCATAGCCATGGCAGAGTGAAATAATGGAAAAGAATTTTTCATTGGGGTTTCACATCGGACTCAGATCAATCGATTGATTCATATGACTGATGTTGGATTTGACGAGTTCACCTTAACCCTAATTCAGTCGGGACTCATGATAGAAGAACTCAATCACACAGGTAGCTGCACCAAGAGGTTCATCTTCATTTTTGATGGGTTGCTACCATATACTGCTAGGTGTCACTGATGAATTTTGGGAGCAATTAGAATAATCTTGATGATCGATCATTCTAATTGTCTGAATCAGAAGAGTTCTGATCCATCGAAAAGAGTTTCGATGATGTCGATGATGAGATCATGACATGTCTCATTACCATATGAAAATGAATCTAACTGGATCACACAAACAAGAGTTAGGGTCTGGATGTCATCAATTGAGCTAGCCCAATTCGATTGATTTGGATTAGATCCAAATAGGTTCAAGAAAATTATGCTAGCACACGATTGAGCCTAACTTTCTCCTCGTGTAATCTTTTCCATCTCGACTGAATCAAATGTGATTTGACTCACCCAGAGAACCTTGAGAAGGCTTCTCATAGTCTGACTAGAGCCAGTCTACCTCAGAAAGGATTTGTCTTAATTCATGAGATGAATTTAAGACAACACCTGCTAATTCCTGTCACCTGCCATTTTTATTTTAGGACATTGATCAAACGTTGACCCATGGACCTTGGACTGAAGGCCACTTGGCAAGAGATCATTGGAGAGTTTTTGTGGAGTGTCCACCTACTAAATTGGGCCTCAAAGTGGGTGCCATATTCAGATGGGCGTGCGCCCCAAGTGGATAAGGATAGAGTCTTATGAGATGAGGACTCTGATCCCTTGATCAACTTGGACTGTGGGGCGCAAATCTCACTGTGCTTATCCAATGTTGGTGCCAACAGTAGGAGGGATTATGGGAATTTTTATCTGATATGATCAGATGACATCACTCTACCAATCAGAATTTTTTCAGAATTAATTGAAATTTTTTGATTGGTCGAATGATGTGGCACTGCATGGCGCAGCAGGGTCTATTTAAACCCTGTCTGCATCTAGGGTTGAGAGACTCTGTGCAATAACCAGCAAAAGCCTGAATTCTCTCCACTTCTCCACACCCCCTCTGCTCCTCTCCCTCCCCTCTTCACGTCCAAGACGTTGGGCGTGAAGGAAAAAATCAGTTTTTTCCTTGTAGGATCTTTCAGATCTATTGAGATATGGGGTGGAATATTATCAAAAAAAAAAATCCTATAATTATTTTATATCTAAGATCTATTAGATCTAATTTTTATTATCTGATATTAAATCTAAAATTAAATCTAAAATTATGAGGAATAGAAAAATACCTCTAGGGTAACTAGATTATCCTGTAGATGATCGCAGTAATATCCGAGGTTCTAAAATAGCCACACAGTCGCCTGGCCTCTATCGGTATCCACTCGAGTAGGATCTAGATTATCTTCTCCTCACAAATCTTTTCTCCAAAAATTAGATCTGGATCTGATCTAGAAGTTCTTCAAAAGAGCTTCTGAAGCTGGAGCAGCAGTTTCTCGACAGATTGCTGCAGCCTCCTGATCAAGGAGCCACCACGCCTTGGACAAGCACCAGATGGATGCCCAACCTCTTGGATGTGAAGAGGGGAGGGAGAGAAGTAGAGGGGGTATAGAGAAGTGAAGAGGATTCAGGCTTTTGTTGGTTATTGGGTAGAGTCCATAAATCCTAGGCGCATGCAGACAGGGTTTAAATAGACCCTGCTGCATCATGTAGTGCCACATCATTCGACCAATCAAAAAATTTTAATTAATTCTGAAAAAAATTTGATTAATGGAGTGATGTCATCTGATCATATCAGATACAAATCCCCATAATGCCTCCTACTGTTGGTGCCAACACTGGATAAGCACAGTGAGATTGGCACCCCACAGTCCAAGTTGATCAAGGGATCAGAGTCCTCATCTCATGGGACTCTATCCTAATCCACTTGGGGCACACGCCATATCTGATTATGGTGCCCACTTTGAGAGTAAAATTAGCAGGTGGACACTCCATAAAAACTCTTCAATGATCTCTTGCCAAGTGGCCTTCAGTCCAAGGTCCATGGGTCAATGTTTGACCAATGTCCTAAAACGAAAATGACAGGTGACAGGAATTAGCAGGTGTTATCTTAAATTTATCTTATGAATTAAGACAAGACTTTTCTAAGATGGACTAGCTCCAGTCAGATTGAGAGAAACCTTCTTAAGGTTCTCTGGGTGAGTCAAATCACATTTGGCTCAGTCGAGATAGAAAAGATTACACGAGGAGAAAGTTAGGCTCAATTGTGTGCTAGCACGATTTTCTTGAACCTAATTGGATCTAATCCAAATCAATCGAACTGAACTAGCTCAATTGATGACATCCAGACTCTAACTCTTATTTGTGTGACCCAGTTAAGTTCATTTTCGTATGGTAATGAGACATGTCGTGATCTCATCATCGACATCGTCGAAATTCCTTTCGATGGATTAGAACTCTTCTATTTCAGACAATTAGAATGATCAATCATCAAGATCATTCTAATTGCTCCCAAAATCCATCAGTGATACCTAGCAGTATATAGTGGCAACCCATTAGAAATGAAGACGAACCTCTTGGTGCAGCTACCTGTGTGATTGAGTTCTTCTATCATGAGTCTCGACTGAATTAGGGTTAAGGTGAACTCATCAAACGTAACATCAGTCATATGAATCAATCAATTGATCTGAGTTCGATGTGAAACTCCAATGAAAAACTCTTTTTCATTATTTCACTCTGCCATGGCCATGGGCTTAAGGATTCAATCTTTCGATCATCATAGGACTACTCTTCTTATCTACCGAGGTTGATAGATCCCATCTTGGTGCAATCTGGTTCCTACAATGAATATGCTACAGCCAACATACACCTCAAGATTTTGAATGGCTAGGAGACCGAGTTATAGTGTAGTCAAACTATAACACACTCAAGGTGAACTATCGATGCACCTCAGGTCAAAGAACTAGACACACAGCTGCAGCATCGAGCTAGTCATCGATGAGAAGGTAGACTTCCTTATGACTGCTCGAGGTGGTCACGCTCAGTATGCTCATTCTTAACTAATACCTGTACTCTCACTTCGGTGTCTTCATACCATAGACTCAAGACACATCTACCCTAAGAAAGCGATCGTACACCAACCTTCTAGATCGATCACCATCCTCGTGATGATTTTATGGTCAGGAGCTATTTATGAGTTAGTTATGTAAATTTATATCTTAAATTTTTTAACTCTTGAAAATATGAATTAACATTCCTGTTGCCCAGCTATGCAACCCAAGAGAGGGGGGGTGAATTGGGTTTTAAAAATTTTAAACTTAACTTACAACTATGAAGATTATTTACCAATGAGTAAGATAAGTATGGAGGATGTATTTTATGCAAGGTGTAGAAGTTGGATGGAAGAATGCAAGAGGATACAGAAATTTAAAAGGAGAGCAAGTAAGCACAACACAAACAAGAAGATTTATAGTGGTTCGACGTCAACTTTGTACCTACATCCACTCCCCAAGCTCCTACTTGGGAATTCAAATCCACTAAACTGTATTCAACCTGAATACACTCGTCGGAACCTCCGACTCTAGCTATCCCAAGCTAGAACACTTATTTTTTGGGTACAAGCCAACCCAATACAATCCGATTCAAGGTTCGGATCAATCTTTTCACATTTTGAAACCCTTCCCAAAACAAAAACAATAACTCAAAAGGAGTATTACAGTTAATTGCACAGAAATACAGATGAAGTTTCTTTAATGAGTGAATAAAGCTTTAAATACATTTTACACAATTAGAAGGAAGCTCTTTCTGATTTCCTCAAGGTGGTTGGGGACTTGAATGAGCTCTTGAGGAGTTGGTGAACTTGAATTAAAAGCTTCTTGAACTCTTTAAGTGGGCTCTTGCTTAGGGTTGAAAAGAATGCTTGAAGAATCTTTTTCAAATCTCTTCCTTATTTTTGATTCCCTCCTTTAAGTCCCTTTATATAACTTCAAATAATGGTGGACAGTAATCTGAGCTGAAATAGAGCCGTTAGAGCACATTAAATGAGTATTAAATGCAATCAAAACAGGTTAAAAACTAGCCGTTGTAGAAATTTTCCATCACAGGGGTCGACTCATAGGGTCGACTCATGCTTATGGGTCGACTTATGGGGTTGACCTCTATGAAAAAGAGCAAAAAATGACTGTTCTATAAATTTGGCCTACAAAGCAGCAGAGGTCGACTCATAGGGTCGACTCATGCTAAGGGGTCAACCTATGGGGTCGACTCACAGAGTGTGCCAGCCAAAATTTTTGCATGCCGTTTAGCCCTTTTAGCCATGAGTCGACTCATGGGGTCGACTCAAAAAAAGAAATCTGGTTTTCTTACAAAATATACTTTCAAAAATATTGAAATTGCCTCCAATAGATTGCACATCTTTTGTTCTTGCTCTTGAGGCTTTCGAATCAGATCTTTGATAAAATTATGATTTTGCCCCTAAAATGCAATAAGTCTTTTTCTAAGCCAAAATCATTAGAAACCCCCTCAAATACTTTGTAATCATCAAAATCAATTCAAGGAGCAATAATCTCCCCCTTTTTGATGATGACAAAATATTTAAGCTTAAGCATATATAAAGCATTGAACATGAATTTTAAATTTATGAAGATATATCACTTAAATATTATAGCCAAGTATTGGAACAAAATGCATCAGAAGCAATTTAAAGACAAATTTGAAATTTGCTATAAATTTGAAATTTGCTTATAAGTGCATTTGCCTAGAAAGAGAAAGCTGATTTTGATTCTTTGGCATATGACACATGTGCCCATTTGCTTAACAATTTACTTATTGCTCATTCTTTATTGCTTATTTCTCAATCTTAATTTATTGCTTATTGTTAAATCTTTATTGCTCTTATTGTTCAATCTCGATTTTTGGATTTTTACTTATTGTCAATCTTTATTACTCTTATTGCTCAATCAATCTCGATTTTGATTCTCTACTCTCCCTTTTTGACAGCATCAATTGAGATTTTCTGCTTCCCTTTTTAAAGGACATATTTTCTCTATTCCTTCTTTCTGATGGGATCAATTTTACTTCTTTAGCTTCCTTCTTTGATTGCGTGTTTCTTTATTGCTTATTGTTTTACTCTCCTTCAATATAGCAAACATAAAAGATATACCAATTTGCTCATTTAAAAGATATTGCTATTCAAGTATTTCACAGCACAAATCTCAAAATTAAAAGTAATTCAATTTGATCATATTCAGAGATAATCATTGAAAGTCAAAGTATATATATATATATATCCAAAAGGTGACTGAATACATAAATGTTTCAATACATAAGTATTAACTTAGAGTACAAAAGACATGGATAGAAACTATCCAAGAGTCAATCAGTCAACATTACATTACATGGCCCACAAGATAGATCCTAGACAAAAACTAAAGAAAGGACATACTACACTGGATCTAATAGATATCATGGCTGGATGGATCGAAGTCTGATGAATCAGAGATTGGGTGAGGAGATGAAGGATCATGTCCATGAGCTCGACCTCGATCGTGTTTGCCTCTGCCACGGGTAGAGGTGCCAGCACGAGTGGAGGGGTGAGAAGATCCTGAAGGCTGAGAAGCAAAGGACTGAGCTACGAGTGAGAGTCTGATGGTATCCAAAAGGTTCAGAGCTCTCAAAACAGATTGTAGCAGTGTATTGAACTGAGTGGAAGCATGTTCACTAGAGTCCCTGATCTCTCTCCTCAGGAAGTCAAAACCACTCTCTAAGACTCCTCGTAGTCTGGCCACCTCCGTAGATAGGTCTGAGACCTCTGTGATGTCCTCATGCCACTGTGGATGGGCTCGAGCTAACACTTGCCCCTGCAAGTCAAGTACTCTACCAGTCAGTCTCAATATACAATCCTCAAGCTGCTCAATACGTACTGACTGATCAGTAATCATCTGAAAAATAGTGGAGATGTGAGGGATCAGTGTCTGATCAGATACATCGTGAGATGTCGATTCCTGTGCAAAAGCTGAAGTACCCAACTGACGAGATAGTACGAAAGCTACACGTTGAGATATCATCTCTATCTGATCATCAGCCAATCTGATCTCTGAAGGATGTGCTCTGCTGTCCGGCTGCTAAACTGAAGTATGCCTCCTCGCAGACTCTGACGGGCCAGCCTCATGGTTAGAAACAAACTGAATATTTGGTGATACAGTCTTGTGATCATGGAGGGGTGAGGATGGTCCTTCCTCCTCTGCTCTATCCTCAGCTCTCTCTTCCACACCTTTTGTCCAACCACCATCAGTTTTAGAAAATCCCATACGGTGCAATGTATGGCGGTTGATAGTGTCGGAGTGAAATAGCCTATTCAAGGTCTCTCTCATAGCCTCAAACATCAATGTCGGGAGGTTCAGGGGGGTTTGAGTAATTACATGATACATAATGCAGATGTCCCGACCAGAGAGAAGATCATGTCTACCACTTCTAGAGAAAAATAACTTAGTTACCATGTGGTGTAGCAGTCTCATCTCAATGGAAAGAATCTTTGCCTCTAATTTATTCAAACTTCCAGTGAAGGTTCTCCCTAGAATAACATTTATTCCTTCCTCTTTACTTGGGAGTTCCATGTTTGTGTACCCTTCACAAGGTAAATGAAGTATCTGCCCTAAAAGCATAGGATCTAGGCTAATGTCTATACCCTTCACTGTCGATTTTACTGTTTCATTGCTGTATCCCAAGTTTAGGTAAAACTCTCTGAGAAGATCAACATATGTATTTTCTTTCAAGGAGCAGTAAAATTTCCATCCTTGGTCCTTAATCTTGGATCCAATGGTGAACCCTTCTTTTTCAAAAAATCTAAAATCAATATTTTTCCCGGGTTTTACTTTCCTATCAGAGAGGGGTACCTTACTAGGGCTGATTGGTGATCGGGTTGTAGCTGGAGCTGAAGCAGGAGCAGGGTTTGAAGCAGAAGTGGTCTCTGTTGCTAGTCTCTTTTGGTGCACACTTTCCTCCAACCCACGAACTGATTTCCTCCTCTGTGGAAACTTCATCTTGGGAGCCATTTGCACAGGCAGGACTAGCACAGAACTTAGGAGAGCAAATGTGAGGGAGAAATGAAGGGTTTTTAGTGGAAAGATAAGGATTTTGGAGAAGTGGAGTGCCGATTTGGAGAAGACGGATAGAGTCTAGGGTAAGCTCGAATCATCTCAAATGAAGAAGGAGAGGGGGAGGAACTTGGTTCCAAGAGGGCGATTTAGAGGGTGAGAGATGGTGGGAGAGGGATCTTGAGAGAAAACTTAGATTTGAGGAAGAGGAGAGGGAGACTTTTGGTTTGGTGGAAGGAAGAAGGCGGAGAGTTGAGTCAGCTCAAGGAGAGATTTCCAACAAAAAGAGAGCACCTAAAGGATTTAGTCAATATTACAAGTTTACCCTAAGATCAACCCTGGGGGTCGACTCATGGCACAGAGAAATTCAGAAAAATAATGAAATAATTTTGAAAAAAAATTAAAATATTAGGAGAAGGATGTTTACACAAAAATTGATTATGAGAATGATAATTTTGAGCTTTTGAGCTTAAAAGATGAGAATTAAGTTAAAAAGATTTTTGATGGTGATACCTTGAAATCAAAGAGACACTTAAGCAGATGGATCAAGGATTCCTAGTTCTCTCCTAATTTCACAAAATCTATCTTCACTTAAGGCCTTGGTAAAGATATCAGCTAATTATTTTTCAATATAAATATAGTCAAGAATTATGTCTTTATTTTGGACATGTTCTCTTATGAAATGATGCCTGATTTCAATATGTTTTGACCTAGAATGTTGAATTAGATTTTTAGTGAGATTTATAGTACTAGTGTTATCACATCTTATGGGAGTATCATTAAGTTTGATACCAAAGTCTTTGAGTTGTTGCTTAATCCACAAGATTTGAACACATCAACTTCCGACTGCAATGTATTCGGCCTCGACTATAGATAGTGCTACTGAATTTTGTTTCTTGCTAAACCAAGAGATTAGGTTAACTCCAAGAAATTGGCAAGTTTCACTAGTACTTTTTCTATCTAATCTACATCCAGTAAAATCATCATCTGAATATCCTATTAAGTCAATTAATCAGTCCTTAGAATATCATAATCCTAGAGTTTGTGTACCATTTAAATATCTAAGGATTCTTTTAACTGCATTCAAGTGTGATTCTTTTGGATTTGATTGAAAGCGAGCACAAAGGCAAACACTAAACATAATATCAGGTATACTAGCAGCTAAATATAATAAAAAACCAATCATATCTCTATAAAATTTTAAGTCTATACTTTTACCTTCTTCGTCCTTATCAAGCTTACATGATGGGCTTGTGGGTGTGCCAATTGCTTTGGAGTTCTCCATTCCAAATCTTTTGAGTAATTCTCTTGTGTACTTACTTTGGGTGATGGAGATTCCTTCCTTTGTTTGTTTGATTTGGAGTCCGAGGAAGAATGTAAGTTCTCCCATCATGCTCATCTCAAACTCCCCCTGCATGAGCTTTGCAAAATCTTGACAAAGAGTTTCATTAGTAGACCCAAAAATAATGTCATCAACATATATTTGTATAACTAATATATCATCTTGATTTCTTTTAATGAAAAGGGTTGTATCTATATTTTCTCTTGAAAAATCATTATTAAGTTGAAATTTGCTTAGCCTTTCATACCAAGCCTTGGGTACTTGTTTCAAACCATATAGAGCTTTATTTAATTTAAAAAACATGATTAGGAAAAGCATGATTTTCAAAACCTGGGGGTTGTTCTACATAAACTTCTTCAGTAATATATCCATTTAAAAAAGTACTTTTGACATTCATTTGAAATAATTTAAATTTCATAAAGTAAGCATATGCAAGTAGAAGTCTAATTGCCTCTAATCTAGCAACAGGTGCAAAGGTCTCATCAAAATCAATTTCTTCTTCTTAATTATAACCTTTTATAACTAATCTTGCTTTATTTCTTATTACATTTTCATGTTCATCCAATTTATTCCTATATATCCATTTTGTGCCAATTATTGAATAATTTTTAGGTCTTGATACTAAGGTCCATACATTATTTCTTTCAAATTGATTAAGTTCTTCTTGCATTGCATTAATCCAATTATAATCTTTTTCAGCTTCGTCTATAGTTTTAGGTTCAAGATGAGAGACAAAAGTAAAATGATTGAATGCATCTTTAAGTGAGAAACGAGTACTTACACCATGTGTAGGATCACCAATGATTAGTTCCTTGAGGTGACTGTGATCATACCTCCATTCTTTGGGTAGATTATTTGTATCTTGAGGTTGTTCTTGTTGTTCTTCACCTTCCTCATCCTATTTGTCTTCATGTTCTTCATCATCTTGAATTATTGAATATCACATGGGTTGGTTTGGTTTAGTCCTATTCCAAATAGGATTTGTTGGTGCAAAAATCTGCCTGCATCGGAGAAGCTGGAGTCGAGAGAGTCGCGGTTGCCGTCGGGACCTGCAAAGGAAGTCTAAACCAGAGTTGGGGTTGCTCCGGCAAGACCCTCCGATGCTCAAGTCAGTTTTCTGCCTCAACAAGAATGGAGTGCTCGAACGGAAATTTTAGCAGAGTTTTGAGATAGAAATTAGAGCTTAGAGAATAACGTATCTGGGATCCCCCTTTTATAGGTGGAGGGTGCAACAAACTGATAGCGACATTTGTAACCATCTGGTAGTGGGTCGCTCGGGGTCAGGAGAAGTTTGTTATGAAGAGTAGTGGAGTGAAATTGTGGCCATCACCATGGCCTGCCACGTGGAGTCTGTTGCGGGGAGCGGAGCGACGTCCGTTGTCGCGACTTGTCAAAGAGCGAAGGAGCCATGCAGAATCTGTCACAGGAAGTGGAGTAGAGTCATGGCCATTACTGCGGCCTGCCAGGGTGTGGTGAAGCTGCACGGTATCCATCGTAGGAAGTGGAGCAGAGTCGTGGCCATTACTGTGGCCTGTCAGGGAGTGGTGAAGCTGCGTGGTATCTGTCGCAGGAAGTGGAGCAGAGTCATGGCCATTACTGTGGCCTGTCAGGGAGTCTAGGCTTGTCGGCCGAAGCTCGGTTGAAGCGCCTGGCGGAGAGGGATAGCTGTCCATCTGAGTGGAGCTCGGATGTCACTGGCGGGCCTTCTATCGTTGGGTGCTGTTGGGCGTTAATACTATAGGTGAGGGCCATTCGCTGTAGGAGCTCAGGTAGAGGCTTTCCGTAGATGAAGTTTGATTTCATGCAGAATTCGACAAAAGGTCGACCGACAGCGGATGTCGAAAGGCACTGAAGAGGTTCATCCGCTGGAGGGGTCCAGCTGCTGGAATCCATGTGCCGTAGGAGTTCGTCCGAAGTCTATCCACTATAGGAGTTCGGGGTGAAAGTTTGGCTTCCATAGGAGTCCGGACGAAGTCTTTCTGCAGCCAGAGTCAGAGACGAAGTCCGACACCCATAGGAGTCCGGACGA
This sequence comes from Elaeis guineensis, assembly GCF_000442705.2. NCBI lineage: Eukaryota > Viridiplantae > Streptophyta > Magnoliopsida > Arecales > Arecaceae > Elaeis > Elaeis guineensis. Next base: position 63,986,760 of record NC_026002.2, read on the forward strand.
AGTCTTCTTGCAGTTGGAGTCGGGGATGAAATCCGGCTCCCGTAGGAGTCCGGACGAAGTCTTCCTGCAGTTGGGGTCGGGGATGAAGTCCGGCTCCCATAGGAGTCCGAACAAAGTCTTCCTGCAGTTGTAGTCGGGGATGAAGTCTGGCTCCCATAGGAGTCCGGATAAAGTCTTCCTGCAGTTGGAGTCGGAGATGAAGTCTGGCTCTCGTAGGAGTCTGGACGAAGTCTTTCGGTAGTTGGAGTCGGGGATGAAGTCTGGCTCCCGTAGGAGTCCGGACGAAGTCTTCCTGCAGTTGGGGTCGGAGACGAAGTCCGACTCCCGTAGGAGTCCGGATGAAGTCTTCCTGCAGTTGTGGTCGGGGACAAAGTCCAGCTCCCGTAGGAGTCCGGATGAAGTCTTCCTGTGGTTGGAGTCGGGGATGAAGTCCGGCTCCTGTAGGAGTCCGGACGAAGTCTTTCTGCAGTTGTAGTCGGGGACGACGTCCGGCTCCCGTAGGAGTCTGGATGAAGTCTTCCTGCAGTTGGAGTCGGGGATGAAGTCTGGCTCCCGTAGGAGTCCGGACGAAGTCTTCCTGTGGTTGGAGTCGAGGATGAAGTCCGGCTCCCATAGGAGTCCGGACGAAGTCTTCCTACAGTTGTAGTCGGGGATGACGTCTGGCTCCCGTAGGAGTCCAGATGAAGTCTTCCTGTAGTTGGAGTTGGGGATGAAGTCCGACTCCCGTAGGAGTTCGGACGAAGTCTTCCTGCAGTTGTGGTCAGGGACGAAGTCCGACTCCCGTAGGAGTCTGGAGGAAATCTTCCTGCGGTTGGAGTCGGGGATGAAGTCCGGCTCCCGTAGGAGTCCGGACGAAGTCTTCCTACAGTTGGAGTCAGGGATGAAGTTCGGCTCCCGTAGGAGTCCGGACGAAGTTTAGAGGGTGGTCAATCATCTTGGAAACTTGGGTGGAATCCGTCCATCGTGAAGAATTCGGTCGACGCTGGTGGGGCTTTATCCGTCTGTAGAACTTGGGAATGTTGCGGAGGTTCGGCCGTCGGAGAGGTTCGGAAAGATGTCGTCAAAGGTCGGAAGTCGGTAGAATCCCTGAGGGGTCACTTCTGACACGAACTTCGATTAGGGGGGTATTTTATACCCAACACCAGTCCCCCGACTTCGGAGTTTGAGTTTTGAATGAAGGAAGTACAGAGAAATTTTCATAGCTAAAGTTGCTCCCTCGAATCCTGCACACGTCCATCCTCAAAAATCCTGGCATTCAATGTGCGCGTGCTGGAGTCTTTTTCCAATTAGGGCGATCCGAAGAGTCCTTTCGAAATTCCCATCGGAGCATTGTTCTAAGCGCCACACCATAATGGTCTCGCCAGCAGTCAGCTCTACGCCATGGTGAGTGGGACACGTGGTGGGCACTGGTTGACCTAGGGATATCCGCCACCATAACTGTGCCAGGCCCCATTGCTTATTTAAGCCCCCTAGTTCCCTCCAGGGACTTCATTTCGCCTGAGAGTCGACGCCCTTCTTCTGCCTGAGAGTTTAGCTACCCCATCGGTGCCCTTTTCGACTCTGAGCATTCTTCGCACCAATCTTCGCCATCTCTGCCGGCTCCCCGCCACCTTTAGTCTTTCGAGCCCTTTCGAGGAATTCTCCCACCGGGGCTTCTGCCCCAGAGGCCAATCTCGAGAGGATGTCATGGATCGAGAGGAGTAGGAGGGGGAAGACAGTGGCCTGCGAGTTCAGCGGCTGTCGAACTGTCACTAAGGGTTCCCACCACCTCGAATGGGGCTCGAGGGAGAATTCCTTCAACAACAGAGATTTAATAACGGAACCAATCGATGAGCGCGTTCTGCCCAAGGATTTCGGAGTAGTTGGATGGGGCGACATCGGTCAAGGGGGTAGAGTTGTCGTCATAAGCTGTGGCGGGTTTCTTGACGTTGTCGGGGTCGAGGGACCAGAGGCGGTTGGCACCGACGGTGGGGCAGTAGAACTTGTTGCGGGGACGGTGGAAGTAGCGCATGCCGACCTTGCCGAAGTACCTAGGATGGTGGTGTCATGGAGCACACGGTGGTGGTGCATGCCTCCGGTGTCATCGCGGCCTCTGAAGTACTTTCGGTCCTTCCCGATGTAGGTCGTCATCGCCGCTGCCATCGCCGTCGCTGCCCCTTGAATTCTATCCCTCCCTTTTCCCCTAGGGTTAAGGTTTCGGCAACGGAGCGAAACGAGATGGAGAGCGAGAGCCGAGGGGTTTATCACACACACTAAAAAATACTGCTGAGAAGGACGGAACTGGAAGGAGAAGTCGAAAGCTTGAAGTGGTCCCTAATGTGTTCCTTTCGAGTCTTGTAGTAATGTTCTTTTTCCTCGGCCCTCAGGGTCTTGTAACGTACATCTTGTTAATCAAGAATGAGAAGGAGATTTTGCTACCTTGTCTGCACTTTGCGTCAAATTGTCGCCTGCCGAACTTCTTTCATTCACTATTGTTATTGTTGTATTCCCCTCTTCTTTTTCTTTTCATCTTCTTTCTCTCTTCTTCCCTTTTTATTTCTCTCTCTTTTTTTTTTTTTGTCGAGAGGTTACTGGTCGTTGCCGTGTCGGCTCGCTTTTTCGGTCATCTTTCTTCTTCAGCCTTAATGGCTCTGTGATGCATATTTAGTAAATAACATGATAAGAGAATTTTTTGCTACCTCTTTTACTCACGTGTTGAATTGTCGTTTGACGAGCTTCCTTCGGCTTTCACCTTGCTCGATATCGATGCCATTCGGAGGTACCCGATCGCCGTCGCATTGACCCATCTTTCTGTTTATGGCCGTTGATTCGTCTAGGACCACTTGATTTTGATGCCTCCTTTCAGAGTTTGGGCTCGGAGGTCTAAGCTTCTCATCGCCCTGAGGAGGCCGTCTTATCCTCGGCCTGTGTTGAGAGCTCTTTTGGAGATCGGGGTTTTGATGATGTAGTTTGTCGCTTTCCTTTTTAACTCCTCTCCCCCCTTTCTTTCTTTCTTTTTTTTTTTTTTTTTTTGAGTGAGGGTTTTCCTCCTACTCTTAGTGGGGTCACGGGAGCGCGGAGGGGTCACTGGGAAGGTTCCCTTTTTCTCATCCGGTCTTGAATGATCAGACCTTAATTGGTGTCAGGACGAGGTTTTTCCCCTATTTCTGACGTAATAGGTTTCAGCTCAGGTTAGGGCGAAGTCCTCCTCTTATCTCTAACAAGGCTGTGGGGGCACATATGGGCATTGTAGGGCCTCCCCCCATCCGATCTAAGTATAACCGGACCTTCGACCTTGCTTATGTTAGGACGAGGTTCTCCTCCTGTCCCTAACAGGGCCGTGGGGGCACATATGGGCGTTACAGGGCCTCTCCCCCCATCTGGTCTAAGCATAACCGGGCCTTCGACTTTGCTCAAGTTAGGGCGAGGTTCTCCTCCTGTCCCTAACAGGACTGTGGGGACACATATGGGCGTTGCAGGGCCTCTCCCCCCATCCGGTCTAAGTGTAACCGGGCCTTCGACTTTGCTCAAGTTAGGGTGAGGTTCTCCTCCTGTCCCTAACAGGGCTGTGGGGGCACATATGGACGTTGCAAGGCCTCTCCCCCCATCCGATCTAAGGAGGACCGGGCCTTCGACTTTGCTCAAGTTAGGGTGAGGTTCTGCTCCTGTCCCTAACAGGGCTGTGGGGGCACATATGGGCATTGCAGGGCCTCTCCCCCCATTCGGTCTAAGGAGGATCGGGCCTTCGACTTTGCTCAAGTTAGGGCGAGGTTCTCCTCCTGTCCCTAATAGGGCTGTGGGGGCACATATGGGCATTGCAGGGCCTCTCCCCCCATCCGGTCTAAGGAGGACCGGGCCTTCGATGGTGTCAAGATGAAGTTCTCCTCCTGCTTCCGACACGGTTTGTTTCGATTGTCCTGTCGATATCGGCACGTGCCGAGAGAGAAGACATGTGGATATAAAATTTTTATTTAAAATAAAATTATCGGTAATACATTCATAAATTTTTCGAGCTCCATGGTCGTGGGAGGTCCGCTCCTCCGAGCTCCTTGTGTTGGAAAATGTGTCCCAAAAAGCCAATCGTCAAGCTGTTGACAGTTGAGCAACCAAGTATTGTAATTGATTTGTTAATAAATAAAATATATTTGGCATCTTCATCATAAGCTTTCATCTTCTAATGAACTTCGTTGTTATGATGAAGTCCTTAGGACTATTTAAGTTCGATAAAGAGAGGATTTATCGATTAGTCCTTAAAACTGTTCACGACCAAATGATAAGCTGTTAATAAGGACGACAGCTTCTATCGAGCATAGGTCGCTGTAGGCCATATGGGTTGGTTGTCCTCTTAATCAAGGAGTGTGGAGACACTGGTATGGCATACAGGTGAGATGTAAGGGTACATCATCATTGAACGTGATCAACTTCAGAGTATTCTGCTGTCGAGAATGTCTCTGATGGGATATAGGTATAAGTGTCCCTTAGACCTGAGATCGCCTCAGTGACTTGCAAGCAACTCACTGTGCTTTGGTACCGGACTAACTGAATTTCTAATTCAGAGATGGAAGGCTTCTGGGCACAGTCAAGTACTTGTGAAGTCAGAGTGTGATCGAGATGGGATTGACCACTCCAAGAGTTGGAGAAGAATGAGTCACTGTATTTCAATTTAGCAAAACCGTGGCCAGGATAATCCATCAGATGGATTTGATATTTTGAAAGATAATGTGGACAACCTGATCAGAGTTGACAGTTGAACTCTGGGGTGTCCTATGATCATTTTGGTCAAGAGGATGAATTATATGAAAACTATATCCGCATGGGTTCTAAGGATGTTGTTCTACACATTCGACCTATCCGATCGTCGGGTACCATTGCTAGATGGTCACTTCGATTGGTATAGGAATTTGTTCCTATGCTACTAGCTTAGGTTCGGACCTATGAGGTCACATACATTAGAGTTCATGATCCGATCGGATGGTTGATCAACGATTAAGAATCATTCTAGGGTTAAATGATCAATACGATTGACATTTAACCCAGTGCAAGTGTTGCAGGAGGATCTATTAGCAATTCGATTGTTGATTGGCTTAATTTGATTAAGACAATGGGCTGAGATTAAGTCTAATTAAATATAATTTAATTTGATTTAGTTTGGGCTTGATTGGATCAAGTCCAATTGGTTTATTGGATAAGCCAAGTGCAAGGAAAAACTAGTCCTAGTTCAACTAGGACTTGGGTCAATCTAATTTCTAATTTGATTAAAAAATTAAATCTAATTTAAATCTAATTTAATCTGATTAAATTAGGTTCTTAATTGGGTTAAGATCTATTTTAATTGGGTTGATCTAATTTTGATTTGATTTGGTTTGGGAAACCAAATTAAAATAAGTCATAAGACAGAATCCTAGTAAGACTAGGATTCCACCTTGCGCCACATAAACCTTCTCCACGCCCTCTCTCTTATTCAACGCCAATCTCCACTTATTTTGTGTGACAAAAACCCTCTCCCAGATCTCTCCCACGTTCACAAAAGGTCTCCTCTCTTCTTTCTTACATGGAAGGTGGTTTGGATCAAATCTAAAAGGAATAAGTTTGGATTTCGAATTCTATGAGATAGAGTTTTAGAAATCCAAAACTCTTTCAATTTTGCACCAAATTTATCCAAATTTTTTTAGAATTTTTATGGCTTTTATGGTATACATTGTGCACCCTTTTCTGGTGATCCATACACAAAAATATGAAGGAGGTGCTTAAGAGTTGGGCATCCCTTAACTTGCCATGTTTGGATAAGCCTTGACTAGGTGTTTGACCTATACAAGGACTCTATCATATCTCTCTATATAAGATGAGTTTCTTCATGAAATTTAAGGAAAAGTCAGAGATTTGAGAAACCTTTATTCCATCCAAAAATCAGAGAGAAATACCTTTGGGTCGTGGAGATATAAAAGATGCAAGTTTGGGTATCTAGAGAGAAAAATGTGAAGAAGAAGAGGGTCTTCTTCTAGGGTTTTTGTTTTCATATCTTTCCTCCCTCTATCTTGAGTTTCCTGAGAGCGTCTCAGATCTGAAACTCCTCCTTCTACTTTCCATCTTTGGAATAGTCCAAATCAAGAAGAAGGAGGCACCTGATCAACCATCAAAGAAGGATCAGCGCAGTACTAGCATACTGTGCTGATTTCCTGAAGCAGGACTTCTGATCGAGATTCGTGGGCTCGTGTGGATGACTCCTAGAGGCCGGACGTGTGTGCGGCTTGCAACATCATCCTTAAGCCCGGATCAGCGAGGTTAGAGCATCTAACTTGCAAGGTAATAGATCTGATCTATTGTTTAATACATACATTAGATGTGGTATAAAAACATGTTGATATGATCAACATGTAGTTCATGCTATATTTATATATTTTAATTTTTGATTTAATACTATGTAATAATCATCTAATAGGATCTTAGATTCAGGGATTCTCTAGTTTTAAAAAATAAATTTTGATTTATTTTAGTCTTCCACTGTATGATCTTGAAAAAGTTTCAAGATCTAACCCTGAAACCCTAGATCTGGTTTCTACAATTGGTATCAGAGCCTAGGTTCTTTATTACATGATTATTTATACATGCTTAGATTATTTTTTAGATTAGATCTAATTTATAATCTGATTATTAAATCTAAAATTAAAATTTTAGATCAATCACGAACTGCAAGGTTGTCCTGCTGTAAGGTTTACCCCTTACAGTGCAAAGGTTGTCCTAGTTTGTGTAGATCTATCTTTAATCATAAATTTGTTAGATGTGATCTAGATTAAATTTATGATTTATTAGATTTAAAAGATATTTAAATCTGAAATAAAATCTCTTTGTTAATAATTTTTGGGCAAAGAAATTGTTTAAAGTTGAAATTGTTTCAATTACATGAATCTGTTTAGATTAGATCTAAAGTAGTTTCATGTTTATTTCACTTGCATCTTGATTATGAATCAAACATGCAATATGGTTGGTAGAATCATATTGTAAAATTATTTTACAAATATGAAAATTATTTTTTGAAAAGCCAAACCCAACCCTCAGCCCAAAACTTAATTAAGAATTAAGAAGTTGTTTGATTAGGTTCTAGGATTGTGAATTGAAGAACCTAAGACACAAATCATAACACATTGGGTTAATGGGTTAGCGGGAATTAGGTCCACTAATTGGGTTAGACCTATGGTTAGATTGAAGATGGACTTAATTAGAGAATTGACTAAATCTAATCAATTGTTGTCTTAGATTAGGTCAAGGATTCTTTAGATCAATTACAATAGTTGTAGTTGGTCAAGTCTATGTCTTTAACGAGAACCAAATGGACTTGATTCTTGGCTAAGCGGTCTAGCACGAACTGTTAGGTTGATCTAATCGAAACTAATTAAACCAGTTGGTGTCTAAGGTAAACCAGACCGGTGGTTTTTAATTGGGAGCCCGCTTATCTGGCCATTTCTAATGGTGTCTAAGGCAAGCTTTGGCAGACCCTCCCACTGATCGAACTTATCTGGCCTCTTGGTGAAATTATGTTTTGATCGGATCACTTGACTATTCGAGCTGACCCATGTCAGCTAGGTAAATCAGTGTGACTGATTTAGGTGCTCCTAGACCAGCCCTGGTCTCCCTTAAGCTGACTTGGTGAAGCCAGTGGGAGGATCATGATAAGCTGGTTCATCTGACCTCATCCTCTAAATTATTTAAATCTTTTAAAATTATTAGATCCTTAAAATGATAAAGTTATGGAGATAACTGAGTCATAGCCTCCCATTAAGGTGTTTGATAATGAGTCCATTAACTCAATAATCATTGCAGACCCAAAGGCCTGGTGCTTGTTGACTAATAAAATTATCACTCATCATATGATGACTTGGAAGTGTCTCTCTAATGGTGGTTAGGTGAGCCAACCAAAGTTGGGCTTAATCATTCGTTGGTTAGATACACCAAGTATGATCATGTTAATGGTTGGACCTAACCGGATCCTTATAGTGGAGGCCAAAGCCTACTGATTAGGTTTTTGGGGCAAAATTAAAATTACTAGAAATTATTTAGAGAAACAATTGGTTATGAACCTACCCTTAGATGTACATGGGTTGACCAACCAAAGTTGGGCTTGTGTGCAGTCTAAGTGGATTCTAGTACCCGCTAAGAAATTAGGGTAATTTTTTGAATTGGAGGTAGAGGCTACCAATTCGAATAAAATAGTGGGAGAAACTTTTTGATTAAAGTCCAAATATTTAGGTTTAATGAATCAATTACTAATTAGGTTATGGTTCTCCTTTGTGTAAATATGGCCACTTCCCTAACGCTCCGATCATTGTTGGACAATGATAAGTTGGTGGGACCCAACTTCGATAACTGGTATTGAAAGTTGAAGATAGTCCTGGAGCATGAACGGATCCTATATGTGATAATGAATCCTGCACCTGAGGAGCCAGCTGTCAATGCATGTGGAACAGTCAGAGATACTTACCAGAAGTGGCTCAGTGATCGGACCACGGTATGCTGTATCATGCTGGCTACCATGAGCGACGAGTTCAGTCGCAGATTCGAGATGACTCAGCCAAAGGACATGCTTCAAGTGTTGGAGGATGCCTTTAGCACACCCGATGATGTAGAGAGGTACAAGACTCGTTGTGCCATCTTCAATGCCAAAATACGGGATGGTGCCTCTGTCACTGCTCATGTATTGTACATGATCGAGCTGATGGAAAGATTGAGCAAGCTCGGCTTTTCCTTGCATGAGCAGCTTGGGAAAGATGCAATACTAAACTCGCTGCCCAAGTCTTATCTCCCATTCCTCACTCATTATAGAATGACAAAGCCTGAAGTAAACTACCATGAATTACTGGGGTTGCTTCAGAACTTTGAGAAGGATCACCAACTCCTCAAGGAGTCGGTGAACTCAGTGGGAGGTTCGTCTTCTGGTTCTCGATCCTTTGAGAAAGGGAAGAAGAACAAGAAGAAGAAAGTGAAGAAGGTGCAAGTTCAGGCTGGGACATCAGTGCAGAGCCAGACCAAAAAGATCAAGCCTGATAAGAGTCTATTCAACCAGCAAGCACCCTAGATTAGATAGTGTGTCAGATATCTAGTTATGGCACTGTAGGCTAGGTCATATAAACAAGAATAGAATAAACAGGTTGACTCAAGAGGGAATCCTCGAAGTTAGTGATTGTGAATCACTACCAACCTGTGAGTCCTGTCTTCTTTGTAAAATGACCAAGTCACCTTTTACTGGAAAAGGTGAGAGAGCTACTAAGCTCTTGGGCTTAGTACATACTGATGTATGCGGGCCCATGAGCACCAGTGCTAGAGGTGGATATTTCTACTTCATAATTTTTACGGATGACCTATCCCGATATGGATATGTCTATCTGATGAAACATAAGTCGGATTCATTTGAAATGTTCAAACGATTCCGAAGTGAAGTAGAAAAACAAACTGGGAAGAGTATTAAAACTCTTCGATCTGATCAAGGAGGAGAATACCTTTCTAGTGAGTTTCTCACATATCTAAGAGAGAATGGGATTCTCTCCCAATGGACTCCTCCAGGAACACCACAGCATAATGGTGTGTTTGAAAAGAGGAATCAGACTCTGTTAGACATGGTCCGATCCATGATGGGTTTTTGCTAGCTTGCCGATATCCTTCTGGGGATATGCACTCGAATCGGCCTGTTATCTGTTAAATAAGGTTCCAAGTAAGTCTGTAATTAAGACTCCATATGAGATATGGACGAGACGTAAGCCAGCACTTTCACACCTTAGGGTCTGGGGGTGCTCGGCCTATGTCAAACGATTAGTCACAGACAAACTTGGACCTAGGTCTGACAAATGCTCATTCATAGGGTACCTCAAAGAGGCAAAAGGATATTTTTTCTACCATGCTGATGAACAAAAGGTGTTCGTCAGCCTTAAGGCAATCTTTTTAGAAAAGGAGTTCCTTGGAGAAGGAACCGTTGCCTCTAAGGTTGAACTTGATGAAGTTCAACAGGTAGAAGGACCAACACCAATAGCTGAACCTGAGTCGGATATGATTAGATCAGATTCGAAGCCCAATGTACCTGCACCATTAAGGAGATCCGATAGAGTACCGCATCAGCCGGACAGATACTACGGTTTCTTGGTCCGGGACGGTGATCCCATCGAACTTGATGAGAATAATGAGGATCCGATCACCTATATGGATGCAATGCAGAGATCTGATTTCGAGAAATGGCTTGAAGCCATGAAATTCGAAATGGAGTCCATGAAGGTCAACGATGTATGGACATTGGTTGACCCACCTGAAGGGGTTAAACCCATTGGGTGTAAATGGGTCTTCAAAAGGAAGAGGGGCGCAGATGGAAAGGTGTAGACCTATAAAGCCCGTCTGGTCGTCAAGTGGTATCATCAACGTTATGGTATTGACTATGACGAGACATTTTCTACTTTGGCAATGCTCAAATCTATTCGGATAATGCTTGCAATAGCTACCCATCTGGATTTGAGATCTGGCAGATGGATGTAAAGACAGCTTTCCTGAATGGAGAGCTGACCGAAGAGGTGTATATGATATAACCTGAGGGGTTTACATCCACAGATGAGTCCAAGGTGTGCAAGCATCAGAGATCCATTTATGGATTGAAGCAAGCTTCTCGGAGTTAGAACATGCGTTTTGATAAGGTGATCAAAACGTATGGCTTCATTAAGAATGGAGAAGAACCCTGCATCTATAAATGGGCAAATGGTCCAATTGTGGTATTCCTTGTCTTGTACGTGGATGACATTCTCTTAATCGGGAATGACATCCCCGCACTACAGGGAATAAAAGTTTGGTTGTCATCACAGTTCTCCATGAAGGACTTGGGTGAAGCATCCTACATCCTAGGGATGAAGATCTATAGGGATAGATCTAAAAGGATGCTTGGGTTATCCCTGTCCATGTACATAGACACTATGCCGAAGAAGTTTAGTATGGAGAATTCCAAGAAGGGCTATCTACCGATAGGTCAAGAAATTTCTCTCTCTAAGAAGGATTGTCCGACAACTCCTGAAGAGAGAGAGCGTATGAGTAAAGTCCCATATGCTTCAGCCGTGGGATCTATCATGTACGCCATGATATGTACAAGACCAGATGTGGCATACTCACTAGGAGTAGTGAGTAGATACCAATCTGATACTGGAGAAAATCATTGGAAAGTGGTTAAAGCCATCCTTAAGTATTTGAGAAATACTAAGGACCAATGGTTGGTTTATGACGAGTCAGATCTGAAACTTGTGGGGTTCACAGACTCCAGCTTCCAATCTAACCATGATGACAGCAGGAGCGTGTCGGGTTATATCTTTACTCTGAATGGTGGAGCCATCTGCTGGAAGAGTTCCAAGCAGCATACTGTGGCAGACTCTGTTTGTGAAGTGGAGTACATCGCAGCATCGGATGCCGCGAAAGAAGCTGTGTGGCTGAGAAAATTCATCAACGAGCTCGGAGAAGCACCCTCCCTCGATGGTCTGGTCCTGTTCTACTGCGACAGCACTGGTGCCATAGCTCAGGTGAAGAACCCAAAGCACATCAGCGGACGAAGCATATCTTGCACCGCTTCCACCTGGTCTGAGAGATCGTGGATCGAGATGATGTCGACCTTCAGAAGATCGACGGAAAGGAGAACCTAGCCGACCCCTTCACTAAAGCCCTGACGATAAAGGAGTTCGACAACCACAAGTTGAAGATGGATATTAGATACTGTGCCGAGTGGCTTTAGGACAAGTGGGAGTTGTTGGGAAATGTGTCCCAAAAAGCCAATCGTCAAGCTATTGACGGTTGAGCAACCAAGTATTGTAATTGATTTGTTAATAAATAAAATATATTTGGCATCTTCATCATAAGCTTTCATCTTCTAATGAACTCCGTTGTTATGATGAAGTCCTTAGGACTATTTAAGTTCGATAAAGAGAGGATTTATCGATTAGTCCTTAAAACTGTTCACGACCAAATGATAAGCTGTTAATAAAGACGACAGCTTCTATCGAGCATAGGTCGCTGTAGGCCATATGGGTTGGTTGTCCTCTTAACCAAGGAGTGTGGAGACACTGGTATGGCATACAGGTGAGATATAAGGGTACATCATCATTGAACGTGACCAACTCCAGAGCATTCTGCTGTCGAGAATATCTCTGATGGGATATAGGTATAAGTGTCCCTTAGACCTGAGATCGCCTCAGTGACTTGCAAGCAACTCACTGTGCTTTGGTACCGGACTAACTGAATTTCTAATTCAGGGACGGAAGGCTTCTGGGCACAATCAAGTACTTGCGAAGTCAGAGTGTGATCGAGATGGGATTGACCACTCCAAGAGTTGGAGAAGAATGAGTCGCTGTATTTCAATTTAGCAAAACTTTGGCCAGGGTAATCTATCAGATGGATTTGATATTTTAAAATACAATGTGGACAACCTGATCAGAGTTGACAGTTGAACTCTGGGGTGTCCTATGATCATTTTGGTCAAGGGGATGAATTATATGAAAACTATATCCACATGGGTTCTAAGGATGTTGTTCTACACATTCGACCTATCCGGTCGTCGGTTACCATTGCTAGATGGACACTTCGATTGGTATAAGAATTTATTCCTATGCTACCGGCTTAGGTTCAAACCTATGAGATCATACACATTGGAGTTCATGATCTGATCGGATGGTTGATCAACGATTAAGAATCGTTCTAGGGTTAAATGATCAATACGATTGACATTTAACCCAGTGCAAGTGTTGCAGGAGGATCTATTAGCAATTCGATTGCTGATTGGCTTAATTTGATTAAGCCAATGGGCTGAGATTAATTCTAATTAAATATGATTTAATAAGATTTGGTTTGGGCTTAATTGGATCAAGTCCAATTGGTTTATTGGATAAGCCAAGTGCAAGGAAAAACTAGTCCTAGTTCAACTAGGACTTCGGTCAATCTAATTTCTAATTTGATTAAAAAATTAAATCAGATTTAAATCTAATTTAATCTGATTAAATTAGATTCTTAATTGGGTTAAGACCTATTTTAATTGGATTGATCTAATTTTGATTTGATTTGGTTTGGGAAACCAAATTAAAACAAGTCATAAGACAGAATCCTAGTAAGACTAGGATTCCACCTTGCGCCACATAAACCTTCTCCACGCCCTCTCTCTTATTCAACGCCAATCTCCACTTATTTTGTGTGATAAAAGCTCTCTCCCAGATCTCTCCCACGTTCACAAAAGGTCTCCTCTCTTCTTTCTTACATGGAAGGTGGTTTGGATCAAATCTAAAAAGAATAAGTTTGGATTTTGAATTCTATGAGATAGAGTTTTAGAAATCCAAAACTCTTTCAATTTTGCACCGAATTTATCCAAATTTTTTTGGAATTTTTGTAGCTTTTAGGGTATACATTGTGCATCCTTTTCTGGTGATCCATGTACGAAAATATGAAGGAGGTGCTCAAGAGTTGAGCGTCCCTTAACTTGCCATGTTTGGATAAGCCTTGACTAGGTGTTTGACCTAGACAGGATTCTATCATATCTCTCTATATAAGATGAGTTTCTTTGTGAAATTTAAGAGAAAGTCAGAGATTTGAGAAACCTTTGTGCCATCCAAAAATCAGAGAGAAATACCTTTGGGTCATAGAGATATAAAAGATGCAAGTTTGAGTGTCTAGAGAGAAAAACGTGAAGAAGAAGAGGATCTTCTTCTAGGGTTTTTGTTTTCATATCTTTCCTCCCTCTATCTTGAGTTTCCTGAGAGCGTCTCAGATTTGAAACTCCTCCTTCTACTTTCCATCTTTGGAAGAGTCCAAATCAAGAAGAAGGAGGCACCTGATCAACCATCAAAAAAGGATCAGCACAGTACTAGCATACTGTGCTGATTTCCTGAAGCAGGACTTCTGATCGAGATTCGTGGGCTCGTGTGGATGACTCCTAGAGGCCAGATGCATGTGCGGCTTGCAACATCATCCTTAAGCCCGGATCAGCGAGGTTAGAGCATCTAACTTGCAAGGTAATAGATCTGATCTATTGTTTAATACATACATTAGATGTGGTATAAAAACATGTTGATATGATCAACATGTAGTTCATGTTATATTTATATATTTTAATTTTTAATTTAATGCTATGTAATAATCATGTAATAGGATCTTAGATCTAAGGATTCTTTGATTTTAGAAAATAAATTTTAATTTATTTTAGTCTTCTGCTGTATGATCTTGAAAAAGTTTCAAGATCTAACCCTGAAACCATAGATCTGGTTCCTACACCTTGAGGTAATAAGTTTCGGGTCAGACTACTTCCTTGACATCGTATGGGTTTTCCCAATTCGGGGCAAGCTTCCCTCGATCCTGAGGTTGCGAGATGGCGGCTCGTCGAAGCACTAGGTCTCCTGCTCTAAAGACTTTATTTTTGACCTAGAAATTGTAATAGCGAGCGACTTTCTGTCTGTAGGCTGTCATTTGAACTTGAGCTACCTCCCACTTTTCTTTCAGCAAGTCAAGGTTGGCTTTAAGACCTTGCGAATTGTGATGTTCGTCGAATGCCACGACTCATGCCGATGGGAGCTTGAGCTCAATTGGGATAACAACCTCCGTTTCGAAGGCCAAAGCGAAGGGGGTCTCCCCCATGGGCAGTCTTTGGGTAGTTCGGTACGCCCATAACACATGATAAAGCTCGTCTGCCCAAGTTTCCTTCGCTTTTTCAAGCCTTGTCTTGATCCCCTACAGCAGAGTTCTGTTGGTCACCTCGGCTTCGCCGTTCGCCTGAGGATGGGCTACCGATGTGAAGTTGTGGGAGATGTTTAGGTCTTCACAAAATTTGGTGAATCTCGCTCTGCAAATTGCCGCCCATTATCAGTAATTAAGGTTTTCGGTAGGCCAAAACTACAAACGATTGACTTCCAGACGAAGTCTTGCACTTTAGCTTCTATGATTTTTGCAAGTAGTTCAGCTTCGACCCACTTGGTGAAATAGTCAATTGCTACCAGGAGGAACTTCCTCTGCTCCGATGCCACGAGAAAGGGTCCAAGAATATCCATTCCCTATTACGCAAATGGCCATGGGGCGCTCAAGGGTGTAAGCTCGGCGGCAGGCTGTCTCTGGATGTTGGCATACCTCTGACATCGGTCATACTTTCTAACGTATTCAATGGAGTCACGATACATTGTCGGCCAGTAATACCTTTGGTGGAGCAACTTGTGGGATAAAGATCTAGCCCCCAGATGGCTTCCACAGATTCCCTCATGCACCTCCCACAAGGCATAGTCAGCTTCCGAAGGCCAGAGATATTTTAAAAGGGGTAAAGAGTATGATCTCTTGTACAGCTTGTCCTCATAAAGGATGTACTGGGAGGCTTGATTTCTGAGCTTCCGAGCTTCTTTTGCATCATGAGGGAGAACCTCGTCCCTGAGATATGCCACCAGTGGGTCGATCCAACTGGGCTCATGGTCAATTTCCATCACGGGCCATGATTCTTACGTACTTGGGCACTTCAGAACTTCAAAGAGAACACCCTTGGGCAATTCAGCCGGAGCCAGCGTAGCCAGCTTAGAGAGAAGATCGGTCCTGATATTTTCCATTCTTGGAATCTGCCTGATGTTGAAGCTACTAAAGGTGGGGACGAGCTCCTTTATCTTTTCAAGATACTTAGCCATGCTGTCCTCCCATGCTTCATAGTTTTTGCTGACTTGTCCCACTACCAATTAGGAGTCGCTGTGAACTTGGAGCCGATCTACTCCCAATTCTTTGGCAATCCTCAATCCGACGATCAGAGCTTCGTATTCCGCTCCATTGTTCAAAGGGATCGAAACCAGATCTTCGATTGGGCCACCCCTTTCCTCAACGAGATCATCGCGAGTGTCCAATCCATCAACTGGACAGAGGTTAGATTGGTCACTTCTTTGCAAGGCTATGTTGTAGCAGTGTCTGGCTAGGACTTGGTTTCCCTTGACTTCTCCGACCCCCTGGTTGGTAGAAAATTTCAATTTCAAATGATAGGTTGACACCACGGCCCGGAGAGCGTTGAGGCCAGGTCAGTCGAGGGTTGCATTGTAGGCTGACGGCACCTTCACCATCAGAAAATTCACCAAAGCCCTGGATTGTCTTGGATATCAACCTGCAGCTACAGTCAAAGTTATTACCTCCTCCACCGGGATAGCATCACCGGTAAACCCTACCAGAGGGGAGCTAATCGGTCCCAAATGACCGTCAAGGATGGACATTTTTGAGAAGACATCGTAGAACAAAATATCGGCCGAACTTCCATTGTTGACGAGAATGCGGCAGAAATCATAATTAGCTATATTTAAAGAAACTACAACTGCGTCGTTATGAGAAAATTGAACTCTCCGAGCATCTTCTTTAGTAAAGGTTATGGATTCCTCAATCCTTTGTCGCTTGGGAGGTCCAGCCAATACGCCGGTTCTTCCCTGCCGGGATTCTCCCGAGATGGCATTGGCAAAATCTGTCGGAGGTCGATCGTCAGACTGCTCCATGCCGCCTGCTGTTGCCTTAGGAGGAGGAGCCTGGGAGATCGGAGATGGGGCCGGGGCTTGTGGAGCTCATCGAGATCTGGCCGCGGAGGCCATTGACCGCTCGAAAGATGCCCTTCGGGGAGACATCAGGTGGAGGCCAGGCAGGAAAGTGGAGGAGAGGATATCGGGGAAGATGATCGGAGGTGGTCCCGTTGAGCACTCCTTTAAGAACAAGGGTACTGCGAAGACACACGCCCTTCCTCTAGTGCCAATCCTGTTGGTGCAAACATCCGCCTGCGTCGGAGAAGCTGGAGTCGAAGGAGTCGCGATCGCCACCGGGACCTGCAAAGGAAGTCTAAATCGGAGTTGGGATTGCTCCGGCAAGACCCTCTGATGCTCAAGTCAATTCTCTGCCTCAACAAGAATGGAGTGCTCGAACGAAAATTTTAGTAGAGTTTTGAGATAGAAATTAGAGCTTAGAGAATAACGTATCTGGGGTCCCCCTTTTATAGGCGGAGGGTGCAACAGACTGATAGCGATGTTTGTAACTGTCTGGCAGTGGGCTGCTCGGGGTCAGGAGAAGTTTGTTATGAAGAGTAGTGGAGCGAAATTATGGCCATCACCGTGGCCTGCCACATGGAGTCTATTGCGGGGAGCGGAGCGGCGTCCGTTGTCGTGACTTGCCAAAGAGTGGAGGAGCCACACGGAATCCATCGTAGGAAGTGGAGCAGAGTCATGGCCATTATTACAGCCTGTCAGGGTGTGGTGAAGCTGTACGGTATCCGTCGCAGGAAGTGGAGCAGAGTCGTGGCCATTACTGTGGCCTGTCAGGGAGTGGTGAAGCGTGCGGTATCCGTCGCAGGAAGTGGAGCAGAATCGTGGCCATTATTGTGGCCTGTCAGGGAGTGGTGAAGCTGTGCGGTATCCATCACAGGAAGTGGAGCAGAGTCGTGGCCATTACTATGGCCTATCAGGGAGTCCAGGCCTATCGGTCGAAGCTCGATTGAAGCACCTGGCGGAGAGGGGTAGCTGTCCATCTGAGAGGAGCTCGGATGTTGCTGGTAGGCCTTCTATCGTTGGGTGCTGTTGGGCGTTAATACTATAGGCGAGGGCCATTCATTGTAGGAGCTCAGGTAGAGGCTTTCCGTAGATGAAGTTCGGTTTCACACAGAATTCGGCAAAGGGTCGACCGGTAGCGGTTGTCGGAAGGCACTGAAGAGGTTCATCTACTGGAGGGGTCCAGCTGCTGGAATCCATGTGCCGTAGGAGTTCGTCCGGAGTCTATCCACTATAGGAGTTCGGGACGGAAGTTCGACTTCCGTAGGAGTCCGGACGAAGTCTTTCTGCAGCCGGAGTTGGGGACGAAGTCCGGCTCCCATAGGAGTCCGGACGAAGTCTTCCTGCAGTTGGAGTCGGGGATGAAGTCCGGCTCCCATAGGAGTCCGGATGAAGTCTTCCTACAGTTGGGGTCGGGGATGAAGTCCCGCTCCCGTAGGAGTCCGGACGAAGTCTTCCTACAGTTGTAGTCGGGGACGAAGTCTGGCTCCCGTAGGAGTCCGGATGAAGTCTTCCTGTGGTTGGAGTCGGAGATGAAGTCCGGCTCCCAAAGGAGTCCAGGCGAAGTCTTCCTGCAGTTGGAGTCGGGGATGAAGTCCGGCTCCCGTAGGAGTCCGGATGAAGTCTTCTTGTAGTTGGAGTCGGGGTTGAAGTCCGGCTCCCGTAGGAGTCCGGACGAAGTCTTCCTACAGTTGGGGTTGGGGACGAAGTCCGACTCTTGTAGGAGTCCGGACGAAGTCTTCTTGTAGTTGTGGTCGGAGATGAAGTCCAGCTACCGTAGGAGTCCGGATGAAGTCTTCCTGCAGTTGTGGTCAGGGATGAAGTTTGGCTCCCGTAGGAGTCCGGATGAAGTCTTCCTGCGGTTGGAGTCAGGGACAAAGTCCGGCTCCCAAAGGAGTCCGAACGAAGTCTTCCTGCAGTTGTAGTCAAGGATGACGTCCGGCTCCCATAGGAGTCCGGATGAAGTCTTCCTGCAGTTGGAGTTGGGGACGAAGTCTGACTCCCATAGGAGTCCGGATGAAGTCTTCCTGCGGTTGGAGTCAGAGACGAAGTCCGGCTCCCGTAGGAGTCTGGATGAAGTCTTCCTGCAGTTGTAGTCGGGGACGATGTTCGGCTCCAGTAGGAGTCCGGATGAAGTCTTCCTGCAGTTGGAGTCGGGGACGAAGTCCGACTCCCGTAGGAGTCCGGACGAAGTCTTCCTGCAGTTGTGGTCGGGGATGAAGTCCGGCTCTCGTAGGAGTTCGGATGAAGTCTTCCTGCTGTTGGAGTTGGGGATGAAGTCCGGCTCTCGTAGGAGTCCAGACGAAGTCTTCCTGCAGTTGGAGTCGGGGATGAAGTCCGGCTCCCGTAGGAGTCCGGACGAAGTCTAGAGGGTGGTCGATCATCGTGAAAACTTGGGTGAAATCCGTCCGTCGTGAAGAATCCGGTCGACGCTGGTGGGGGTTTATCTGTCGGCAGAACTTGAGAATGTTGCGAAGGTTCGGCCATCGGAGAGGTTCGAAAAGATGTCGCCGAAGGTCGGAAGTCGGTAGAATCCCTGAGGGGTCACTCCTGACACGAACTTCGGCTGGGGGGGTATTTTATACCCAACAGGATTCAAGATCTTGATTAAATTCTAACTAATTCTTAGATTCAATCCTAACTAACTTAAGAATTAATTATAACAAACTAACTAATTGGATCCTAGCCCTATTATGAAATATATTAGGCCCCAATCGATTTTGGAATTAGTTAGATTAAAACCCTATTGATCCAGGGATTGATTCTTGATGGAGATCAGAGAGGCTATTTGATAATAGGGCTTGATCCAATCAAGCCTATTATCTAATAGGATTAGATCCAATCCAAGACTATATAAAAATAATTGAATCATATTCATGCATCTTTGAGATCAATTGAAACAAGCCCTATTATTCAATAGGGATGCATCCAATCAATCCAAAATCATTCTAACTAAATTCAATTCAATTAGATCTAATCCAATCCTCATTGCTTAATTAAATTGAACTAATTAATAATTATATTAATAATTATATTTTTTTAATTTATCAACTATTAGTAAATAATTTATTACAACCTTTGCATAGGACTAATCTCAATCAAATTGATAATTAAACCCTTCAACGATTCATAATCGTCGATCAGCCATTTGATCAGATAGGTACTTCTATATGTGTGACCCCATAGATTCGAACCTAAGCTGGTAGCATAAGAATAATTTCTGTACTAATTGATATAACCATCTAGCAATGGGATTTGACGTTTGGATAGGTTGAATGTATGCCCAGCAATACTCTAGAACCCATATGGATATAGTTACCATATAACTCATCCCTTTAACATTTGATGCTCAAGGATGACTTTGGGTTTAACTATCAATCCAGGATGAGTGGTCTACATTATGTCTAAACTTTAAAAATTTTGTGACTCCTTACTAGGACTACTTTGGCCAATGTTTTGCTGAATTGAATACAATGATGCATTATCTCTAATTTTACTTGAACTGATCAATCCCATCTTGACTCGCACTTAGACTTCACAAGTACTTGACTGTACCCAAAAATCTTCCATCACCGAATTAGAAATTTGGATAGTCTGACACTAAAGCACAGTGAGTTGCTTGTAAGTCACTGAGGCAGCCTCAGGTCTGAAGGACACTTATACCCATATCCCATCAGAGTAGCCCTTAACAGCAGAGTACTCCAAAAATGGTCATGCTCAGTGAAATGTACTCCTACATATTATCTATATGCCATATTCATGTCACCACATGTCTTGGTTAAGAGGACAACCAATTAATATGGCATACAACGACCTACACTCGATACAATTATCGTCCTTATAATAATTGTATCATTTGGTCGTGAGAAGGATTTAAGAACCACATGATAAATTTTCCTTTATCATTTTTGTAGTAGTTCTAAGGACTTCATCATAACATATGAGTTTTATTTTGAAAGATGTATTCTTTATGATGAATCTACCAGATAACATTTATCATTTTATAACTTATATACTTGTATGGAGCACAATCATCTACAACCTAGATGATTGGCTTTAGGATATATTTTTTGATAGGTTCTTGAGTGTCGCCTTACAAACATTCGACCTATCTGGACATCAAAAATTATTACTAGATGGTAACTTTGATTACTATAGAAAATAATTTTTTATGCTACTGACTTAGTATTCGAACCTATGAAGTTATGCACAAAAATCAGACAAAATAGGAAAGAATTGACCTAAATCTATATGTTCAATTTAGAAGTATGTGACTTGATTGATCAAATAGATTAGCTTAATTAAAAATTAAGTTAGAGGTCATATGGGATTAAACAGTTAACTATATCTAGCTAGCATTGGATATGAGGTTTAGGTTTAATTTTAAGAATGATAATGATCTGATCAATGGTCAAGAGATTTATGAGGGATTGAATTTATATCCTAATTAATTTTAGATTAGATCTAATTTAATTAAGACTTAATTGGGTTAAAATTTAAGTTAGACTTGGATCAAAATCTTAATTAGATTAGGATTGATAGGCTCTTCAAATTTGGTTTGAATCTGATTCGAATCAGATTCGAATTGGACTCAATTTGAGCCTAATATGGATTAGATCCATGGAGTCTCAAGTACTTGGGACTCTCCCTTATGGAGTGGCCAACCATAAGGAGGAAGGGTGCTAGTTTATTTTGCCCTTTTGTGCATGCATGAATATAGTTCACGCCAAAAGTAGCACACTCCTTTTTCTTTTCTGATTTCCTTAATGGATAAGGTTATAACTAATTCAATTTTGATTGAATTACATGTCCTAAATCAATTAGGACTTGATCAAATGTCGGGCGTCATAATTATTTAAAGGGAGGCCCAAAATATCGATGGTTAAGAAAAGTTTTTGTGCAACAAAAACAAGACCACCATGAGATAGTAAGAGGGTGTGCGTGTCCAAGAAAGGGAGGCATCCCTTGATTCTTGGCATGGGGTTTCTTGACATCTTCCTCTCTTATCATAGGGTGCCTCCCTACTATGATATGAGATCTCTGTTCGCTATCGTAGGCGGTCAAGAATGAAAACCAACTCAAACTATATAGATAGGGTGAGTCGGGATTGTTTTCATGGAGATCTAGGACGATTATCTCTTTTTCTTTTAAGAAAAAATAAAAAAAATTGATTGTAGAAGGATTAAAAGAAATAAAATAGTAAGAATTCAATTAAAAGTATAATTAATGAAATAAAATAAGTCAGAAAAATAACTCAAGAATTTTGAATCCACCATGCAAATTAGATTTTTTTTTCTTATGTTGCAATATTAATTCTTGTGATTAAGATATTAGCATAGTTTATCTCTAAGGGATATGAACTATATCTGTAGATCATAGCTCATCATCCTATTAGAGTATAAACTATGTAAATTCAATTACAAGATCTAAGATTTAATCTCACATACTATGATCTATCTCTCTAAAGTACGTACCATATCCAGAGATCACCGCACGTCAATAGAGGATATAGGTCGTGTAGACAGGATAAATATCACAAAAAAATAAAAAGATATGAAATAAAAGCATAATTTTATTACATAAAAATTAAATACAATAAAAAAAATAAAAATTTGTTTACAGGCTTCATCGTATTCCTGGATTGAAGAGATTTAGCCATGCATCAAGATTTCTAGCTCCATATTCATCTTTTCTCTTGGATCCCTAAACCTCCCTTATTTTTTTCTCTAATTTTTTCTTACTTTTTCACTGATTTTTTCTCCTCCATACACTTATTCTTGAGTCTCCTATTTATAGATGAATTTTTTATCTTTTTTTGATCACAAAAGGAATCCCAAAATACTTAAAAATTAGATTATAGTCGTATAAATTAATTCTGGCTGTTGGATTGCCTTTGAACTGCCCAAATCAGTGTTGGGAAATGTGTCCCAAAAAGCCGATCGTCAAGCTGTTGACGGTTGAGCAACCAAGTATTGTAATTGATTTGTTAATAAATAAAATATATATATTTGGCATCTTCATCATAAGCTTTCATCTTCTAATGAACTCCATTGTTATGATGAAGTCCTTAGGACTATTTAAGTTCGATAAAGAGAGAATTTATCGATTAGTCTTTAAAATTATTCACGATCAAATGATAAGCTGTTAATAAGGACGACAGCTTCTATCGAGCATAGGTCGTTGTAGGCTATATGGGTTGGTTGTCCTCTTAACCAAGGAGTGTGGAGACACTGGTATGGCATACAGGTGAGATGTAAGGGTACATCATCATTGAACGTGACCAACTCTAGAGCATTCTACTGTCGAGAATGTCTTTGATGGGATATAGGCATAAGTGTCCCTTAGACCTGAGATCGCCTCAGTGACTTGCAAGCAACTCACTGTGCTTTGGTACTGGACTAACTGAATTTTTAATTCAGAGACGGAAGGCTTCTGGGCACAGTCAAGTACTTGCGAAGTCAGAGTGTGATCGAGATAGGATTGACCACTCCAAGAGTTGGAGAAGAATGAGTCGCTGTATTTCAATTTAGCAAAACCTTGGCCAGGGTAATCCATCAGATGGATTTGATATTTTGAAATACAATGTGGACAACCTGATCAGAGTTGACAGTTAAACTTTGGGGTGTCCTATAATCATTTTGGTCAAGAGGATGAATTATATGAAAACTATATCCGTATGGGTTCTAAGGATGTTGTTCTACACATTCGACCTATCCGGTCGTCGGTTACCATTGCTAGATGGTCACTTCGATTGGTATAAAAATTTGTTCCTATGCTACCGGCTTAGGTTCGGACCTATGAGGTCACACACATTAGAGTTCATGATCCGATCAGATGGTTGATCAACGATTAAGAATCATTCTAGAGTTAAATGATCAATACGATTGACATTTAACCCAGTGCAAGTGTTGCAGGAGGATCGATTAGCAATTCGATTGCTAATTGGCTTAATTTGATTAAGCCAATGGGCTGAGATTAAGTCTAATTAAATATAATTTAATTATATTTATTTTGGGCTTGATTGGATCAAGTTCAATTAGTTTATTGGATAAGCCAAGTGCAAGGAAAAACTAGTCCTAGTTCAACTAGGACTTGGGTCAATCTAATTTCTAATTTGATTAAAAAATTAAATTAGATTTAAATCTAATTTAATCTGATTAAATTAGGTTCTTAATTGGGTTAAGACCTATTTTAATTAAGTTGATCTACTTTTGATTTGATTTGATTTGGGAAACCAAATTAAAACAAGTCATAAGACAGAATCCTAGTAAGACTAGGATTCCACCTTGCACCACATAAGCCTTCTCCACGCCCTCTCTCTTATTCAACGCCAATCTCCACTTGTTTTGTGTGACAAAAGCCCTCTCTCAGATCTCTCCCACGTTCACAAAAGGTCTCCTCTCTTCTTTCTTACATGGAAGGTGGTTTGGATCAAATCTAAAAAGAATAAGTTTGGATTTCGAATTCTATGAGATAGAGTTTTAGAAATCCAAAACTCTTTCAATTTTGCACCGAATTTATCCAAATTTTTTTTGGAATTTTCATGGATTTTAGGGTATACATTGTGTACCCTTTTTTATTGATCCATACACAAAAATATGAAGGAGGTGCTCAAGAGTTGGGCGTCCCTTAACTTGCCATGTTTGGATAAGCCTTGACTAGGTGTTTGACCTAGACAAGGACTCTATCATATCTCTCTATATAAGATGAGTTTCTTCATAAAATTTTAGGAGAAGTCAAATATTTGAGAGACCTTTGTTTCATCCAAAAATTAGAGAGAAATACCTTTGGGTCATGGAGATATAAAAGATGCAAGTTTGAGTGTCTAGAGAGAAAAACGTGAAGAAGAAGAGGGTCTTCTTCTAGGGTTTTTATTTTCATATCTTTCCTCCCTCCATCTTGAGTTTCTTGAGAGTGTCTCAGATCTGAAACTCCTCCTTCTACTTTCCATCTTTGGAAGAGTCCAAATCAAGAAGAAGGAGGCACCTGATCAACCATCAAAGAAGGATCAGCGCAGTACTAGCATACTGTGCTGATTTCCTGAAGCAGGACTTCTGATCGAGATTCGTGGGCTCGTGTGGACGACTCCTAGAGGCTGGATGTGTGTGTGGCTTGAAACATCATCCTCAAGCCCAGATCAACAAGGTTAGAACATCTAACTTGCAAGGTAATAGATCTGATCTATTGTTTAATACATACATTAGATGTAGCTAGTATAGAAACATGTTGATATGATCAACATGAGTTCATACTATATTTATATATATTTTAATTTTTGATTTAATACTATGTAATAATCATGTAATAGGATCTTAGATCTAGGGATTTTCTAATTTTAAAAAATAAATTTTGATTTATTTTAGTCTTCTGCTGTATGATCTTGAAAATGTTTCAAGATCTAACCCTGAAACCCTAGATCTGGTTCCTACAATTGGTATCAGAGTAAGGTTCTTTATTACATGATTATTTATACATGCTTAGATTATTTTTATATTAGATCTAATTTATAATCTGATTATTAAATCTGAAATTAAAATTTTAGATCAATCACAAACTGCAAGGTTGTCCTGCTGTAAGGTTTACCCCTTACAGTGCAAAGGTTGTCCTAGTTTGTGTAGATCTATCTTTAATCATAAATTTATTAGATATGATCTAGATTAAATTTATGATTTATTAGATTTAAAAGATATTTAAATCTAAAATAAGATCTCTTTGTTAATAATTTTTGTGCAAAGAAATTGTTTAAAGTTGAAATTGTTTCAATTACATGAACCTGTTTAGATTAGATCTAAAGTAGTTTCATGTTTATTTCACTTGCATCTTGATTATGAATCAAACATGCAATATGGTTGGTAGAATCATATTGTAAAATTATTTTTTGAAAAGCCGAACCCAACCCTCAGTCCAAAACTTAATTAAGAATTAAGAAGTTGTTTGATTAGGTTCTAGGATTGTGAATTGAAGAACCTAAGACACAAATCATAACACATTGGGTTAATGGGTTAGTGGGAATTAGAAACTAATTAAACCAGTTGGTGTCTAAGGTAAACCAGACCAGTGGTTTTTAATTGGGAGCTCGCTTACCTGGCCATTTCTGATGGTGTCTAAGGCAAGCTTTGGCAGACCCTCCCACTGATCGAACTTACCTGACCTCTTGGTGAAATTATGTTTTGATCGGATCACTTGACTATTCGAGCTGACCCATGTCAGCTAGGTAAATCAGTGTGACTGATTTAGGTTCTCCTAGACCAGCCCTGGTCTCCCTTAAGCTGATTTGGTGAAGCCAGTGGGAGGATCATGATAAGCTGGTTCATCTGACTTCATCCTCTATATTATTTAAATCCTCTAAAATTATTAGGTCCTTAAAATGATAAAGTTATGGAGATAACTGAGTCATAGTCTCCCATTAAGGTGTTTGATAATGAGTCCATTAACTCAATAATCATTGCAGACCCAAAGGCCTGGTGCTTGTTGACTAATGAAATTATCACTCATCATATGATGACTTGGAAGTGTCTCTCTAATGGTGGTTAGGTGAGCCAACCAAAGTTGGGCTTAATCATTCGTTGGTTAGATACACCAAGTATGATCATGTTAATGGTTGGACCTAACTGGATCCTTACAGTGGAGGCCAAAGCCTACTGATTAGGTTTCTGGGGCAAAATTAAAATTACTAGAAATTGTTTAGAGAAACAATTGGTTATGAACCTACCCTTAGATGTACATGAGTTGGCCAACCAAAGTTGGGCTTGTGTGCAGTCTAAGTGGATTCTAGTACCCGCTAAGGAATTAGGATAATTCCTCGAATTGGAGGTAGAGGCTACCAATTCGAATAAAATAGTGGGAGAAATCTTTTGATTAAAGTCCAAATCTTTAGGTTTAATGAATCAATTACTAATTAGGTTATGGTTCTCTTTTCTGCAGATATGGCCACTTCCCTATCGCTCCGATCATTGTTGGACAATGATAAGTTGGTGGGACCCAATTTCGGTAGCTGGTACCGAAAGTTGAAGATAGTCCTGGAGCATGAACGGATCCTATATGTGATAATGGATCCTGCACCTGAGGAGCCAGCTGTCAATGCACGTGGAACAGTCAGAGACACTTACCAGAAGTGGCTCAGTGATCGGACCACGATGCACTGTATCATGCTGGCTGCCATGAGCGACGAGTTCAGTCACAGATTTGAGATGGCTCAGTCAAAAGACATGCTTCAAGTGTTGGAGGATGCCTTTAGCACACCCGATGACGTGGAGAGGCACAAGACTAGTTGTGCCATCTTCAACACCAAAATGCGGGATGATGCCTCTATCACTGATCATGTATTGTACATGATCGAGCTGATGGAACGATTGAGCAAGCTCGGCTTTTTCCTTGCATGAGTAGCTTGGGAAAGATGCAATACTGAACTCGCTGCCCAAGTCTTATCTCCCATTCCTCACTCATTATAGAATGACAAAGCCTGAAGAGAACTACCACGGGTTACTGGGGTTGCTTCAGAACTTTGAGAAGGATCACCAACTCCTCAAGGAGTCGGTGAACTCAGTGGGAGGTTCGTCTTCTGGTTCTCGACCCTTTGAGAAAGGGAAGAAGAACAAGAAGAAGAAAGTGAAGAAGGTGCAAGTTCAGGCTGGGACATCAATGCAGAGCCAGACCAAAAAGATCAAGCCTGATAAGAGTCTATTCTACTGGCAAGCATCCTAGATTAGATAGTGTGTCGGATATCTACTTATGGCACTGTAGGCTAGGTCATATAAACAAGAACAGAATAAACAGGTTGACTCAAGAGGGAATCCTCGAAGTTAGTGATTGTGAATCACTTCCAACCTGTGAGTCCTGTCTTCTTGGTAAAATGACCAAGTCACCTTTTACTGAAAAAGGTGAGAGAGCTACTGAGCTCTTGGGCCTAGTACATACTGATGTATGCGGGCCCATGAGCACCAGTGCTAGAGGTGGATATTTCTACTTCATAACTTTCACGGATGACCTATCCCGATATGGATATGTCTATCTGATGAAACATAAGTCGGATTCATTTGAAATGTTCAAACAATTCCGAAGTGAAGTAGAAAAATAAATTGAGAAGAGTATTAAAACTCTTCGATCTGATCGAGGAGGAGAATACCTTTCTAGTGAATTTCTCACATATCTAGGAGAGAATGGGATTCTCTCCCAATGGACTCCTTCAGAAACACCACAGCATAATGGTGTGTCTGAAAGGAGGAATCGGACTCTGTTAGACATGGTCCGATCCATGATGGGTTTTGCTAGCTTGCCGATATCCTTCTTGGGATATGCACTCAAATCGGCCTGTTATCTGTTAAATAGGGTTCCAAGTAAGTCTGTAATCAAGACTCCATATGAGATATGGACGGGATGTAAGCCAGCACTTTCACACCTTAGCGTCTGGGGGTGCCCGACCTATGTCAAACGATTAGTCACAGACAAATTTGGACCTAGGTCTGACAAATGCTCATTCATAGGGTACCCCAAAGAGACAAAAGGATATTTTTTCTACCATGCTGATGAACAAAAGGTGTTCGTCAGCCTTAAGGTAATCATTTTAGAAAAGGAGTTCCTTGGTGAAGGAACCGTTGCCTCTAAGGTTGAACTTGATGAAGTTCAATAGGTAGAAGGACCGACACCAATAGCTGAACCTGAGTCTGATATGATTAGATCAGATTCGGAGACCAATATACCTGCACCATTAAGGCGATCTGGTAGAGTACCGCATCAGCCGGACAGATACTACGGTTTTTTGGTCCGAGACGGTGATCCCATCGAACTTGATGAGAATAATGAGGATCCGATCACCTATATGGATGCTATGCAGAGATCTGATTCCGAGAAATGGCTTGAAGCCATGAAATCTAAAATGGAGTTCATGAAGGTCAACGATGTATGGACATTGGTTGACCCACCTGAAGGGGTTAAACCCATTGGGTGTAAATGGGTCTTCAAAAGGAAGAGGGGTGCAGATGGAAAGGTGGAGAACTATAAAGCCCGTCTGGTTGCCAAGGGGTATCGTCAACGTTATGGTATTGACTATGATGAGATGTTTTCCCCTGTGGCAATGCTCAAATCTATTCAGATAATGCTTGCAATAGCTGCCCATCTGGATTATGAGATCTGGCAGATGGATGTAAAGACAGCTTTTCTGAATGGAGAGCTGACTGAAGAGGTGTATATGATACAACTTGAAGGGTTTAGATCCACAGATGAGTCCAAGGTGTGCAAGCTTCAGAGATCCATTTATGGACTGAAGCAAGCTTCTCAGAGTTGGAACATGCGTTTTGATAAGGTGATCAAAACGTATGGCTTCATTAAGAATGGAGAAGAGCCCTGCATCTATAAATGGGCAAATGGTCCAGTTATGGTATTCCTTGTCTTGTACGTGGATGACATTCTTTTAATCGAGAATGACATCCCCGCACTACAGGGAATAAAATTTTGGTTATCATCACAGTTCTCCATGAAGGACTTGGGTGAAGCATCCTACATCCTAAGGATGAAGATCTATAGGGATAGATCTAAAAGGATGCTTGGGTTATCCCAGTCCATGTACATAGACACTGTGCTGAAGAGGTTCAGCATGAAAAATTCCAAAAAGGGCTATCTACCGATAGGCCATGGAATTTCTCTCTCTAAGAAGGATTGTCCGACAACTCCTGAAGAGAGAGCGTATGAGTAGAGTCCCATATGCTTCAGTCGTGGGATCTATCATGTACGTCATGACATGTACAAGATCAGATGTAGCATACTCACCAGGAGTAGTGAGTAGATACCAATCTGATCCTGGAGAAGATCACTGGAAAGTGGTTAAAGCCATCCTTAAGTATTTGAGAAATACTAAGGACCAATGGTTGGTTTATGGCGAGTCAGATCTGAAACTTGTGGGGTTCACAGACTCCAGCTTCCAATCTGACCATGATGACAGCAGGAGCGTGTTGGGTTATATCTTTACTCTGAATGGTGGAGCCATCTGCTGGAAGAGTTCCAAGCAGCATACTGTGGCAGACTCTGTTTGTGAAGCGGAGTACCTCGCAGCATCGGATGTCGCGAAGGAAGCTGTGTGGTTGAGGAAATTCACCAACGAGCTCGGAGTAGCACCCTCCCTCGATGGTCCAGTCCTGCTCTACTGTGACAGCACTGGTACCATAGCTTAGGTGAAGGAACCCAAAGCACATCAGCGGACGAAGCACATCTTGCGCCGCTTCCACCTGATCCGAGAGATCGTGGATCGAGGTGACGTCGACCTTCAGAAGATCGACGGAAAGGAGAACCTAGTCGACCCATTCACTAAAGCTCTGACGATAAAGGAGTTCGACAACCACAAGTCGAAGATGGGTATTAGATACTATGCCGAGTGGCTTTAGGACAAGTGGGAGTTGTTGAGAAATGTATCCCAGAAAGCCAATCGTCAAGCTGTTGACGGTTGAGCAACCAAGTATTGTAATTGATTTGTTAATAAATAAAATATATATATTTGGCATCTTCATCATAAGCTTTCATCTTCTAATGAACTCCGTTGTTATGATGAAGTCCTTAGGACTATTTAAGTTCGATAAAGAGAG
Organism: Elaeis guineensis; assembly: GCF_000442705.2. Classification (NCBI taxonomy): domain Eukaryota; kingdom Viridiplantae; phylum Streptophyta; class Magnoliopsida; order Arecales; family Arecaceae; genus Elaeis; species Elaeis guineensis. The sequence goes on from NC_026002.2 coordinate 64,016,839, forward strand.
GATTTATCGATTAGTCTTTAAAATTTTTCACGACCAAATGATAAGCTGTTAATAAGGACGACAGCTTCTATCGAGCATAGGTCGTTGTAGGCTATATGGGTTGGTTGTCCTCTTAACCAAGGAGTGTGGAGACACTGGTATGGCATACAGGTGAGATGTAAGGGTACATCATCATTGAACGTGACCAACTCCAGAGCATTCTACTGTCGAGAATGTCTTTGACGGGATATAGGTATAAGTGTCCCTTAGACCTGAGATCGCCTCAGTGACTTGCAAGCAACTCACTGTGCTTTGGTACTGGACTAATTGAATTTCTAATTTAGAGACGGAAGGCTTCTGGGCACAGTCAAGTATTTGCGAAGTTAGAGTGTGATCGAGATGGGATTGACCACTCCAAGAGTTGGAGAAGAATGAGTCGCTGTATTTCAATTTAGCAAAACCTTGGCCAGGGTAATCCACCAGATGGATTTGATATTTTGAAATACAATGTGGACAACCTGATCAGAGTTGACAGTTAAACTCTGGGGTATCCTATGATCATTTTGGTCAAGGGGATGAATTATATGAAAACTATATCCGCATGGATTCTAAGGATGTTGTTCTACACATTCGACCTATCCGATCGTCGGGTACCATTGCTAGATGGTCACTTCGATTGGTATAGAAATTTATTCCTATGCTATCGGCTTAGGTTCAGACCTATGAGGTCACACACATTAGAGTTTATAATCCGATCAGATGGTTGATCAACGATTAAGAATCGTTCTAGGGTTAAATGATCAATACGATTGACATTTAACCCAGTGCAAGTGTTGCAGGAGGATCGATTAGCAATTCGATTGCTAATTGGCTTAATTTGATTAAGCCAATGGACTGAGATTAAGTCTAATTAAATATGATTTAATTAGATTTATTTTGGGCTTGATTGGATCAAGTTCAATTGGTTTATTGGATAAGCCAAGTGCAAGGAAAAACTAGTCCTAGTTCAACTAGGACTTGGGTCAATCTAGTTTCTAATTTGATTAGAAAATTAAATCAGATTTAAATCTAATTTAATCTGATTAAATTAGATTTTTAATTAGGTTAAGACCTATTTTAATTAGGTTGATCTAATTTTAATTAGATTTGGTTTGGAAAACCAAATTAAAACAAGTCATAAGACAGAATCCTAGTAAGACTAGGATTCCACCTTGCGCCACATAAGCCTTCTCCATGCCCTCTCTCTTATTCAATGCCAATCTCCACTTATTTTGTGTGAAAAAAGCCCTCTCTCAGATCTCTCCCACGTTCACAAAAGGTCTCCTCTCTTCTTTCTTACATGGAAGGTGGTTTGGATCAAATCTAAAAGGAATAAGTTTGGATTTCGAATTCTATGAGATAGAGTTTTAGAAATCCAAAACTCTTTCAATTTTGCACCGAATTTATCCAAATTTTTTTTGGAATTTTCATAGCTTTTAGGGTATACATTGCACACCCTTTTCTATTAATCCATATATAATAATATGAAGGAGGTGCTTAAGAGTTGGGCGTCCCTTAACTTGCCATGTTTGGATAAGCCTTGACTAGGTGTTTGACCTAGACAAGGACTCTATCATATCTCTCTATATAAGATGAGTTTATTTATGAAATTTTAGAAGAAGTCATAGATTTGAGAGACCTTTGTGCCATCTAAAAATCAGAGAGAAATACCTTTATGTCGTGGAGATATAAAAGATGCAAGTTTGGGTGTCTAGAGAGAAAAACGTGAAGAAGAAGAGGGTCTTCATCTAGGGTTTTTATTTTCATATCTTTCCTCCCTCCATCTTGAGTTTCCTGAGAGTGTCTCAGATCTGAAACTCCTCCTTCTACTTTTCATCTTTGGAAGAGTCCAAATCAAGAAGAAGGAGGTACCTGATCAACCATCAAAGAAGGATCAGCGCAGTACTAGCATACTGTGCTGATTTTCTGAAGCAGGACTTCTGATCGAGATTCGTGGGCTCGTGTGGATGACTCCTAGAGGCTGGATGCGTGTGTGGCTTGCAACATCATCCTCAAGCCTAGATCAACAAGGTTAGAATATCTAACTTGCAAGGTAATAGATCTGATCTATTGTTTAATACATACATTAGATGTAGCTAGTATAGAAACATGTTGATATGATCAACATGTAGTTCATACTATATTTATATATATTTTAATTTTTGATTTAATGCTATGTAATAATCATGTAATAGGATCTTAGATCTAACAATTTTTTGATTTTAAAAAATAAATTTTGATTTATTTTAGTCTTCCGCTGTATGATCTTGAAAAAATTTCAAGATCTAACCCTGAAACCCTAGATCCGGTTCCTACAATCAGCCCAAAATCTGATGTTTTATTCCTATTCAAAGTCAGATGCAACAACAGCCATTCGATTTGGGTTTGGATTTGTTCTAAGCCATCGGATCGCATAATTTAACTCTTTATCAAAGTCAAAAATGATGCTGGCTGTCCGATCGCATGATGGATTGAGTTTCGATCATCGGATCATGCAAAAACTTTCTCTTATCAACCGATAACAAACAACAGCCGTTGGATCTGAGTCGGGATGATTGTGGACCATTGGATCATGCAAAATCATCTCAACCCTCTGTGAGCTGTGCCTATGGACCGCGTATTGTTTCTGATGGACCGCGCCCTAACTCTATGGACCAACCGTTCGGTCCACCATACACCGAAGGTAATAAAATTTATTTTTTAGGATATTTTCACTCAATTTTTACTTCGATTTTTATCTGAAAAATTAAAAAAAAATATGCATTAAATTTTTCAAAAATTTTACATTATTTTGGTGCTTAAATAACTCAATTAAATCAACATCTATTTTTCATAAATATGCTATAATTTTATATTTTTTTAAATTATTTATTTTTATAAAAAATCTAATTTATTCATAAAATAAGATTTTTAAGAATATATTAGCATCATAACTTATCAAAAATATCTATAATAAATATAAAAATATACCACTTATCACACCCCCCCAACTTGAACTTTGCTCATCCTTGAGTAAAGAAAGGATTTAGAATTAAGTGCCTTTTAACTTAAAGTTTTAAGTTTCACCAAATATGTTTTAAAAAAAAATCACTGATGTTCAGTAGAGCGTGAGTGAGGTATGTTATTGGAGTATTAATACTAATCAATATGGGAGTTAAGCTAAGAACACTAAATATTTTTTGAACTTTTTTAAAATTATTCTTACCTTTATCTTCAAATTATTAACCTCATATGGATAAGTATATTGTTACTTTCATCCTTCATTTATTGATTTTTTTTTTAATATTGTACTGTTATTGAATGTTTTAACCCCTTAAGCTTTCTGTTTGACCCATGTAGTGAGTTTTCAGCCAATGACTCCCAAATCAGATGGCTTTAGGGTACTAGGTATAGAATATCCCTTGGACCTACTTGCTCGAATCAAACAGGCTACGAGTTAAAACTAGCTTTACAATAAGTTTCTTTACCCTTCATACCTTTTGACGTAAAACTCAATGCTTGCTTAGGAAAAGAGGCTCGGTTACCCAGCATGAAGTATTTGAAAACTTTTTTTTTTAATATATATATGAAGAAACGTATAGTTACCTTACACAAGTCCATAAGAAGTAAACTCTTCTTCAATGCTGGTAGAAAAATTTAGAAATACTCAAAGAAAACTGTTTAAGTTTTAAACTTAACTTCTTATTGAGTTTTCTTAATACTTGATCCCTCGATATCTCACAAACTCTCTAATCTATATATTAATTTTTTTTTTAAATACTTGATTTAACTCGATTCTTAAGTATAATTAGGTACTTAAATACTAAATACTAACTCACTTGAGGACTTTAAAAATTTAAAATTTTTTTATTATTCTTTCTCCCAACTTAATCGATATTGTCCTCAATGGAGTAAAAAAAATAAAGGGTGCATAAAAAGAGAAAGAAAAAGAGAGATGTCATCTGATCTAGAAGTTTTTTCAAAATTAATTCTCCCTCCAATTTAGCCAATATTGTGCTCAAATCCTTTCAAAAGATACGAAGCAAGACTTGATAGGTTTATTAAATAAAATGCAAAAGAAAGTAAAAGCAAAAGCTAAAATTGGATTACCTCCCAAAAAGTACTAAGTTTATTATCTTCAGTCAGACCAAATTATTGATAGGTGCTTCCACATAGAGCAGTCTTTTATTCTTCAAAAAATAAAGATTAGTTAAAATAAAATAAAAAATAATTGGTTACCTCCCAAAGAGCGCTAAGTTTATCATCTTCAGTCAGACCATACTAATTCTACCTCACTTATCCCGTATCAAATATTGGATTGATAAATTCAAGTGGATAAGGTGGGTGAGGTGAATCAAGCAGGACATTAACCTCCTAGACTTGAATTTCTTCAATTGGTTCATTCAGTAAATTTATCTTTACAAGTGATTTGACAGGTGGTTGCCATTATGAATGAACTCTCTGATCACTAGATGAAAAAATTTTATAAGTAATTTTTGATTCTAAGTCTGATCAGAGAATACAGTCAAAATCTTCTTCTCCTGGGTCAATGATCTCATAGATCTCATCTTGGATCAAGTTTACATCAACTAATTAGTGCTTTTTGTTTTCAAGATTAAAAATATTAAGATCAATGGACATGTTTCCAAATGAGAGCTTCATGAGTCCATCATGATAGTTGATCAAGGTGTTGGTGGTTGCTAAAAATGGTCTACCTAAGATGACTGGGATGTGACCTTTTGGGTTTGACACTGGTTCAGTTTCTAAGATCATAAAATCCATAGGGTAAATAAAATCACTGACCTTGATTAGCACATCCTCCACAACTCCCTTGGGGATTCTCACTAAATCAGTCTACCAATTGCAATATAATTTCTGTAGGTTTTAATTCTTCTATCCCAAATTTTTTATAGATCGAATAAGATAAGTGTTGGTGCAAAAATCTGCCTGCGTCGGAAAAGCTGGAGTCGAGGGAGTCGCAGTCGCCGCCGGGACCTGTAAAGAAAGTCTAAATCGGAGTTGGGGTTGCTCTGGCAAGACCCTCCGACACTCAAGTCAGTTCTCTGCCTCAACAAGAATGGAGTGCTCGAACGAAAATTTTAGCAAAGTTTTGAGATAGAAATTAGAGCTTAGAGAATAACGTATCTGGGGTCCCCCTTTTATAGGCGGAGGGTGCAACAGACTGATAGCGATGTTTGTAACCGTCTGGCAGTGGGCCGCTCGGGGTCAGGAGGAATTTGTTATGAAGAGTAATGGAGCAAAATTGTGGCCATCACCGTGGCCTGCCACGTGGAGTCTGTTGTGGGGAGCGGAGCGGCATCCGTTGTCACGACTTGCCAGAGAGCGGAGGAGCTGCACGAAATCCATCGCAGGAAGTGGAGCAGAGTCGTGGCCATTACTGCGGCCTGCCAGGGTGTGGTGAAGCTATGCGGTATCCATCGCAGGAAGTGGAGCAAAGTCGTGGCCATTACTGTGGCCTGTCAGGGAGTGGTGAAGCTGCACGGTATCCATTGTAGGAAGTGGAACAGAGTCATGGCCATTACTGTGGCCTATCAAGGAGTCATGAAGCTGCACGGTATCCGTCGCAAGAAGTGGAGTAGAGTCATGGCCATTACTGTGGCCTGTCAGAGAGTCCAGGCCTGTCGGTCGAAGCTCGGTTGAAGCGCCTGGTGGAGAGGGGTAGCTGTCCATCTGAGAGGAGCTCGGATGTCGCTGGCGGGCCTTCTATCGTTGGGTGCTGTTGGGCGTTAATACTATAGGCGAGGGCCATTCGCTGTAGGAGCTCAGGCAGAGGCTTTCTGTAGATGAAGTTCGGTTTCACACAGAATTCGACAAAGGGTCGATCGACAGCGGATGTCGGATGGCGCTAAAGAGGTTCATCCGCAAGAGGGGTCCAGCTGCTGGAATCCATGTGCCGTAGGAGTTCGTCCGGAGTCTATCCACTATAGGAGTTTGGGGTGGAAGTTTGGCTTCCGTAGGAGTCCGGACGAAGTCTTTCTGCAGCCAGAGTCGGGGACGAAGTCTGGCTCCCATAGGAGTCTGGACGAAGTCTTCCTGCAATTGGAGTCGGGGATGAAGTCCGGCTTCCGTAGGAGTCCGGACGAAGTCTTCCTGCAGTTGGGGTCGGGGATGAAGTCCGGCTCCCGTAGGAGTCCAGACGAAGTCTTCCTGCAGTTGTAGTCGGGGATGAAGTCCGGCTCCCGTAGGAGTCCGGATGAAGTCTTCCTGCAGTTGGAGTCGGGGACAAAGTCCGACTCTTGTAGGAGTCCGGATGAAGTCTTCCTGCAGTTGGAGTCGGGGATGAAGTCCGGCTCCCATAGGAGTCCGGACGAAGTCTTCTTGCAGTTGGGGTCGGGGACAAAGTCCAGCTCCTGTAGGAGTCCGGACAAAGTCTTCCTGCAGTTGTGGTCGGGGATGAAGTCCGGCTCCCGTAGGAGTCCAGACGAAGTCTTCCTGCAGTTGTGGTCGGAGATGAAGTCCGGCTCCCATAGGAGTCCGGATGAAGTCTTCCTACGATTGGAGTCGGGGATGAATCCCGTAGGAGTCCGGACGAAGTCTTCCTGCAGTTGTAGTTGGGGACGACGTCCGGCTCCTGTAGGAGTCCGAATGAAGTCTTCCTGCAGTTGAAGTCAGAGACGAAGTCCGACTCCTGTAGGAGTCCGGATGAAGTCTTCCTGCGGTTGGAGTCAGGGACGAAGTCCGGCTCCCATAGGAGTCCGGATGAAGTCTTCCTGCAGTTGTAGTCGGAGACGACGTCCGGCTCCCATAGGAGTCCGGATGAAGTCTTCCTATAGTTGGAGTCGGGGATGAAGTCCGGCTCTCGTAGGAGTCCGGACGAAGTCTTCCTGCAATTGTGGTCGGGGATGAAGTCCGGGTCCCGTAGGAGTCCAGATGAAGTCTTCCTGCGGTTGGAGTCGGGGATGAAGTCTGGCTCCCGTAGGAGTTTGGGCGAAGTCTTCCTGCAGTTGGAGTCGGGGATGAAGTCCGGCTCCCGTAGGAGTCCGGACGAAGTCTAGAGGGTGGTCAATCATCGTGGAAACTTGGGTGGAATCCATCCATCGTGAAGAATCTGATCGATGCTGGTGGGGGTTTATCCGTCGGCAGAACTTAGGAATGTTGCTGAGGTTCGGCCATCGGAGAGGTTCGAAAAGATGTCGTCGAAGGTCGAAAGTCGGTAGAATCCCTGAGGGGTCACTCCTGACATGAACTTCGAATGGAGGGGTATTTTATACCCAACACCAGTCCTCCTACTTTCAAGTTCGAGTTTTGAATGAAGTACAAAAAAAATTTCACAGTCGAAATTGCTCCCTCGAATCCTGTGCACGTCCATCCTCGAAAATCCTGGCATTCAATGCGCGCGTGCTGGAGTCTTTTTCCAATTAGGGCAATCCGAAGAGTCCTTTCAAAATTCTCATCGGAGCGTAGTTCTAAGCGCTACACCATAATAGTCCCGCCAGCAGTCAGCTCTATGCCACGGTGAGTGGGACATGTGGCGGGCACTGGTTGACCTGGGGATATCTGCCACCATAACTGTGCCAGAACCTGTTGCTTATTTAAGCCCCCTCGTTCCCTCCAGGGACTTCATTTCGCCTGAGAGTCGACTTCTTTCTTCTGCCCGAGAGTTTAGCTACCCCATCGGTGCCCTTTTCGACTTTGAGCATTCTTCGCACCAATCTTCGCCATCTCTGCCAGCTCCCTGCCGCCTTCAGTCTTTCGAGCCCTTTCGAGGAATTCTCTCACCGGGGCTTCTGCCCCGATGGCCAATCTCGAGAGGATGTCACGGATCGAGAGGAGTAGGAGGGGGAAGACAGTGGCCCGCGAGTTCAGTGGCTGCCGAACTGTCACTAAGGGTTCCCACCGCCTCGAAGGAGGCTCGAGGGAGAATTTTTTCAACAACAGGGATTTAATAACGGAACCAACCGGTGAGCGCGTTCTGCCCAAAGATTTTGGAGTAGTTGGATGGGGCGACACCGGTCAAGGGGGTAGAGTTGTCGTCATAAGCTGTGGTGGGTTTCTTGACGTCGTCGGGGTCGAGGGACCAGAGGCGGTCGGCACCGACGGTGGGGCAGTAGAACTTGTTGCGGGGACGGTGGAAGTAGCGCATGCCGACCTTGCTGAAGTACCTAGGACGGTGGTCGTCGTGGAGCACACGGTGGTGGTGCATGCCTCCGGTGTCATCGCGGCCTCCGGGGTACTTTCGGTCCTTCCCGATGCAGGTCGTCATCGCCGCTACCGTCGCTGTCGCTTCCCCTTGAATTCTATCCCCCCTTTTCCCCCTAGGGTTGGGGTTTCGGCAATGGAGCGGAATGAGATGGAGGGTGAGAGCTGAGGGGTTTATCACACGCACTGGAAAATACTGCTGAGAAGGATGGAACCGGAAGGAGAAGTCGAAAGCTTGAAGTGGTCCCTAATGTGTTCCTTTCGAGTCTTGTAGTAATGTTCTTTTTCCTTGGCCCTCAGGGTCTTGTAACGTACATCTTGTTAATCGAGAATGAGAAGGAGATTTTGCTACCTTGTCCGCACTTTGCGTCAAATTGTCGCCTGCCGAACTTTTTTCATTTACTATTGTTATTGTTGTATTCCCCTCTTCTTTTTCTTTTCATCTTCTTTCTCTCTTCTTCCCTTTTTCCTTCTCTCTCTTTTTTTTTTTTTTTTTTTGCCGAGAGGTTACTGGTCGTTGCCATGTCGGCTCACTTTTTCGATCATCTTTCTTCTTCAACCTTAAGGGCTCTGTGATGCATATTTAGTAAATAACATGAGAAGGGAATTTTTCGCTACCTCTTTTACTCATGTGTTGAATTGTCGTTTGAAGAGCTTCCTTCGGCTTTCACCTTGCTCGATATCGATGCCGTTCGGAGGTATCCGATCGCCATCTCATTGACCCGTCCTTCTATTTATGGCCGCTAATTCATCCAGGACCACTCGAGTTTGACGCCTCCTTTCAGAGTTCAGGCTCGAAGGTCTAAGCTTCTCGTCGCCCTGAGGAGGCCATCTTATCCTCGGCCTGTGTTGAGAGCTCTTTTGGAGACTGGGGGTTTTGATGATGTAGTTCGTCGCTTTTCTTTTTAACCCCTCTCCCCCCTTTCTTTTCTTTTTTTTTTTTTTGAGTGAGGGTTTTCCCCCTGCTCTTAGTGGGGTCGCGGGAGCGCGGAGGGGTCGCTGGGAAGGTTTTCTTTTTCTCATCCGGTCTTGAATGATCAGACCTTAATTGGTGTCAGGATGAGGTTCTTCCCCTATTTCTGACATAATAGGTTTCAGCTCAGGTAAGGGCGAAGTCCTCATCTTGTCTCTAACAGGGTTGTGGGGGCACATATGGGCATTGTAGGGCCTCCCCCCCATCCGATCTAAGTGTAATCGGGCCTTCGACCTTGCTCATGTTAGGGCGAGGTTCTCCTCCTATCCCTAACAGGACCGTGGGGGCACATATGGGCTTTTCAAGGCCTCTCCCCCCATCTGGTCTAAGCATAACCGGGCCTTCGACTTTGCTCAAGTTAGGGCGAGGTTCTCCTCCTGTCCCTAACAGGGCTGTGGGGGCACATATGGGCGTTGCAGGGCCTCTTCCCCCATCCGATTTAAGGAGGATCGGGCCTTCGACTTTGCTCAAGTTAGGGCGAGGTTCTCCTCCTGTCCCTAACAGGGCTGTGGGGGCACAAATGGGCGTTGCAGGGCCTCTCCCCCCATCCGATCTAAGGAGGACCGGGCTTTCGACTTTGCTCAAGTTAGGATGAGGTTCTCCTCCTGTCCCTAACAGGGCTGTGGGGGCACATATGGGCGTTGCAAGGCCTCTCCCCCCATCCGATCTAAGGAGGACCGGGCCTTCGACGGTGTCGAGATGAAGTTTTCCTCCTACTCCCGACACGGTTTGTTTCGATTGTCCTGTCGATATCGGCACGTGCCGAGAGAGAAGACATGTGGATATAAAACTTTTATTTAAAATAAAGTTATCGGTAATACATTCATAAATTTTTCGAGCTCCATGGTCGTGGGAGGTCCGCTCCTCCGAGCTCCTTGAGGTAATAAGTTTCGGGCCGGACTACTTCCTTGACTTCGTATGGGCCTTCCCAATTCGGGACAAGCTTCCCTCGATCCTGAGGTTGCAAGACAGTGGCTCATCGAAGCACTAGGTCTCCTACTCTTCTAAAGACTTTATTTTTGACCCAAAAATTGTAATAGCGGACGACTTTCTATCTGTAGGCTGCCATTCGAACTTGAGCTACCTCCCGCTTTTCTTCCAGCAAGTCAAGGTTGGCTTTAAGACCTTGTGAATTATGATGTTCGTCGAATGCCATGACTCGTGCCGACGGGAGCTTGAGCTCAATTGGGATAACAGCCTCCATTTCGAAGGCCAGAGCGAAGGGGGTCTCCCCCGTGGGTAGTCTTTGGGTAGTTCAGTACACCCATAACACATGATAAAGCTTGTCTGCCCAAGTTCCCTTCGCTTTTTCAAGCCTTGTCTTGATCCCCTACAGTAGAGTTCTGTTGGTCACCTCGGCTTCGCCGTTCGTCTGAGGATGGGCTACCGATGTGAAGTTGTGGGAGATGTTTAGGTCTTCACAAAATTTGACGAATCTCGCTCCCGCAAATTGCCGCCCATTATCAGTAATTAGGGTTCTCGACAGGCCGAACCTGCAAACGATTGACTTCCAGACGAAGTCTTGCACTTTAGCTTCTGTGATTTTCGCCAGCGGTTCGGCTTCGACCCACTTGGTGAAATAGTCAATTGCTACCAGGAGGAACTTCCTGTGCCCCGACGCCACGGGGAAGGGTCCAAGGATATCCATTCCCCATTGTGCAAACGGCCATGGAGCGCTCAAGGGTGTAAGCTTGGCGGTGGGCTGTCTTTGGATGTTGGCATACCTCTGACATCGGTCACACTTTCTGACGTATTCAATGGAGTCACGATACATTATCGGCCAGTAATACCCTTGATGGAGCAACTTGTGGGATAAGGATCTAGCCCCCAGATGGCTTTCGCAGATTCCCTCATGCACCTCCCACAAGGCATAGTCAGCTTCTGAAGGCCGGAGATATTTTAAAAGGGGCAAAGAGTATGATCTCTTGTATAGCTTGTCCTCATAAAGGATGTATTGGGAGACTTGATTTCTGAGCTTTCGAGCTTCTTTTGCATCATGAGGGAGAATCCCGTCCCTGAGATATGCCACCAGTGGGTCGATCCAACTGGGCTCATGGTCAATTTCCATCACGGGCCACGATTCTTCCGTACTTGGGTACTTCAGAACTTCAAAGAGAACACCCTTGGGCAATTTATCCGGAGCCAGCGTAGCCAGCTTGGAGAGAAGATCGGCCCTGATATTTTCCATTCTTGGAATCTGCCTGATGTTGAAGCTACTAAAGGTGGGAACGAGCTCCTTTACCTTGTCAAGTAACTTAGCCATGCTGTCCTCCCGTACTTCATAGTTTCTGCTGACTTGTCCCACTACCAATTGGGAGTCACTGTGAACTTGGAGCTGATCTACTCCCAATTCTTTGGCGATCCTCAATCCGACGATCAGAGCTTCGTATTCCACTCCATTGTTTGTTGTGGAGAATTCGAAGTGCAGAGCGTACTCTGCGATGATTCTCTCCGAATTGATCAAGATCAGACCCGCACCTGCGCCCGACATGTTGGAGGATCCGTCCACATAGAGGGCCCAAAAATAATCAGGGCGGTCTGCTTCTTCTTCGGAGGAGTTCGATCAGGGCTCCAGGCCGTCAATTTCATCCTGTTCAGGTTTGGCTTCCTCCGAGATAGTGCATTCTGCTATAAAATCTGTCAATATCTGGGCTTTCACTGTCGGTCTAGGTCGATAGTTGATGTCAAATTCTGTGAGCTCGATCGCCCATTTCGCTATCCTCCCGGAGGCATCTGCCTGATGCAGAATCACCTTGATTGGTTGGTCAGTGAGCAACGTTACGGTGTGCCCTTGGAAGTAAGGTCGGAGCCTCCGGACTGCAATCAACAGGGCGTAAGTTAGTTTCTCTGATTTAGTATACCTGATTTCGGCATCTCTCAATGCGCGACTGATGTAGTAGATCGGCCGTTGAATTTTTGCTTCTTCCTTGACAAGAACTGCTGCGAGAGCCATAGAGGAGACCACCAGGTACAAGAACAGCTCCTCTCCAGGTTTGGACTTCGTCAACAACGGAGGCGAGCCGAGGTAGCTCCTTAGTTCTTCGAACGCCTGTTGGCACTCAGTGGTCCAACAGAAGTTCTTCGGCTGCTTGAAGGTTTGGAAGAAGGGTAAGCACCATTCGACCGACCTTGCAATGAAGCGATTCAGGGCTACCACCCTCCCTGTAAGGTGCTGAACCTCTTTTATCGACTTCGGAGCGGCCATCTCCTGGATGGCACAAATTTTCTTGGGATTGGCTTCGATCCTGCACTCCGATACCATGAAGCCCAGGAACTTCCCCGAGGTCACTCCGAAAGTATATTTAGTCGGGTTCAGCTTTATCTTATATTTCTAGAGGGCGCCGAAGGTCTCCTCGAGGTCGGCGATGTGGTTTATGGAAGATTTGCTTTTCACGAGCATGTCGTCCACGTAGACCTCCATGTTGCGGCCGATCTGCTCCTTGAAGATTTTGTTCACCAGCCGCTGATAGGCCGCACCTGCATTTTTGAGGCCGAAAGGCATGACCCTGTAACAGTAAAGACCATGGTTAGTAATGAAAGCAGTCTTTTCTTCGTCTTCTGGCGCTATCCTGATTTGATTATAGCCGGAGAATGCATCCATAAAGGTGAGAAGCTCATGGCCCGAGGTTGCATCCACCAGTTGATCAATTCTGGATAGAGGATAGCTATCCTTTGGACAGGCTTTATCCAGCTTTTTGAAGTCTATACACATCCTCCACTTGCCGTTTGCCTTTTCGACTAGGACAACGTTGGAAATTCAATCAGGATAATTGACTTCTCTAATGAATCCAGCTTTTAGGAGTTTGTCCACTTCCTCAGCTATCGCTTTCTGCCTCTACGGTGCATGACCTCGAATTTTTTCTTTCGTTGGTCGATGCTTTGGATCGATAGCCAGACGGTGTTCCATGACTTCTGCGTCAATCCCCGGCATGTTTGCTGGAATCCAAGCGAAAATATCCGCATTCTTTCGTAGGAAATCAACGAGCTGCATCCTCACCTCTTCCCCCAGGTTGGAGCCGATCTTCACCACATGCTCCGTATTCCCATCGTTCAAAGGGATCGAAACCAGATCTTCGATTGGGCCGCCCCTTTCCTTAACGAGATCATCGCGGGTGTCCAATCCATCAACCAGACAGAGGTCAGATTGGTCACTTCTTTGCAAGGCTATGTTGTAGCAGTGTCTGGCCAGGGCTTGGTCTGCCTTGACTTCTCCAACCCCCTGGTTGGTAGGGAATTTTAATTTCAAATGATAGGTTGACACCACGGCCCGGAGAGCATTGAGGCCAGGTCGGTCGAGGATTGTGTTGTAGGCTGACGGTGCCTTCACCACCAGAAAATTCACCAAAACCCTAGATTGTCTTGGATATCGATCCACAGCTACAGTCAAAGTTATTACCCTCTCCACTCGGACAGCATCACCGATAAACCCTACCAGAGGGGAGCTAATCGGTCCCAAATGACCGTCAAGGATGGACATTTTTGAGAAGGCATCATAGAACAAAATATCGGCCGAACTTCCATTGTCGACGAGAATGCGGTGGACATCGTAATTAGCTATATTTAAAGAAACTACAACTACATCGTTATGAGGAAATTGAACTCCCCGAGCATCTTCTTCAGTAAAGGTTATGGATTCCTTAATCCTTTATCACTTGGGAGGTCCGGCCAATATGCCGGTTGTTCTCTGTCGGGATTCTCTAGAGATGGCATTGGCGAAATCTGTCGGAGGCCGATCATCAGACTGCTCCATGCCGCCTGCTGTTGCTGAAGGAGGAGGAGCTTGGGAGACCAGAGATGGGGTCGGGGCTTGCGGAGGTCATCGAGATCTGGCCGCGGAGGCCGTTGACCGCCCGGAAGATGCCCTTCGGGGAGACATCAGGTGGAGGCCAGGTAGGAAACTAGAGGAGAGGATATCGGGGAAGATGATCGGAGGCGGTCTCATTGAGCGCTCCTTTAAGAATAAGGGTACTGTGAAGACACATGCCCCTTCCTCTAGTGCCAATCTTGTTGGTGCAAAAATCCGCCTGCGTCGGAGAAGCTGGAGTCGAGGGAGTCACGGTCGCTGCCGGGACCTGCAAAGAAAGTCTAAACCAGAGTTGGGGTTGCTCCGGCAAGACCCTCCGATGCTCAAGTCAGTTCTCTGTCTCAACAAAAATGGAGTATTTGAACGAAAATTTTAGCAGAGTTTTGAGATAGAAATTAGAGCTTAGAGAATAACGTATCTGGGGTCTCCCTTTTATAGGCGGAGGGTGCAACAAACTGATAGCGATGTTTGTAACCGTCTGGCAGTGGGCCACTCGGGGTCAGGAGGAGTTTGTTATGAAGAGTAGTGGAGTAAATTGTGGCCATCACCGTGGCCTGCCATGTGGAGTCTGTTGTGGGGAGCGAAGCGGCGTCCGTTGTCGCGACTTGCCAGAGAGCGGAGGAGCCGTGCGGAATCCATCGTAGGAAGTGGAGCAGAGTCGTGGCCATTACTGCGGCCTGCCAGGGTGTGGTGAAGCTGCGTCGTATCCGTCGTAGGAAGTGAAGCAGAGTCGTGGCCATTACTGTGGCCTGTCAAGGAGTGGTGAAGCTGAGCGGTATCTATCGCAGGAAGTGGAGTAGAGTCGTGGCCATTACTGTGGCCTGTCAGGGAGTGGTGAAGCTGCATGGTATCCATCGCAGGAAGTAGAGCAGAGTCGTGGCCATTACTGTGGCCTGTCAGGGAGTCCAGGCCCGTCGGCCGAAGCTCGGTTGAAGCGCTTGGCGGAGAGGGGTAGCTATCCATCTGAGAGGAGCTCGGATGTCGCTGGCGGGCCTTCTATCGTTGGGTGCTGTTGGGCATTAATACTATAGGCGAGGGTCATTCGCTGTAGGAGCTCAGGCAGAGGCTTTCCGTAGATGAAGTTCGGTTTCACGCAGAATTCGACAAAGAGTCGACCGGCAGCAGATGTCGGATGGCGCTGAAGAGGTTCATCCACTGGAGTGGTCCAGCTATTGGAATCCTGTGCCGTAGGAGTTCGT